>NC_044362.1:32759340-33059340 GCF_007364275.1 Archocentrus centrarchus | reverse complement strand
TAGCTTATGACTTTGTAGCGATTCAGTTTTTTCCCTGTTGGACCACAAAGGATGGTGACGGGTTAACCTGTGCTTGACCCATGATGACAGCTTTTACTTCCTCCTTTACCTTAAATAACTGGAGCCAATCAAAATGCGGGACACTGTCTGAACATGTGAGACGGGTGACGGGGCTTACAAACCGCTGACTTTTAAAAATGTGGCGGTGAAGAGGTTTTGGGCTGCTGTATGACATCATCCTCCTGCCCCCATGTTGGGGATTGTAGATTTTATTCATATGTTAGAAAATATGCAGAGACGTGTAATTTTTCTGATCTTTACTCAATGTTAAGTTATTGATGAATGGAGACTGAGGAAGAAATAAGAAATATGACGTTCAAAATAACACTGAGGGGAAAAATCAGTGGAGCCTGTGGAGGACCAGTTTGGCTCCGCCCACTGACCTGCTCTCACAGAGCGACTGTAATCACATCACAGCTTTTCTCTGTCATTTCTGGACACACCAACGACCACTGATTCAATTTCAGCCTGGAGAAAGGTGTGTGTGTGTGTGTGTGTGTATATGTGTGTGTGTGAGTGAGAGAGAGAGAACGAAAAGCCGTGCTGCAGATAGTAACCATGGTAACGCAGCCTCCTCTGTGAAGGCTTTGATGGGTTTAAGCTGCAAAGGTTGAAGGCAAATTAAGGGCAAATGTTCAGCATTTATCTGTCTGCTGCAGTCAGTGTGTGGACTCAGTATACTCCAGGATCTTATTAGGAAGTTCCAAACATTTTAATATAATTATGTTGCCATGCAAGAAAAGAAATATGGATACAAATGTTTAACTAACCGCTTCCACAGCTGATTACTTACATTAAACTATTCTCTCTATGACGAGTTTTCTAAAACAGTGTATTAAATATATAAAAGGGACATTTTCTAATTAAATAAAGTAATTTGCATAAATAATACAACCCCAAATCAGATAAGCTGGTCAGCAGCCTCAGCAGAGAAATGCAGACCTCCCTCTCCAACCACCTCCTCCAGCTTATCCAGGGGAACGCCGAGGTGTTCCAAGGCCGGCCGAGAGATATAATCTCTCCAGCGTGTCCTGGGTCTGCCCCTGGGACTCCTAGGACATGCCCGGAACACCTCACCCAAGAGGCTCCCAGGAGGCATCCTAGTCAGATACCTGAGCCTGAAATATGGGAATGGATGTAAACTAACGAACCACAGTGCTGTGGTTCCTCTTTTGTTTTAATCCTGGACCAAAGAAGCTGTAACAGCAGCTGATTCTCCAGTCTGAGGGCTGTGGGTGTACAATAAAGGGCTCTAACACAAAACCCAAACTTAAAAGCATCGCGTAAACTCTTAAACTGGGTTCTGCAGTGAACGGGAATCTGGTTTAATTCTGCGAGGAGCCGAGTGATGAGCTCCCCGAGTCGAGCCCTGCTGCTGAAGGCTGATTCATTCATTCATAAACTACATTTAAAAAAAAACTTTACTCTCACTCCAGACCCTCTGAGGTTCTCACTGCTCATCTTTACCAGCGCGACCACTAGATGGCAGTAACATCACGCTGCAATGGCAGCAGCTACCGCCTCCTCTGATTTCTGCCTAGCAACAAACAGAAGGCCGGAGCATCCTGTGCAGTTTGTCACCGAGTCATTAGTGTGCAGTGAAATGAGTGTTTGTCACCCAGCTGCACACATCTGAGTGTCGGCCTGTGGAGGCTGATGTTTGTCTCTCTCACACTCTCACACACACACACACACACACACACACACACACACACACACACACACACACACACACACACACACACACAGTGTTGCAGCTCATTGTGCCATGAATGAACACTGCAGATCAGGTTGTTGCTGCTTTTTTGTTTACTTTTGTTAAAAATAAAATCCAAATAATGAGTAATTTTTAGAGCAGGAGCTCAGACAGAAAGCTGCATGTGACAAATTACAGTGTGTGCCAAAAAAAAACCCAGCTAGCAGCATCTACCTGTCAATCAAAGATGCCACGCCCCTAACTTTGAACCTTGATCAAATCTAAACAGCTGAGTTATAAAAATAATCCCCCCCATGCAGTTATTATGAAGTATTAAACTGCCCACAGAGGCCGAAGCCGTGTTTGTAGCAGGCTGTCAAAGAGCTTCACTCTGCTGTGAAGTTGGACATTTTAACATGGGAGTCTATGGGGACTGACTCACAGCTGGAGCCTGCCTCAAGTGGACATTAAAAGGAACTGCAGCTTTGGGCGATTTCCTTTATCACTGTGGGTGGAAACTGTTTGATGCGTCCGTCCAACTTCTGATTCTCACAGCTTTTACCTTAAAACCTCACATCTGGACTCATGATGGGTCCGAGTGTCCGCTGGTCTGAAGTCCACTCCTCGTGTTTCCTTTCTCTGCAGCCTTCCTGTCATGAAGGTCTCCTCCGAGCAGCTGATGCTGAGACGTGTCTGCTGCTTGAACTCTAATCTGAGCCGCTGTTAGCGTCTGATTTCTGAGGCTGAGACCTCTGAAACTCTTGGTCTTTATTCCCTCACAGTCTCTCGTGGTTTCTGCTCTTGAAGAAAATGTTTAGAAATTTTTCAGACTGATTGACCTTCATATCTTAAAGAATGGATGGACTACAGCTACAGCTGCATGGTCGGTCAGCTGGATGCTGATAATAGTGTGCAGGTCTGTGCTCACTTCATTAGGCCATCTTTAATGTGATTTCTCAAATGTCCCATGTATGCATACTTTTTATACCACAGCCAGGCTGACATTAATCATTTGTGTAAAGAAAAATAAAAAAACTCCAAGGATGAAATCCTTTGTCTTAAATTTCCAAACCAGCCACCAAGCATCCCTTTGTTAGTTTAAATTTGAATAATAAAAGATTTTTTCTCCTCGTATCACTGCGATCCGGGTTGCAAAGCAAACAAATGCGTGCAGAATGTGGATGAGCATGTAATTAAAATTAATCTGAATCTGCATTTTTATGATAATTAGGAGCCGGTGTAGCTGCAATAGATTCCCTCTGATTAAGATGCGTCTCCAAATTGTCTCCGTGAGCTTTCAAAGGTTAATTTATGATATGTTTGTTATATTTAATGTGCATGATCACCTTTTGTCTTTGGACGTCACCTCTTAATTTTATTTTCTCTGGCAGAACACACAGATTAATTAAGCTGGTTCACGACTGACGTTCTTGTCTCCGTGTGTTGAGAGGCTGTCCCTGGAGGAGGTCGGAGCTGACCGCCGAGTTCGTGTCCGGCAGCACGACCACCGTCGGCGCTCACAAGCTGCAGCCCTGCGTCCTCGAGCTGTGCAAGTTCTTCTCGCAGTGCCTGTGCAGACCCTTCAGCCACAAGACGCGCATGAAAAGGTCGGCAAATTACGCTTCCTGCCTCCAGACAGCGCTGCTGCAGACCCGGGTTTTAATTATACCGCTGCACAGAGTGGGTTATTTCTCCTAGCTGCTGCACTTCATTTTACATATATATATATATATATATATATATATATATATATATATATATATATATATATATATATATATATATATATATATGCACTTGCTTCAGTTCACCGTTTCCTCACCTGTCCATTACAGTCCTCATCCCTCCCGGCTGCTCGGCTTGTGTGGTTACACTTTGGTTGTGTTACATTCAGGCTGTGTGTCGTACAGAGGCCTCTGACGTTGTGCTGGGCCGAGGCGCTCCTTCCACTTTGGGGGTTGCAGCTCTTACTGCTCACTGGGACCACTTTGGACTTCCACATCTGCTTCAGCTTCATTGTCTCGTGCTCCTTCTTTCTCATGTTACTGTTGGCATGGTGATCATGTTGCCATCTTTGAAACAGCAGATTATATCAAATGTGGGTCAGAAAGAAAGAAAACATTATATACTGCTGGGATGTAAACGAACCTTTACAGCTATTAACTGTTGGAGTCAGTGAGGTTTGCAGGCGTTTCATGCAGTTTACCAGATGATCACGTTACTCTTCTGTCTCATCACTTTCACCGAGCTACACGTTCACACTCACTGACATCATCATGAGAAATCCTCTCACTGTAGCTCCTCCATGAATCACCGCCTTACTGTGATCCTGTAGCAGTGTTATAGCAGCAGTCTGCCCCTGGTAGGGTCTGCCAAGGCTTGTTGATGTTGGGTGGGGGGCCAGGGAGGAGTTACACCTTCACATCTAAAGTCACCACCTGAGGTGGTTCAGCATCTGACTAGGACGGATCCTGGACACCTCCTAGGTGAGGTGTTTCGGGCATTTCTGCCCTGGAGGTGAACCCGGGGCAGACTCAGGAAGGGAAGTCTATACATCTCTGTTCATCCTGCCCCCCCCGTGCCCTGGACTAGGACAAGTGGCATCATTGAGTGTATTATTGTATCCATTTAAAACATTCAGACATGCAGTGCATATACAGCTAAAACATCCCCGTTTAAAGCTGTGATGTGAAATGACTGTTTAAAGCTGAAGCTCATTTCTTCACTGTTCTCACCTCGTCTTGCAGATACTGTGACGACAGCCACCTCTGGTATGAAAAACACACCTCTGAAGTGTGTCGGCGGGTCAGGAGGGTCTCCTTCTCCAAAAGTAAGTGGACTGTAGAGGAAGGTGATAGCAGGCGGGGGGGTTTGAAGTCGGTGTTGTTGGAGCTAATCCACGTGACCTGCCGGGCTCTGAGCACTCTGAGTACAGAGGAGAGTTTGGTAAAGCAAACAGAGAGAATTTGGCAAACTGCATATTCTATAGATTTTTGAAGCTAAGAAAAGTAAAGAGAAGCAGCAACTTTTCAAATCACTAAAATACTTTCAATAAAATATGCAGTCGGCCAGAACTTTGGATCCCTGCTGCCATCAGCTCCATATATCAGATCGACTGCACAGTTTGTTTCAGCATCGGCCAAAGAATCTGGAGCAAACAGGAAAAAGGAATAAAAATGTTCAGACTCGTTAAAATAGTTCCAGCTGATTTATCAGCTTCTTCATCCAAATGCTGAAGCTGCAGAGAAACAGATACGTTAACTCTGACTTTAACCTATTTTACCTCTCATACACACTGACACTGTGCTGGATGCTATTAAATGAACCATGGTACTGTGCAAAAGTCTTGAGCCACCTGTCATTTCTTTATATTTTGCTTCCAAGGAGCCCCACGTTCTTGTAATGTTTTTAAAGCAGTTTGAGTTCTCCAGACTTTCTGGAGCACCATGAGTTTTTGTGGCAGTTTGAGTTACAGTAGCTCATCTGTCGGACCGGGGTGAGCCAGCCTTCACTCACCACATGCATCAATGAACCTTGGCCCCGGATAACCCTCTCACCGGCTCACCACTGTTCACCTTCTTTGGACCAGTTTTGATAGATACTGACCGCTGCAGACCGGGAACCTCACAGGAGCTGCAGTTTTGGAGATGCTCTGACCCAGTCGTCACAACGTGGCCTCAAACTTGCCGAGTTGTTCAAAAAGCGAGCGTGCATACAGTCGGGAAACTGGATATACTTGAGTAACAGGACTGCAGTTCTTCTGATCTCCTCACGTTTGAAAGCAGCTTGAGGGGAACTAAAAAAATCCACCGGGTGATGTCACAGTAGCTGCTTCCATCTTTAATATACAGTCTGTTTCTGTGTCAGCCCTTATTACAATAACAAGATGAAAATAAATAATTCTAATATGTCAAATACAGTATGAGAGACATGTAGGGGGGATAATCAAAGCAATGCTCCAAAGATGAGGTAATTTCGTAGTTCTACAATAACTTGTTGTTTTGTGCTTCATTAAAAACTGAGTTGATCCATGTTGGTGCTTTTAAAGCTCTTCAGAGCTCCGAGTGTTTGAATCAAAAATAATTGGGGATCTCACTTCCATCCCTCACCTGCGCTGATGGGGACGCGTCAGCGCGTATCAGAGCTCGTTAGAGCAGCAGACTAATGGGCTCAGGAGGTCGCGGAGTGAGAGTCGCCTGTTTCACAGCGTCTGACGCGATTCCGGCGGCAGGCCGGAGGAGAGAGGACTCAACAGGCTGTCAGCCCCGTACTCCAGCTCTCATTAGACCTCAGCGTTTATTTTTAGACTCAGATAAACCTGATTAGAAACTGACATGAAAAGCAGCGAGTGCAGAGATTAAAAACTCACAGCTAACAGCACAACATGACAGATGCTCCTGCTGCTTTATGGAGAAGATTGGAGTTTTATGTGTAAGATTTCAGGCTGGATGGATTCATTTCTCCATATAATGAGAGAAAATGCAAAGATGACGGCGTGCATCGTCAGTATGATCTGTTTCAAATTCTGATTATTTATTCAATGTTTTTGAGACCTTTGCTTGATACATGTTTTGATACTTAATAATTAAAAGTTGATGGGCACCTATTTCATCACAGAAAGCTTCATCAGTTCAGGAGTCATGGTAGATGATATCAAACATGATGCAATAATTTGGCAGCTTTTTACAAAAGAAGCATGAAAGACTCAAAGCTAAAATTAAGTAAATCTCATTAAAGGCTCATTATGTTTCTTTTTTAATCTCTTTCCATAAAGTTAGTGTCGGCAGAAATGTTGGAAAGAAAGTTAAAAAACACCCAAAACACTCCAGAAATGAAAAATAAAGCCTTGTTTATGGTTTATGGTTATGCGATGTCATCACAGCCTCGTCACTCGGGGCGCGCTGGACGCGCCACAGTCGTCTCATGCACAGTGGGCGTGGCAGAAAGTCTCACCTTTCCCAGCTGTCTCTGTGCTCCTGCATGATGGCGCTGAAACGGCGGTAAAGGCCGACCTGCTCGGAAACTCGTGTCTCCAACTTGGTTGTCGGCACAGCGAATGCGAGGTTACAGGAACTGATGCACGATAAGCTCAGGAGGGTGACACTGCTGAGCATCAGCTGAGGTCCTAAGCACCTCCCACCAGAAAAGCATGGCTACAATTTGAATTGTATTTAAATTTCAAGCAAATCCACAATATGTCTTTTAAGTTCAGTGAATGCACTGGGATGGATTTGCTGCCTCATGTGGATGAAAGGACGTATCTCAGAATCAGAATCAGAATCAGAAGGTTTTTATTGCCATATGGGTGAACAGGTTCACAGCATTAGGAAATTGCTGCGGTACTTCGTGCTCACAGAAAAAAAACAAATAAGTATAAAAACTATAAGACAATATACAAGTATACAAATTGCAAATAAAAATCTCAAAATCTCAGGGTCTCACTGGTCTGTTGTGGTGAACAGAGCTGAGCATCCTACTGAAATCAGCTTCCTCTGCAGAGCGTTCCCTCATAGGCGGAGTGAGGAGCTCAGGGGCGGCGAGGCTACTACTCCACACAGAAAGGGCCAGTTGAGGTGGTTCAGGCATTTGACCAGGATACCTCCCAAATGAAGTCTCCTACTGGGAGGAGACGTCCTGGCAGACCCAGGACACACTGAGGAGACGGTTTCTCTTGGCTGCCTTGGGAATGCCTCGGTGTTCCCTGGAAACGCTGGAGGAGGTGGCTTTGCTTAGACTGATGCCCCCACAACCTGACCTGGACTAGATAGTGTTTTGCTGGCAGATCTTAACACCTCTTCCTTGATATTCTCACAGCTTCTTTCCTGGCATCTGTCGTGTCTTGCTGCTTGCAGCTATATTTTTATTTTTTGTGACTCAATCATATGCTTTAAAATAAATGAAAGTTTTAATGTCTTCCTTTTCTGCAAAGCCGAGCATCCGTGTTGATATTTTTTAGGTTGAGTTTGGAGCTCTGGGCAGCACGGTGGTTAGCACCGCTGACTCACAGTTAGAAGGTCTGGGTTTGAATCCACCTTGGTCCAGGGCCTCTCTGTGTGGAGTTTGCATGTTCTCCCTGTGTTTGTGTGGGTTTCTTCCCACAGTCCAAAGACAAGCACTTACTGGGGTTAGGTTAACCGGTCACTCTAAGTTGCCCATAGGTGTGAATGGTTGTCTCTCTCTGTGTTGGCCCTGCGACAGGCTGGCAACCTGTACGGGGTGTACCCTGCCTATGTCAGCTGGGATATGCCCCCCCCTCCCCCCCCGCTTATCCTGTCCAGCCCCCCCTGAACAGGAGTATGGATGGATGGAGTTTGGAGCTCTCTGTTTGGGAACCCAGAGCTCTTCCCACTCCTCCCACTGTGTCCACTGACCAAAGGAACAAAGCCCGTTTTGAGGAGCGCACCCCCCTGTTTAGGTGGCTCGCTATGGTTGCTTGCACTTTAATAAAGCCTGAACATTCAGGTGATTCTGCAGGTTTACAGCCAGGTTTACAGCCAGCAGCTCAGTTTGATTCTCTTAAATATACTAAAATATTTATACTTGGATTATAATTTGGAGGCACCAGAGGGGAACATTTACTGTAGCTGTTACAGCGAGCAGGGAAACCTGGTGACCTGGTTGTAACCTTCCTCCACAGATCTGAAACAGAGGTGCCTGACAAAGATGTGCAATAAACTGTGACCAGAGAGGAACAAAGAGCCGTTCATCATCACAAACTACACACAACACAACTGTGGAGACCAACGCTGGGGGGAGATTTCAACATCTGGAGGGGTTTGGAAACTGTTTACACAAAAAATACAACTTTACATTCATCCCTGTTTTCTGTGATTTCATTCAGTTTTTTTTCATCTCCATGAAGATTAAAAAATAATCTGATTTATACTGGACACAGAAATTTGCAACCCTGAGACTGAAGTCTGGACGGTTTATCTTCAGATCAAATGAAGACGATAAAGTTCATAAAACTGAAATTTGAAGAAAACAAGAAAGTTGAGAAACAGATGTAGATTTTAGGTTTTATGTCAGATAAATATCTGGATAATTTTTTTCAGATGGACTTCTTTCATCTTACAGTCGATCCAGAGCTGGCACATTACAGTTATAAAAATGGTAAAAATTGATTGGGCATTTAATGTCTCGCTGTCACAAATGCATATCAAAATAAAATAAGAAAAGTTGGAAGAAATCTTTATGAAGAAAACATAAAAAATTGGTCCGATCTAACGGACGTCCATCTGGGTCCAGAGGGTGGAGGGAACTGGCAGTCTGCTCTCAAAGAAAAACTGGAGCTTCAAAATAGTTCAGACAACAGCCACATATTCATAATTAAAACCTGAAAAATGCTGAACAGAATTATCATACCTTTGTATTCATTTAGAGTGGAATCAATTCTTTCAAGGTAATTTTTTTGTTTAAAAATGTTTACTTTCAGTTAAGTTGTTTGTTTTTTTAAGAATAATGAGCTATTTCTCAGGGGTGTGATTTTAGAAGTTCAGTGCAGGTGTTACAATGCAGGTGTTACAATGCAGGTGTTACAGCACAGGTGTTACAGTACAGTACAGTGCAGGTGTTGAAGCGCAGGTGTTAGAGTGCAGGTGTTAGAGTGCAGGTGTTAGAGTGCAGGTGTTAGAGTGCAGGTGTTAGAGTGCAGGTGTTACAGCGCAGGTGTTACAGTGCAGATGTTACAGCACAGATGTTACAGTAGAAACACTTAATTCAGAGTCATGGAGATATCTGAGTCTCATTAAACATCTGCACCAACGCCTCCTCAGGTGGCTGAGTTGATAAATGAATAAACTAAACTAAACTGTTGATAAACTAAAAGTTGATGAACTAATCTGAAAAAACTGAAACTAGAGATGTTTTCTGTATATTTTAATTTTAGTTTAGTTCAGATTTTTCTCCAAAGGTTAGTTTTTATTTTTACGTCTGTATTCACCAAAACGTTTCTTCGTTTTTTTTCTGCACCCTCGTTTCAAGTTTAGTTTTAGTTCATCAGAACAGCCTCCATCCAGATCGCGCTCTGTTTCAGTTTTCAGAGATATTTACAGAACAAACATGAAAAAATATGCATGGAAAAAACATGCTGTAATCCACTGACTCTCAAACTGTGAGCGAGTTTAATTTTTTTTCAGAGCAGAGTTTCAGAAAGCAGCAGCTGTAACGATTCAAAGAAAAAGAACTCTGATCCAAACCGGTTGTTACCGCAGACCTGCTGCACTGACGGGGGGGTTGCAGATGCAGCGGCCCACTATCAGCCCCCTGTTATTAAACCCACAGCAACACCCCCCTCCCTGCAGGCCTTCATTGATCTGAACTCCGGGAGGATCAGATAAGTCCAGGTCAAATCCCGGGTCACAGATCGAGCCCCCCTGCGTGGACAAAGACCACTCTGTGGGTTCCCCCCCCTGTCAGGACCCCACCTCTGCTAAAGCCTGAAATACCTGCACAGAAATAATCTCTGATAAGCTCCTGCTCAGGTATCACTTGATGGCCAATAAGAGCTGACCTGAACAGGATAAAGGTAACCCCCCCCCCCCAGGTCGGCCTGATAAACACAGTTTTTGGAGCTCTGAGTTCATTCTGTTGGGAAACTACAGATGCATTAAAAAGGCTTCTCCTCACAGTCAGTCTGACTCCTCACAGCGACTCAGAGTTTAACACTTAACTTTATTCAGTGAAGAAAGCAGAAACTCTGCAGCCGACGGTCCACAGATAAGGTAAGATTTTCTTTGTTTCCTGCTGTTTGTGCGACATTTTAAAGCTTTCTTTTAGATGTGCATGTGTACTCAGTATTGTATATCACAGTGATAATGTTATACAAGTGTAACAAACAGGAATCTGGGGTAAAAAATACAAGGATAAAACTCATGTGAAGTATTCCGAGTGCTCAGCTGATCATTACGTAACAGCTTTTATCACTGGAAATGAGCTGTAGTTAAAAAGCTCTCCAGGCCTTCAGCGTCTTTCAGGTGAAGCATTTCCCTGCAGTTAGAGATGAACTGATGAAAGTTTTAAAGGAAAAAATTGGAAAAAAATTCCCAGTTGTAGGAACTACAAACAGGAGGAACTAAACACCAAAGACTAGTTAAAGCTGGTCAGAGAGGTCACAGCGAGC
Source organism: Archocentrus centrarchus (assembly GCF_007364275.1). NCBI lineage: Eukaryota > Metazoa > Chordata > Actinopteri > Cichliformes > Cichlidae > Archocentrus > Archocentrus centrarchus. The sequence goes on along the minus strand of NC_044362.1, from coordinate 33,048,463 downwards.
CTTAAAGATAATTTACTTTTATTTTGTTTTCCAGAAATAAAAAAACACTTTTTCATTCTCCAAAATCAATAATTTCATTGAATTTATATTCATACTGGAGAAAAGCTCTCAGATTGTAGAACAGGCAGACATTTCTTTGGAACTGGTGACTGTGGTGTGTGATATTTAACATGTTAGCCACGAGTGCTGAAGCTCTTTTAACATGTATGTATACTAACAGTCAGCTGTTAGTGGGATTATAACAAAGTGGAAGTGATTGGGAACGACAGCAGCTCAGCCATGAAGTGGTAGGCTACGTAAAAATCACAGAGTGGGGTCAGAGGATGCTGAGGGTCATAGTGCACAGAGGTCACCAACTTTCTGCAGTCAGTCACTACAGACCTCCAACCTTCATGTGACCTTCAGATCAGCTCAAGAACAGTGAGAGCTTCATGGATGGGTTTCCATGGCAGCTGCATCCAAGCCTTCCATCACCAAGCTCAATGCAAAGCGTTGATGCAGTGGTGTAAAGTGTTGATGCAGTGGTGTAAAATGTTGATGCAGTGGTGTAAAGCACGCCGACACTGGACTCTAGAGCAGTGGAGACGTGTTCTCTGGAGGGATGAATCACACTTCTCCATCTGCCAATCTGAGGGAGGAGTCTGGGTTTGGAGGTTGCCAGGGGAACGGTACCTGAATGCCTGCATTGTGCCAAGTGTAAAGTTTGGTGGAGGGGGGGTTATGGTGTGGGGGTGTTTTTCAGGAGTTGGGCTCTGCCCCTTAGTTCCAGTGAAAGGAACTCTTAATGCTTCAGCAGACCAAGACATTTGGGACAATCTGATGCTGCAACTTTGTGGGAACAGTTTGGGGATGGCCCCTTCCTGCTCCAACATGACTGCACACCAGTGCACAAAGCAGCTCCATAAAGACATGGATGAGCCAGTTTGGTGTGGAAGAACTTGACTGGCCTGCACAGAGTCCTGACCTCAGCCTGATAGAACACCTTTGGGATGGATTAGAGTGGAGACTGTGAGCCAGGCCTTCTCTCCAACATCAGTGTCTGACCTCACAGATGTGCTTCTGGAAGAATGGTCAGAAATTCCCATAAACACTCTTAAACCTGTGGAAAGACTTCCCAGAAGAGCTGAAGCTGTTATAGCTGCAGAGGGTGGGCCCACATCATATTAAAGCCTCTGGATTAAGGATGATGTTACTCAGGTTCATATGTGTGTGTGAAGGCAGACGAGTGAATAGGCAGTATATTGTATCTATATAGGACACTTATGGTCAGATGTGGTAACTTTGGTCATTTAATGATTTCTTTGAGCTGTTCTTGTACATCTGTAATGACTTTAAAAAACAAGAACTGGGTGCAAAAGTTTGAATTTAGTGTGGATTTTCTCTAATCCACTCAGGGTGAAAAGTGTACATACAAGCTCAAATATATGCATACACCCCCACTAATATTTGGTTAAATGTCCCTTAGTAAGTTGCAGCTTGACTAGATGCTCTTGGGAGCCATCAACAAACCACAAACCTTTTCTTCAGAAGCCATTTGGCTTGTCCTGTGGGCAGCTGCAGTTTTTAGTCCAGCTTGAAGGAGCTGGGCACTCTCAGTTCATGATGATGTAAAACTCTCTTCACTGTGGACACTGGTGTTCCAGCAGTTTCCAGTTCATAGCAGGCTTGAGCCTTGGTGGTTGTTCCTGAACATCCTGACCAATTTCCTCTTAAATGAGTTCGGGTTTTCTTCCAAACCTCAGCAAAGTGGTGACAAACTAGAAAATTTGTACTTAGGCACAATTGTTCGAACTGATGATCTTGAAATCTGCAGGTGTTTAGAAAGAGCCCTCCAGACTAAATCTACTATTCTCAGAATGTGTTGGGTCAGTCCAGTGAGTGCTGTCAAACAATCATTTTTATCCTGGCAAAGACAAGCTGCCAGTTACATTTAATCAGATCACTAATGAGAAATGAAAAGGCTTTGGGCTCGTCAAGTTAAGACATTGTATAACCTTCAGAAACACTTTTCAAAAAGATTTAAATGAGTGTTTTACAATTTTCAGAAAATCAAAAATAAATTCAAGCTTGTGCACGAAGTCATTAAAGATGCTGTACAATCACTGATAAAGAACAGTTCAAAGAAAGCATTAAAAACCCCAAATTACCACGACGTTCACGCCCACGATGAGTGTGAGCTTCCGACCACAACTGCATTTATAAACTATTTATCCCCATTTCTTTTAAACTACAAATGTAGTCATGTAGTGATAGTTTTAGTGGTTCTTTTTTATGAGACCTGCATGAAACAATAAAAACAGATGAGATGGAGGATCTCAGTGTTTCAGCCTTTTATCGTCCATCTTCATCACAGCTGACCCTCCTCAGCCTCATTGTTTACGAGCAGTCGGATTCACTGAGCACGCTCCCTCACATCTCTGCACTGCCCCTGGAGGTCATGTGACCAGTGACAGATTCAGCAGATTTGACATTAATGGTCTTTGTGTTCTTAATGCAGTGATTTTCTGCATTAATATTGATTTAAATAAAGCGTACTTATTTTAGAAGCAGTAAGGAAGTTATTGTGTCATTTTTAGAGGACGTTAATCCCCTCAAAGATGAAAACATCCAAGTTTATTTAACAAACTAAATGAGAATATTGAAAACAAAAATATGTCTGCTAGCTGAGACCTCCAAACATGAATCTGCATGAAAATGCTTTATCTTATTTTCAAATGAGTAAGTGTGACCCAATATTAGAAGCAACACACTTTTAATAGCTTTGAAATAAAAATTAAATAAAGTTTTATGGAGAGCTGATCAGCTGCTGAGACTCACACCTCTCTCATGTCAGCTGCAAAAGTATTTTACAGCAGCTTTTCCCTTTAATTCCTACAGTTACTTATTTTCTGAATTGCACGGTATACGTTCTGAACCTCAGAAGCCTTCATTGTTGTTTCTCCTCCAATATCTCTTCACAGCTGATAAAAATGAGTCATCAGTGTCATCTGGATCCATTAATCTGCTAGTTCTAGCATTGAGGCGGCATTAAAGCTTTAAATATGAGTGCATTAATGAGACAGCTGAACTCCTGAGAGGTACAGATCACTGCCCTGCTCTTGGTGAAAAATGCTCGGGGCTTTAACAACGTTAATGACACACTTCTTCACCTCATCGAGCGGAGGGGAGCCACAGGTGGGCCGAACCCTTTGAAGCTATTAGAAACACTGAAGTATCGAGCGGAGAAGGTGGAGAAGGTTGACCTTGTTTTTGTGTGGGAGCAATCAGCGCTGTAATGGTAGATGTCAGAGGATTTTCTGGTGTATATTACATATTTTAAAAAAGTGTGACACCTCTGGTGCCGTGCTGTGATTTGGTGCATGATCCTAACGTGACCTTTGAGCCAAGCTTTTGCAGTAATGATGGTTTCATTGCTACTTAGAGCCAGTATGGTGGCTCAGTAAGCTTCAAACTGCAGAGGAGTGAGCTCGAGTGCACCCTCTTCTGGTTCTGCAGAGAATTACAGCAACGTGCAAATCAGATTATGAAATTTATCATTTAGTTGAATCAGTTTCAGGAAGTGAGAGCAGGGGTGAGTGAAGCAGTCTCAATTTATCCAATCAGAAACCAGCTGGAGTGCTAATTCTGACTAACTTAGAGTAACTCTGCACATGCTCAGTATGATTCTCCCACATAGGCTGTATATAAAAGATGGCCACCATGAACTCATCCTCATTCTCTGCATATTGAAGCCTCAGTGCTGCCAAAACGTTGGTTTCTTGGAGGCAGAAATGACCATATTTGTAAGAGAGGGTCGAGTGCTAAGTTATCAGCTAATGCTAGCTAGCTTAGCTAGCAGTGTGCATCCATAAATTATACTGGTACACAGCACAGGCACACATACCTGCTAACTACCAGAGTAATAAAACACAGTTTTACGCACCAAAAGGAGACTTCTTCAGCTGGATGTACCTCACAGGAAGCCATAATATTAGTCAGATAAATCCATTAAAAATGCACCAACAGCACAAACATGGTGGAGAAATCCAGAGTGAGGCGTAGCAGGCAGCTAGCGTCCACAGCTGCCTCTGTGACACCTGTCAGTCAAAGCAGCCACACCCCTACAATTAAAACCTTACCAGCATCCTAATAGATAACATCTGCACAGATACAGCTGCAGAGTCACATGACATCACATGCAGTAATTTGCCTTAAAGGGACAGTATGTAATGGGGGAAGTATTAACAGAATTGAAAAACACACAAAAACTAAATAACAGACATGATTACATTGATTAGAGGTTCTCAATGTCAGTTTTCATTTATTTTTAATTATTTGCCCAGCCCTGGTCACCTGGTCCACTCCTATCAGTAATCTCAATAAAAAGTAATTATTGTAGGATCTTTACCTTCAATATAAAGCACATTGAGGCAACTGTTGTGATTTGGTGCTATATAAATAAAACTGAATTGAAAAGAACAGCTTGAAGCCTGCTCTGAAAAGCAGACTGACTGTCACCTGAACCCAAAGTGGGAGCTGGGTCCAAAGGAGAGGGGCCTGATAGCTTTTAGAGACTCAGGAGCCACAATGAAGCCTGCAGTCAGAGCAAGAAGTGCTGCAGTTGCAGTTATGGGGTGTGTGTGTGTGTGTGTGTATTTAGTCTGATATGATTATGATATATGCATGCAGGTACGAGTCATGTGTCTGACGTGGATTTTCGTGTTATCTGCTCTTCCGAAAGGTGAGTCCCTCCATGACACATTCACTATTACTAATTTAACATGAATAAAGGCCATTAGTTCCTCAGTATGTGGGATTAGTGATTAAGCATATAAAGCAGACGTGTTCTATCTGTTATAGTTTATTGTATTTGTGTGTGCTGATGTGGAAAGATCCATTTTTGCTGTATTAAATGTTGCATTTATGACCTTAATCGCTTTATTTATTCCTGCTCATCTCCAGTGTTTTCTGCTGGTTCCGTCTTCTGTCCGGACCCAGAAGCAGATCACATGACCGGTGAGAAAAAACATTATGTAATAAACTGTGAGCACGATCACAGTCACATGACGAGCTTTGATCAACGTTCATTAAATCAAGGGAATGAAAGTATGAGGCAGCACATGAGTAACAAGTCTCTCTCTCTCTTTACTTCTATCTGCACTAATCTGATCATTCACACTCAGAATCATGTCAGTCACTTTCCTCTTACCTTCAGTCTCTCTCAGATATATAAGCAGTTTACTTTTTAGAGGAGTGCAAAATAAAAAATCAGACAAGTGATTTTTAATCAGGAGACCTGAGAATTTAAGGGGGGGCCATCGAACATGTGGCCCAGGAGCCGGGTTTGGCCCTCTGGATGGCTATTTAAAGTGTGAAAATTACAATCAAACACATTCCTGCTGAGGTGAAACCAGCATTACTACACTGGAGTTTTTTCTAGATCTCATCAAGTTATAGGAAGCAGTGTAAAAACACTAATTTGTCTGTTATTTAAAGGAATGCTAACAATAAAGAACACCTGCATGAGTTAATGTTTTATCTGTTATTTATGTTGGTGTAGCATCACAGGTCATGATGTCAGCAGAAGGCTGTAAAACTGATGAAAATACAGTTTTTATGGCCTCCTTAATTTGCCGTTTTCACATTTTCTCAAAGCCTTGCAGTGGGCCACATTGCATCCTTTAGCGGGCCTGTTCTGGCCCCTGGGCCATATATTTGACACCCTGCTGCTGCCCTTCATCTCACAGTCGGACAGGATCAAAAAAAAAAAAGTTTCCAGTGACCATCTCGAGCACCGAAGCGCAGCCTGCTGATCCCATAGAAAAGAGTCAGGCTGCTGTCAGAGGAGTTTTAAATGAGCAGCTGCAGCTCTGCAGCCCTCGCTTACAACAGGAAACATTACATCTTCATCTGCATACAATAAATTAATGTTTGATTAATTAAGAGGATTTCACTTTACCTCCAGGCCCGTTAAAGCTGTGTTACCCCTCCACTCCGGACTAAACGATGCAGGATAAAAACAGGATAAATGAGGCACAGTCCATCCAGGCCGTGGCAGGAGGCAGAGTGTATGAGTGGGGGTCAGAGGGCGTTAAAAAGTCTTACTGCAGTTGGGATAAAGGACCTCCTGAAGCGCTCAGATCTGCAGCACACTGAGAGGAGCCATCTGGTGCTCCTCTGCCCACCCAGGAGTCTGTGGAGAGGGTATCTGCTGTTCTCCATCAGTTTGTTCATCGCCTCCCTCTCTGCCACAGTTTTAAGTGAGTTCAGCCTCCTGCTGAGCACCGGGCTGGCTTTTTTTCACCAGCTTGTCCAGACAGTTGGTGTTTTTGTCCATCAGGCTGCACCCCCCAACACACAGCAGCATAACTGAGGGCCCTGGCCTCCACAGGGAGCTAAAAGGAAGAAGAGGAGGCTCTGCCCCTTCTTGTAGAGAGCACTGGTCTTCGGGGACCAGTCCAGCTTGTTACCCCCAGGTAGGAGAGCACCACCTCAATGTTCTGCACAGGTGTGAAGACTGGCAAATGGAGTGGCCTAAATCTTCTGAAATCCACCACCGTCTCATTGGTCACCTGTGTCACACGTTTAAGTTCTTCTTAGAACAGACATCACCGGTGACATGTCTGCCTTATGATGCCATTCCTCACCTGTGGACCTCCACAAACCACACTGAAACCAGCACCTTTGTGTGTTTTACCCACTGTGAGATACTTTTTCCTAATATTATATTTTTTAATCTAATCCTAAGGAGCCAAATTGAAGATGTGATTCTGAAAGAGGTCCTGAAAGCTCAAGTTTCACATTGGCAGAAGTGTTTGCGTGGTCGTGCTGCAGCTTTGCACTCAGGTTTATGCTTCAGCTTTTTCCAGTTTTAATTCTTCAGTGTTTACAGCATCAGATGTGACTGTAGCTCAGTGATACAGGTACTGACTCAAAGCTACCTCGAGAGCTTGAAAAGAAGGCAGCTGGACTTCTTTAGGTTTGCTGGAGATGTCTCGTGATGGTTAGTGGTTTAGACCCTCAGGACCATCACCACAGAGGGTTTATTAGCTGGGACTCTCTAGCAGATGCTTTAGAACTGAAGAAGCCTCTTGGATGAGGGCTAACATGTCTTCTAAAGAAGCCCAGTTTCCTTCTTTTCAAGCTCTAAAGAGCACTATTAAACACTATATAACCTGGATGACAGAATCTGCACTGTCCCAAAGCCTCATTCCTAAAATGTTGTGGATCTACAAAAGCAGCAGCGTCCTCGTCAGAGTCGAACAGCTCGTTCCTCAACAACTGTCTGACTGTCTGTGACATTGTGGGCCGTCGAGTTTGAGGTGTTCTGGGCCTCCTGTTGTCTTAATCAGCACTGTGCCTGCACGTGGAGAGCTGCAGCCCAAATAATCTTCCACCCTGCATGCTCCTCTGGACTCGAGGTGGCTGCCAACAGGATTATCTTTGATGAAATCGCTCTGCTCTCCAGCTCCAAGTTTACAGACTCTCTGCAGGTTTGTTGTCCTCGGCGTGTTTGTTCATTCAGCTTCCGTCTGCTCTTCCTGCAGATTGTCTCGGCCTGCGCTTCACCTGGATTCACTCGGTCTTCGATAATTTCCCCTCTCTGCTGAGCTTTGTGTCGAAGCTCCGCTGCGTGGCGGGGATTTGCCCACGTGACCTGGAAGATTACGGCTGCTCCTGCAGATATGTGGCGGCTGGAAACCCAGTGGATGCTCTGGACATGTAAGTAAGCCTCAGATCGCAGCGGGGCTGCGGTCGCAGCAGCAGCTGAATTTAAAATACGGTATAATTGAATTCAGAGGCTGGAGGCCGGTATATGTGAAGCAGGCTGGGAGAGTCTTCACAGACCAACCCTCCCATCCCCATGGCAAATATTAGTCATTACACTGGAATTCCTCACAGGTTAAAGTGCAGGAAATGTCAAAATCAAGAGAAAATAGCTTTAGAGCGGACCGGATAATGGAGCATTCATAAAACCATGCACTCATCGCAGGTTTAACACCTTAAAAGTCTCTCAAAGTCATCCAGAAGAGGAAAAAGTGACTCAGGAATGGCTGAAATAATATTCCTTCCTGCCCTTATCTACTGCTGCCAGCAGTCTCCTTCTTTCCTCCAGGATCTGAAGCTGGTCCTTAATATGAACATGGTGACTTTACACACAATTAAACATGGTCTCAAATAATGCAGTGATTTTATGTACAGGTAATCCCTGTGACCCAAAAGGATGCTCAGTTTTAGACACTTTTTTCTACTCTGGATCTGTATGACATTAGATGGTACAGAAGCCACACCCACCTGCTGGGGCAGCCAATCAGAAGAAAGGTGACTTAAAGGAAGGCTGGGATTAAAGGAGGAGGGGCTTGTTTCAGACAGGATGGATTGAGGCCCAGTGTAATCTGTGAATAATGCAAAGCTACTGTAGCAGAGTAAAGAATATAAATATGGAGCTAGAATTTAGTTTACTGTGTTTGTAGCCCCACCCCCTACAAGATTTGCAATAAATTTTATCTGTGCAGTTCTGTATAAAATGTGACTACCAAATAATAATTGTGTGTAAGGTTTTCAGGTTTCACTCATGAGAGAAGCCTCTGTGGAGTTCAGACAACATATCCAGTTCATATTTTTAAGGGTAAAATAACCTGTGATTTCTGGGGGTGTCACAGCACCACCATCATCATCAGTCCTCTGATATCAAAGCTGTTCGGCTCGATTCACAGAGCAGAATCTCACGAGCACCCTGCAGTCGGTTTAGGTACAGTGGCATTAAGAGGAGGTGGAACGGTTCTCCTGATCTGTGCGTGGAACCAGATCAGTGTTCACAGTGTGTTACGTTTGCACCAGCATCATGTTATAAGCAAATCTAAGCTTGTTTTTATCTTGTTTCACTTTGGCTCATTATTAAAGACATTCATACCTATAAAAATATGTTTTACTTTTAGAATCCCACCAAATTAATAAATGATTTAAAACTGTATCTTACATTGTTCATAGTTTAATAAATAAGAAGAATTTTTTTAACTAAGTTTGTTTAATTAGTGTAATGTCTTAGACATTCTTTGTAAATGAACAAAAAAAATTTATATACTATGAAAAACTAATAAAACCAAAGGCCTTTATTTGAATCCTAGACTCTGGTATAAGTTGATTTAATGTACTTCTATAGTAGGTTGGTATATTGATCTTTTTTATAATAAATCCTGAGCTATATGTGTAGGGCTTTTAGTGTGAAAGGCCGAGACAGGAAGAAGCCCTTGCTCCACATGGACAGAGCAGGTCATGTTTCCTGTGGGACCCGAATCATTTTATTCCTCCTCCTCTTTTTCTTCTTCTTCTGTCTGCAGGTGCTGCGAGGCTCACCGGCTCTGTTACCAGAACGCTGCCCCCTGCAGGCAGGAGCCGCTGCTCGCCCCGTACAACTCCAGCTGTGCTGCAGCCACTAACACCAGCTGTGGTGAGACTTATGTGCTCATTTGCCGTCACACAGGGAACCGTCACAAGATGCTTTACTCACAGTGGAGCCACAAATACTCATTTTCTCACTCGGGTTTTGTACAAAGTAAAAAGGAGACAGAGTTATTTCTCAGCGTACTGAACTGCTGCTTAAACTGAAGATATTCTGTTTGCTGAAGCCAAGTCCAGCAGAATAAATACAGCCTGTGACACTAGTACAGTGTATTAATGTCTGTGGACTTCAGCTGATGGCCTCTTTTTGTCTTGAAGATGCTGCTGATGTGTGTCAGCAGAGGTTTTGTGAGTGCGACCGGGCCGCCATCGACTGCATGACTCAGAGCCCGTACAACTCGACGCTGAGAGGCCTCGACGAGGCGTCCTGCACAGCTGCAAACCGCACAGGTGAGACGACACGAGCGCCGCCTCCAGCTCCAACATCTGCTTTCCATTCATTTAGGAGTGAGTGTGCATGTTTGCATAAACACAGTAAAATTGCAGAGACGTGCAGATAAAGCTGGTCAGGACCAAAACTGATCTGAAGGAACGTTTAAAAAGACTAGAATAAGTTTTCTTCAGCATCTCCTCAAACCAGCGATTTACTTTCTGCACATCTAATTTGCATGCAGGACATATTAATGGATAAATTCGGCTGTCTTTAATGGCACCAGTTTGGCAAAATGGGACCAAATCCGTGACTCATGCCGTGAAGGACGTCGAGGAGACTGGATTAAAATCACTGATCAATAGTAGTAATATAAAAATAACCCCAAGGGAAATAAATCAAGTGTAAATGGGGCTTCGCTGTAATAATATATTGAGCACGCTGTAGCCGGGCCCTCTCTTTGACATTATAAAACTGCAGAAACAAAATGAATCAATGGCCTTAAACTTACTGTGGAAAAATTTGAGTCATTTAAAGTAAAGCGAGGACAGCACTGACAGCTTTCTGTCACCAGGTGGCGTCACACAGAGAAAAATGAATCCCACTCCCGTGGACACCCACACAAAAATATTCCCGGTGACTCTTTGGAGGAGTCGTGGTGCTCGTTGGGAGACGCAGACTCACTCAGAGCTCTGCGTTCTGACCTGCTTCGATGTTTAGGTTTAAAACATGGTTCAAGGTTCTGTTTAAAACTGGGATTTCAGACTGTTTCAGAACATTTTGGAGAACTTCTCCCAGTTCTTCTGTAGATCTTTGCTTTCTGTCTCTTGGCGTAATGGCAGAACGAATCCATGATGCTCTCTTTGAAGACATTTCTTCACGACTCCTGCTGCATGTTCAGGATCATTGTCCTCCTGTAGAGTGAGACGGATTTAATGAATTTTACCTGTGAGCTCATTAGCACCATTCCTGCTTTCCCTCCTGTGTGTCCGACTGCAGCTCCTCATTAGTTTGATCGTCTGTTCCAGATCTGCCCGGCGGCGGCGTGGAGACAGATGAAGTCTTCAGAGCAGCAGGTGAGTCTGTCTGAAGCTGAGGGCACCATCAGTCCTCGTAAGACGGCGCGTCACTTTCTGAGCAGGTCGGCGATGTCGCGGCGCAGGAAACGACTGATTGGGCAGAAATGCAGACTACTGAGTCACAACTCAGCCAATTAAAGCAATGATGTGTGGATGTTTAATGCCGCAGCTTCCTGCCAGCATCCACTGACTGTACAGACCTCCTCTGATCCACTTGGGTCCAGATATAGATGCTGTTTCCAGCTGAGCTGCTCTGTCTGTGAAGGAGGTTATTAAAGTGGAGGAGTTCAGAGGGAAAGTTTTTTAGTCCTGATGGGGGCCTGTCAGGCTCTTCAAGCTGAGATTTCTCTGATACCAAACCCCCTCCGTTTGAACTCCAGATCAGCTTGAATTCACTTTATCTGCACTTTCAGGAGCAGATGGAACATCCTGCAGGAGCAGGAGCACGTCACGGTTCAAAGGTCACACCTATTTACATCGGTAAAGGAGTCTGGGAGATAAAATAGAGAGAATGTGGGGCTCACATGTGGACATAAAACCAAACTGACACTGAAGGATTGTGTTAGTGTTTAACTGCTGGAGTTTCCTTCTTTCTGCTTCACTCGAGTGTATATTTGTACGGACGGACTGAACTCGTCCTCCTCCTCTGCACATGTTCTCTCAGCAGTAAACGCTCAGACGCTCATTTCTCCAGCTCGTCCTTCCTGACAGCGGCTAAAACTCCTGCTTTTATGGTTCTCTTCACCTTGTCCACCTGCCCGTCACCCTCCGCACGTCACTGTGAAATTTCAGTTTGTGCTTTGAGAGCTTTAAGATGCGGCCGGCCTTGAACCCGGAGTGCTCATAAAATGGACCTCCTTCCTCTTCCACTAAGGATTGATGGAGTGGAAACAGATTTTTTTCCTGATAAAATGGATTTAAAAACGGTGGCTTTTCCTCACAGCCCGCTGAGGTCAGACGTCTACAATCAGACGTTAATGAAGCTCCAAATGAAGCTTGTTTTGCACTTTAAAAACAACAAAACAGAAACTTTGATCACATTTATCCCCGTTAAAAAAGAGCAGTGGGAGATACTGATCTGATTTCAGTGTTGCCAGGGTAAGAACTGCTGCCATCACTTATTAAAGGAATAGGATTATGAAAATGACGTCACCGTCACTGATTATTAGTAATATTAAAGTTTACCAGTACTGTATAACAGTGAAAACACTGATTACTGAATGATCTCAATGTTAAAAGAAGCTGCAAAACAAATGAGATCAAACTGCGAAAAAACTATAGACTGTATATAAAAGATGGATGCAGCCACTCTGACATCACCTGTTAGTTTTTGCACTTCACATTTTGAAGGTTCGAGTGTTTTGATTGCTGCTGTGTTGTGTGTGTGTGTGCGTGTGCGTGTGTGTGTGTGTGGGGGGGGTGTTGGAGACAGAAGTGATGATGCTTGGATGAGAGGGTGGAGGGATCAGCTAATGCTAGCAAGCTCCGATATTAAAACCCACATATGAGCCGCGCTGCATCAGGTCATGGAGCTCAGCCTGCTGGTTTCTGGAGTCCACACTAAACAGAGCCATGTTTGACCTTTAGAAGAAGGTGGAGTGTTTTATCAGCTCATCAAGCTGCATCCATAAACATGCAGGTCCACCACACACACACACACACACACACACACACACACACACACACACACACACACACACACACACATACAGAGAGACCTGCTATTACCTGCTAACATAACAGACTAATCAAATCTTAGCTTCACTCACAATGCTGGAGCATAAACAGAGTTCTGTTTATTTTGTTTAGTTAACCACACAGTAAGTCATATTTTTTGTCAGGTAATTGCCTAAAAATCCAACTTTGGTAGAAATCTGTCTGCTACAGGATGAAGCCTACATCAGTGACCTCTGAAAGCACATCCTCAAACAAGGTAGACTTGTTGAGGATCTACACAGTACCTGAAATCTGTCGGTTCATTCAATAAATAGAAAAAGGAGAAATGCACACTGAATAAAACCTACATCTCACCTGTGCTCAGACAGGTAAATGATGAGTGTATCTAAGCTGTGACTCTGTCCGCCCAGCAGAGATAGACCCGCTAACGACAGTCAGAACCGATGACCAGAATGACACCATGACGATGGAGTACAACCTCACCACCCCGGCTCCAGGTCCACCCTCCCCGCTGCCACCTGCTGGTATGACCTCTAATTGGCCCTCGGGTCACCAGTTTAGCACAGGAGGAAGAAGAGGGTAAAACCTGGATGTGTGACAGACATACAGCTCCTGTATGTGTGCTCCACACTGCAAAAGATGCATGAAAAATAGTTATTGTAGCCTTTTTAAAAGATTAACTGTTACTAAGAGATGCAAATGTAATAAAAGAAAATGTTTAGGAAGGCTTAATCAGATTTGTGTTGTAATTGTGTGTTAGCCTCACACTCAGCACCATCAGTGTGTTATTGTAATGTTATCTTTTCAGAGGAGCTTGACGAAGGCACAGGAGGTGGAGCGGAGGTGGAAGACGAAGCGATGACACACCTGAGTTACATTTCTGAAGGTAACCATTACCTCACCGTCTCCCCTCCATCTGCGCGTCCTCTCTGCGGTGCTTTTCTGGCAAACCACGTTTGGCTGGATGCTGACCGGCCGGCAGCTTCCAAAACACCAGAAATAATTTCCCCCGCTGTTCGACTCCTGCTGCTCGATGACTCACTTGGCTCAGACATTTCCTGCTTTTACAGATCTGAATGAGACTGCCGCAGAGGAAGCACTCGAGCAGGAAGAGATAAATGGGGATCAGATGACCCACAATCCTCCAGCAATCAGCCGGGGTGAGCCAGAAACACTCTGTGTCTCGATCACGACTGATAAAAAGAGCGTCCGCCTCAGGCTTAATATAAAGGAGCTCTTTTCATTTCAATGACGTGATGGTCTTTATATGATCCCATAACTGAGCTGTGATTCATCCGGTGTCTTAATTCATAAAAGATTTTCTAAATGAGGAATTTTTTTCCTGTGTGGACAGAAGAGAAAAAAAGAGACTGAAAGGAAACTTTCTTGGGTGCAACTTTGAGCCAAAAACACTTTAAAAATCTTCATTAAACTCTGTTTTTATGTGCAGAAATATTATTAATCATAATCTCACTTTAAAGCATATCGGTGTATCTGAATCCACGGAGACAGTTTAACTCAGCTGCTGTTGGTGTTCAATAAGATGCAGGTAAACCAGAGACCATTAATAATCAAAAGATGATAACATTAAATCTGGCTGATTTCCTCCTCCTCCACCTCTGGGCTGTTTCCAGCTGCATGTGCAGCTCGCTCCTTGAAAGTACTCCACAGCCCACCGGGGGCTTTAAACCTGATTCAGCACCGACTCCTTCAGGACTGTTTTCTCTTGTTTGGTTCCAGCTCGGCCTCTTTGCAATGTGTGGCAATGGCGCAGTGGGTAGGTGCTTGCCTTGCAGCCAGAGGGTTGCCGGTTCGAGCCCCTGTCCCTGCGCTGCATTGTGTCTTGGGCAAGACACTTAAACCAGTGCCGGTCTCTGGCTGCATGATGCTCGTCTCTGTGTGCACAATGACGATGAGTTGTATCTAACCTTTCAAGATCGATATCACAAAGTGCTTCACAACAGAAATGCTAAAACTTTAAAACAGAAAGTTACCCAAAGACGAGTTTTAAAAGATGAGCCTTTAGCTGTTTTTCCAAAGAGTCCACAGATCTCTGAGGGACGGAGTCCTGGAGTCTTTAGTTCTCAGCCTCGTATGATGCACAGCCAGCAGGTCCTGATCACATGACCTCAGGGACCTGATGAGGACGTACGGATGTAAAGGTTCTGATGCATGCTGGTGCTCGTCCATGCAAAGCTCAAAAAGTCAAAACCAGAATGTTAAAGTGGACTCTGAAGCTGATGGGGAGCCGGTGTCAACAAATTAGCAATGATGTGGCACGTGAGGACTTAGACTCGGTCAGAAGCCTTGTTCTGAACAACCTGCACACAAAACCAGGGAGGTCTCCAATTCAGAGCGTGATGCAGTTCACTTAATTGATAAAAGCAAGAGGGAACCACAGTTTTAACATGAGCATCAACAGTGAAGGCTGAGTCTAAAATGACCCCAAGGTTCCTGATATAGATTTTGCTAATTTAGCAAAGAGACCAAGAGTTTAGATTAGGCACAAATCTGCTGGACACAAACCCCTTGGGGCTTAAAAAGAGACCTGCAGCTGAACGTGGTTCGCTTCAAAAAGACTCAAACACAGACTCAGGATCTGTGTGATGTGATGAGATGTTATAGTTTTAATTCTCTTGCAGATTCAGGTTCATTTGTTCGTGTTGGAGAGACGGGAACCGAAGCAGAATCCCAGCTGAGCTCTGCTGCTGAAAACACGGAGACCAATCAAACCGTAACACCGACGCCGCTCAATCACGTTTCACCGTCGACTCGGACTACAACTCCTCTAAGGACTACAACTCCCAGAGAGCTGACATCAGCAGCTGTGGAGGAATCGGCAGAGGAAGGCGGTAAGGAAATGTTTATCCACTGTCATTATAAATATAGCTATATAAAATTAAATTCAGTAACATGCACTTAAAACTCTTGATATTATTAAATATATAAATGTTAAGTTTTGAAAGGATGCTGTTTGTTTATGACACATCTTGTAGACTACAGTCTGCAGAGCTCCTCACAGGACCAGTCCACAGCCATGACGACCCCTTAATGCATGTTTATGGAGACGGGAGGTCCATCCACAAATAAGATCATTACACCCTGATGAATTTATAACCATATTATTATATTATTTCTGAGGCAGTTGTCTTATTTCCCATTGGCTGGATGGATGTTACAGGCTGGGTTGAGATGGTTGCATTTTGTGTGTCAGACTGTGTTGGGGTGTCTCAGATGCCAAATAAAGCTTCTATTCATAAACAGACAGATTAAACAATAGACTTGAAGTTTTCCCTCCTTTGCCTCCATATTTACAGGTTTAGTCTCCACCACAGCAATGACCCTCATGACTCCCTCCAAGACATCTGAGGAGGAAGAAGGTGGGGAAGAGGAGGAGGACAATGACGAGGAGCCGGAGTCCAATGAGCACAGTGAGTTCGTACCGTATCACAGAAACTAAAGAATAAATCAGTGTTGGTTCGCTTTGAGAGGCCTCAGCTGGACTCATCGGGAAGTTTTAATATTCATGTTCCTGTTCTTGTTCTTCTTCTTCAGTGTTTATTGTCCTCAAAACTACAACCGTGAAAATGGAAACACCGTCAGCCACAACAGTGCAGAGCATCACAGAGTCTGATAAGCTGACAGAAAGATCAGCGGTGACTACAAGGAAAACTTCTCACACAGGTCAGTTTGTCTCAGGGGGATTTTATATAGAGCCATTCACAACAATTACTAGACTAAGGCGCTTTATATCTAAAGATAAAGCCCATACAATATTCATCCCCAACAATCAGATGATCCCTGTGAGCAGCATTGGGCAGCAGTGGGGAGGAAGAACTCCCTTTTAACAGGAAGAGACTCACATACCAATCAAAGCAGCCACACCCCTAACCTTAACCTGAAGCGTCACCAGAGTTATAAAAACTAATCAACCATACAGTTACAAGAAGGAAATGAGCTGTTCAAACCAACGTTGACCTTTGACCTTTGATCCTCTTGCTGTCAGAATAGCGAGGAAGGGATGCTGTCCTTCATGCTGCGACATATAACTGGACGCTGTAGGACCTCCCTGCTAGTTGACAAACTATGCCAGATGTATACTGAAAAATGAAACCAAAGCGAAACTGCCAACTGCAGTTCCTCTAATGTCCACTTGAGGCAGGCTCCAAAAGCGAGTCAGTCTGCATAGAGTCCCGTATTAAAATGTCCAACTTGAAAGCAGAAAAAAAATTTTTACAGCCTGCTACAAAACCAGTTTTGGACTCTATAAATGGTTTAACCTTTCACACCTGTACAAAGAGGTGATTATTATTATTATTTTTTTTTTATAGTTTATGGATGCAGCTTGCTAACTAACCTAGCTAGTTATCGTTAGCAACCACCCTCTTATTCAAATATGGTAACTTCTTATGAAAATCCTACATGGCGGCTTCCAAAATGCTAATGCTGAAGCTTTAAAAATATGGAGCCCAGAAACTAAAAGGGAACATCACAGCGGCTACTGCCATCATTTAAATACAGTATGTAGTCCCAGTAGTATGTTTTATTTTTATTTTTTTTGGTGTGACTCATTTGTGGGTTTTTAGACACTAAAAAAACTATGAAGCTGTACGACAGAGGAATGAGGTTTAACTCTAATGTACACAGTATGCAGTTTATTGGGTATGTTTGCCCTTTAAATAAAAGAGACGTGGTTCAGATTTAGGCTCTTTCCTCGCTGCTGCTTCCCAAACGCACACCGAGAGCCGCCAAAGGGTTTGATCGACTGTCACAACGCTGCTGCCGGGTAAAAAAAACATGTAACCATGAAAGTGGTTATTTTCCTCTCTGCGGCGTCTGTAATTACGCGGCGAGGCTTTGACAGGTGTCTGACGAGGCTCGCGCCGCTCAGAAATCACCGGGTACATTTTTAATTCTCGGAAGAAAAAGGCCAATTCCAGCTCTCTTTGATGCCGGCGTTAATCAAGTGGATTGCATTAATGTCTCACTTCTGACAGCCTTTGTGTTGTGCTCTCTTCAGAAGGTGGAGGAGGTGTCAGGTTCACATTAACACCAGCAACACCTCCAGCTTCACAGGAGAGAGGGGAGCGAGGTGCCAGCGAGGAGGAGATGAGCTCTCCGAGGCCGGCTGAAGGTCAGCTCGCTGCTGCGCGAAACTCGTTTTTCTTTAACAGCAAGCAGGCAGTTTGTTTGAGAAACTTTCAGAAACTCTGAGGAGGAAAAATCTGACCTCAGTGTACAGCTAAACATTCAAGTGCCCATGCTCATTGGCTTTCTGGCAGTGAGCCATGAGATGATCAATATCAGGCAGATAGCTGAGAGCTGCATGCTGGACTAGTTTCATGGCTCCAATTAATAACTCCACTCTTCAGAGCTACAGATTTACTTACTTTAGCTGCTTCCAGCTGTTCTTTCTACTCAAATATAAACCTCCAACTCTAGCATACATTTATTTTTTTACAATTTCAGGAGAATTACTCGCCTTCAGATACATTAATACTGTAGGAAACACTGAGGTTCAGGTGAGGTGTGACACATGGAGGAAAAAAAAACTTTGAAGGGTGTTTTTGAAACATTTTTATTCATAAAAATAATTCAGGAACCACAATGGGGTGATCGCATCTGCAGAAATTTACACATTTTTAAAAAAATAAATGAACTGTTTGCACAACATGTTGCCCTTTGCTGTTGCAGGTACTTGAGCATAACAACCCAAAAGTTTAATGTTCTTTTAATGTGCCAGGATTGATCCATCCAAGCGGACGTGCCATTTAAATTCAGTATTAAATATAAAATCTGAAAATGCACAACAAGCTGTCAACACACACATCAGTGCATATTAAAGCGAGCAGTGGGAGCTGCAGCTTTTCAAAAATCCTCATTTTTATGTGACTGAAAGTGAAAACAGCAATTATTGAGACAGCAGCTGACCAGCTGACCTAATTACAGCATTCATCATATTCATCCACAGCAGTTAATACGATTCGAGGGGGGAGGGAAGATATTTTGTGCAGATATTTTCCATACAACACTGCATCACCCACAGAGCGACAAATGTTCGTGCTTTTAATGTGCATAAAACTGTCATTTAGATTCACTTAGTACTGCAAAGTAAATATGGAACGAGACCCAACGATCCCCGATGAGCAGCACTTAATGACAAAAACAAAATGTTTTTAACAAACAAATCTGCAGAGGAACCGGGTTCTAGGAGGCGTGGCCAACTACCAGAGAGCGGTCTGTCAGGTCAGCTGCACCACAGCAAACCTCACCAAAGAGATTCGTACAGCGCATCTCTGAGGTTCAGACGGACAGAAACACCTGCACATAGAGTCACCAGTGAAACCAAATCATTTCGCTGTCTCATAATAAAGTGTAAAAAGTTCTTACCTGCATCTTAAATTGCAAAGTTTCACAACATTGGTTACCATCGGTTATGAAGGTTGTGCTGACTCTGTTAAAAGTGTAGATGTGTGTACAACAAGCAGAGAGATGCGCCTGCTACCACACAGCTGAAACAGCACGATTGGCTTCTCGTCTGGAAGGTGCTCCAGGTGGTCTGAGCCAGCGTGAGGTGTTTCCTCTGGATGTTCTCTCCCTCAGTATTAAAAATAACACATTATATTAAAACGCTGGCAGTCACATCCCGACAGATGTCTTCACAGCCAGGTGAACGATGCTCAGCTGATGTGCTGCCATCAGGTGTAAAACTGTGACCCAATCAAACATCAGCTTCTGGGTGGAGTTTCAAGCAAAAGTTGATGTTTGCATTTTTCAGGTCTGAGTGTGAGGGGTCAGAAGGGGTCGTTAGAGCACACCTTACATTTAAGCAGAGACGGAGATGCTCCCCTCACTCTGATCTGTTTCTCAGGCTCACCGATTAGAGTCCCAACAACGAGAAGCTCGCTCCCACAAACCAGACCGGTGAGAACCCCTCCTGATGGCTCATGGGAGGAAGACGTCGCACCTCCTCTTCCTCCTCCTCCTGCTGCTGCTCTCAGTCTACTGAGTAAAGGTGAGGAAGCTCCAGCCTTAGCTCGCCCCACCCTACCTTGCTGGAGATGAATTAGCATTTAATCTGATCCGTTGGTGTGAAAAATTAATGACGTTTGCACCATCTTGGAAATTTGCATGTGTCACCTGAAGTGTCAGAATCGCTTCATCTGCACCAGAGTTTGCACGTTCGTCTGTGATGTGGAGCGAATATTTAAATGAAACGAGGGGAGCCGCAGGGCCTCGGGGGGGGGGGGGGGTCTTCACAGCATGTGTCCTCACTTCTTTATTCTGTTTGTCAACACAAACATAGTTATTGTTTGGTTTCAAATTTACAATTTAGAGATTTTTGCTTTCATCCCAAATCAGTGGGGGGGGGGGGGGGGGGGGGGGGGGGTCGGTCCCCTGAAGGTTTCCAGGTGGATTCAGACTGACAGCTTTGACAGATTTATTCACATTTTATTATTTACCTCTGGCTCCACAGAGTGCCGTCTGAGGTGTGCAGCTGATTTTAATTCTGGTCAGTCATCTTCTCAGACATGTTTACTTAGATTTCATGTTTTAGAAGTCCCGTTTTGACCACTTGCACTCAGCGGTCAAACTGATCTGATTTCACATGAAGGATCGTCTCCGGCTACAGCTGAGCAGGATCCAGTCGGTCCACAGTTTCCTGCTGTACACCAGCAGCACTGCAGCTGTGCGCAGAGGTGCAGCTCTGAGCTGAAATCTTGGACTATTTGAATGCGAGGGCAGAGTTTCAGTCATGGGGCCGTGCTCATGAAGAGAGATGAGAATAAAACCCATTTGAGTGTGAAAGGTGAGGTTTTTTTTTTTTTAATGTATCGCTCGGTCATAATCATATCTGCTCTGCGGTCTCTGATGTCTGTGTGGCCTGTGGAGAGCAAACCTGCGTGATCTGAAAGGAGGCGGATTACTGCAGAAAGCAGAGAGTTACAGTTTTGTTGTTGCAGGTCAAAAGCTGCCACCATCTGCAACACCCACGTCATCATCATCATCGTCAATGAGACCCGTCACAAAGGCGACACAGAGGAGCCCGGCCACCTCCATCAAACCGCGGTGGGAGAGCCATCCCGGGAGCACGACAGCAGCAGTTTTAAAACCTCCACCATGTCCCACCGCGGAGGCTGAATCTGAGGAAAAAAAAGGAACAGTGATGGCGACACCTCCGTGTGTGGAAGGAGAGGCGGACGGCTCGCAGGAGAAAGACTCAGATGGTAAAGTTTGATCAGATGCTCGTTAAACTTCATTAAATGGAAAATGTTCCCGTCAGGAGGCCTTCTGCCTTTTTCCCATCCTCTCTGTTCTTCACGGACTCGACAGGTTAAATGAAGTTCAGATGAAATGAATAAATTAAGCAGGTTTCTCTCAGGGGTTCAATAAAGTTAATTATGTTTCAAAGGGTTATGGAAGTTAAATTAAGTAATCTGTGACCTGTAATGATGGCCAGGCTCATAACTGACAGGAACAATAAACACTTTTTTAATAATATCGAGGCCTAAGCTGCGTAATAGGAACAGAAACAGCCCTAAAGGAGAAAACACGACACACTGTGCTGTTTTTTAAAATTACATTTACTGTAACACTGGTTTCCTAAGCTCAGAAGATTTAACACCATAGAAAAGAGGATAACTGGCTGCTGTACAGAAGTTCAGAGATTTTTAGCTTTGACTTAACTTTTTTTCTTTAAAATTGTGAAAAACCTCACAGTTCAGAGATTGACTTGAATTATTGATTGAATTAATCTGCAAACGTTGTGATGACTGATTATCCTGGAAAACTACTCGACTGTCTTGGGTTTTGCTCTGGACGGCTTTAGAGATACTTTTTCTAACGACTCTGCAAAGTTTAACTTAGGCCTTCACCACCAGGGGGCAATTTTTTTCATTTCTTCATAATAACTTGCAGGGTTCAAATAAAGGTTACATCATAGACGGTATAGCACATGGGCGTAGCTTCCAGGTCAGAAAAATGAAGCCAAGGTGGAGATGCCTTAAACCTGCAGTCCATCTGTAGGCCACCAGATGGCGATAGCTGTGGTTGCAAAAAGACTCGCGGTCCTGTAGAAATTGGTCTTGCTGAGTTTACGGGTTGTTGTACAGAGGTCACAGATTCCTATTCAAAGTAAACTTCACACAGTCGCTGTGGGATCAGATGTAGTTTGTCCAGATTACAGAAGCCTCTGTGCGACCTGAGGCTGCACCTGCTGAACAGCTTCAGCAAAACTCAGGCCATGGTTGATAACATGGTCTGGAATTATTGTGCTTATGTCATTAGACATGAGGAAGTAGGTGGGGAAATGCATCACTGAGAACTGCATTGAGAGTGCTGCGAACGCCGTTCCCGCTGTGAGAACTGCACCAAATCGATCTGGAAAAGCTGTAAATGTGCCGTTTGTCTGTTGGCAGACTGGTTCGGGCCTCAGAGGAGGGCAGTGCCGTTCTTCGCCTGGTCCCTGCTGGAGTCTGTTGGACTGACCGACATGCAGCTGCAGCCAGACACCAAAGGTAACCCAGGATAACTGAGTGAGTGTAGCTCTTTACTGATGGCTGAGTACGTATCTCTGTGTCCCCCGATCAGAATGCAGTCACTCCTTCAACGTGTACGGCAGCGACGGTCAATCCAGGCGGGAGATGCCGGCGCTCGGGGAGATGCTCCGCTGCCTGACGGGACGCTGCCCGCACGAGTACGAGATGTACGGCTGCTACTGCGGACAGGAGGGCGGCGGGCAGCCTCTGGACCAGCTGGACAGGTCAGCAGCCTGAACTATCCAGGAATCAGGACTGTCCATGAAGACCGCCTGCAGCTCATTCAGGGTTACTTCGTTTTCCAAAACAGTGTGATAGCTATAAAGTTACAGTAACTCAGAAAAAAAGATGTTTCTCACCTGAGAAATCAGATACAATCATCACTGCGAGTCAGAAACAGTAAATGCTGCAGAATAAAAGGACTCCTCTGCTGCTCTTCATCAGGTGCTGCTTCTTCCATCACTGCTGCCTGAAGCAGATCAGCTCGATGGGCTGCAGGCCGGACAGGAAGCTCAATGCTCAGCTCTCCTGTGAGAACGCCAGACCGCGATGTGAGTACAGCAGATCCACGCAACACAAACCTACTGCACTGCTGCCAGGTTCATGTTACCAAAGGAGGTGATTCTCATATCAGCATTTAACCTGCAGCTACGATGGAACAAACAGTGATTCACGCTGCACCGCAGGAAGTCTCCGTTCTTCCCGCAGATACTTCCTGTCTGCCGGTTTCCTACTTTGTCTTCTGGAAATTTCATGTATTTTGTTATAAAAACTTCATTCTGTGTTTCTGGTAGTGCATCTGACATTTAGGCATAATTCATATCTTTACTAGCAGGTAAGAAGAGCCCTTCATGCATTACCAAATCCCAGAGAGCCATGAGCTATAAACCCCCCCCCAAAGTGAGTGAGGCTTAACGGTGGTCTCCAAAAACAGCTACAGGAGCTCTGTGTACCTGCCAGTAAAGCATGGTTATTAATGACACCTGCAGCTGTTAAGTACTCTTCATTCCACCTCCTCAGGTCAGGGGGTCACTGTGTGCGACAAACTGCAGTGCGTGTGCGACAAAACCACAGCAGAGTGCATGGCGGCCGCACACTTTAACCACAGCCTGCCGGAGCAGCGGTGTCGCGGGCCAGCGCCCCCCTGCCGCCGGGCCAGCAGACCCCCCAAACCTCTGAGGGTCTCCCCTCAGTCCAGCGAGGAGTCGGACATGGAAGTCGGGGACACCAGCAGTGATGAGGACACATACACACCTCCACCTCAGCGACCTCCTGACAGGTGAGCTCGTATTTAGTCACAGCAGGAAGAACAGGTAAACATCTCAAAACATAACTCACATGATGTTTGTTCAAACGGACTTTTATTGGTGTTTAGGCCCCGCCTCCTCTCAGCCTACCTGCAGGTGTCAGAATCACAGCCACTAAATCAAATCTGTCTCCACAGCGATGAAAGCTCTGACCTGAAGGACGAAGAGAAGTCAACTCCTTCTGCTGGATCATCAGGAGGTGTGACACATCCTCCTCTTCCTCCTCCCCCTCCCCCTCCTGCTGCTTCCAGTGAGCAGAGCAGAGAGCGACCGACAGTCAGCGGGTTTCAAACCCAGAACCTCAGGCCGAGTGCAGGACAGAGCCAGGGGCAGCAACCAGGAGACAGGAAGGAGGAGGAAGAGGAGGAGGAGGAAGACAAAGGAAAAGAGGAGGTGGAAGACATAGAGGAAGAGGAGGAAGAAGACAAAGGAGAAGAAGAGGAGGAGAAATAGAAGCTAAAGAATTGCTTTTCGGTGACAGATTTGTGATTTGAAGTCATTTTGGGGCCTCGTTAAAAGATGTCAGAATATGTTGAGTCCAGGTTGATTTATTAAAAACAAAAATCAGTTTGTTTCCTTTGATTTCTATTTAAACACATGAAGTGAATGTGAGTAAATGAAGGCGAACAGGCCTCTCTGGGATCTTCCTCTGAACAGTTCAGACAGATGACGCTAATAAAGACATCAGGACTCGACAGCTTCGATAGAAACACTTTAATCTCAACGCACATTTTTCTATTTCAGCAGAGGCTTTGTAATGAAGCGCTGAGGCTCTGCAGCTGCAGACGTTCAGAGAAATGATCTGCAGGGACCGCATGCTTTATGAAAATAAAATCAAACTGGGTCCAAGTTTTCTGCTTTCCTCCGTTTAACATTCTTGGAAACAAACTCGGAGGTTTGGATCCGACGTTTACTTTTCACACATTTTTAAGACCAAATTAATTGAGTGATTAGATGACCGAAACTCAAACTTCCTATCTCAGCGGACCAAACAGCTCCACCAGGGTTCAACACACACACAGCCAACAAAGTGCAGTTCCTCTAACGTCCACTTGTGGCCCCAGAAATGAGAAATTGTGTCATTTTTGACAAATGTTTGAGTTTCCTCACTGAGATGTGAGAGAAATGAAGCAGGAAGCATTTCCTGAACCAGCAGCAGGAGCCTCAGCGCCATCTAGTGGTTAAAATCATCAGTGTGTTGGAAACAAAGCCGAGCTATAGCAAGTTTGTCACTGTGACTCACAGACGCGACGCCTTTTACCTCTAAAACTGGCACAAAAATACAAACATCAGAAACATAAAAAAAGAACATCAGGAGCTCCGTATTTATTTTTTGTTCTCGACGCTGGAAAAAAATCCATCTTGAAAGGTGAATAAACTTCGTCACGTTAATATTTTTTAGAGCGATTTTTGTGTCCAGCATTTTGAAGTAAGGCAGGTCAGCAGTGAAGTGATTCCACTCTGTGTACCGACTAATCAAACCTAATTTTAGGACTCGTGACTCGGATCAGCAGTCAGGAGGGAAACTTTTCACAGCGCACATCATTTCATCAAAAATCCTGTTTCCATAAACACGCATCGCTGCTGATTCATAGTACCAGGTACACAGTGATCAAAGTGCAAACACATCACGTTATTCACGTTCAGTAATACATCAGCTGGTACTGTTTCATTGATCGAGCTAAATCGGTTAAATACATCGTTCATTTATCAAAAGCGGCAGAGCGGCTCGTTCAGGCTGACTGCTCTGAGATCATTTACAGACTACAACATCAGCCTGTTCGGCTCAGAAATACAGACTCAGATCCAGATTCACCAAAACTCGTCTGAAAGGAAACCGAACATCAGCAGTTTTACTCTATAACGTCTCCACTGAGGTTTAGGCAGTTTTTTTGGATTAACTGATACTGATGAACATGGGAAAAGGAGCCATTAGTTCTAATCAGATCCACTTTGCAGTGAACATCGAACACTGTTGATCACAACTGTGTGCGGTCAGATTTGACTGGGATACGACATCGAGAAACAAATTTGCTGCTGCTGGGTGCAGCATTAAAGTCTTAGCTGTGGAAATGCTGGTGCTGCTGAATTAAAATCAATGTCAATAATATGGCTGTGATCTCGTGTTATTTTCTGACACCATTTGAATGACGTTTATCATCAGTTCAGACCGGCCACGAAGTCGAGCTCATCCACAGTCCCAGCACATTTTGAATGAGGGGGTCATTTAACCTGCCCACGCTCTGAGACCCGGGTGGTATGTTCCAGGCTGCTCCCACAGATGGGCTGAACCTTTGGTAACATTAGACAAACTCACAAAACTCACTGATGTGTGTTCAAATTAGAGTTTGAGGTTCATGTAGATTACAGGAGATCCCAGGAGACAAACCTGGGAAAGTGTCGGCACATACGCTGATGCTCGCTCCGCTCTCAGTGGTCCCACAACTATGGAAGCTCATTTCTGCTCAATTTGAGTTACAGATGCTGTTTTTCTTTTTTTTTTAAGTGGCGGAAACGAGCTTCCGTACAGAACAGAGCCGCGCTGAAACACGTGGGAATAAATGGATGTTCAACTTTAGTTTTCCTGACTGAACTGATTTTAGTGAATCTGGAGCCGGAAACGTCTGACAGAGTTTTCAGTTTAAAACCTGAGCCACCACGTTCTTAGAGAAAAATAAATCTGGATGTTAATATTAGCAGATTGCACTGATTTATTCCTTTATCCAAAAATAATCGATATCTGGCTCTAGATATAACTTTTCATTATTTTTGAAATGATAGAATGGATTCTACAGTTGAAAAAAATAAAAATGAGCCCCTCTCCGCCATGCTGGTGAGAACTGCACCATCCCACTGAAACCCTGAACCGTCGCAGCAAACAACACAAAACTACACAAGTATAAATCCAGCATTTTGTCCTCGTCTTAGAATAAATCTCCCAGTCTCTAAAATCTCTACCAGGCAACAATGTCATGATACGTGATGCATAAAATGTACAAAAATATATATATATATATATACTGCTGTAATGACACATTCATTAGAGGAAGATATAATGTATTCCAGCCACATTTAAACACACCCATGATCAACCATCTAAAGCGGACTTTTCTCCAGACCGGAGCCCTCTGTGCTGGAGCAAAAGTCCGACCTCAGGATCCGATCAGAGCTCGTTTAGATGGATTTCATTTCAGCATATAATCCTAGCGCCCCCCCTCTGACGACCACTGAAGTTAAGGAACCATGCAGTTAGTTCATATAATGCATGTTTTTTAAAAGCTATGATTCTACAATGTTAAAGCACAAGAGTTTAAAGCTAAGACGTTATGCAGCGTAGATATGCACAGAAGATAACAGGCTACTCTGCTCATCACCTTCAGATTAAAATCCTCTAATAACTACACTTTCAGACAGTACATTGATTAGACATGTAATATTTATATAGTAGACTTTAACAAAGGCTGCACTGTGCTTGTGTGAGGATGGACCTTTGCATTTAACCTCCAACATCCACCAGATTATTTATGGTCAGGGTTTGGGTGTAGCACTTCTGCTCCTGTGCCTTTCAGGCATGCTGCTAACCCAAACCCTGACCGGGTCGCTGGTGCTCGGTGGATGCTAAGAGGTTAAACTCACCCTGGTTCTCCATAAGTGGCAGTCTGAGGAGGCGGACAGTCGGCAGACGTGAAGATCAAAGAACGTAATGAGGGACTGCTTTGATGTGTAAGGTAAAGGTCGGGTTTTAGGCGACTTTATCACCTTTCTAATCACTAAGTGGAGCCTAATGTCTGCGGTTATCTTTAATAAGTCTGTAAGGAGCTGCTCCACAGGCACACTTTCTGATCCCAAAGCCTCGTCCAGGACAAAGCGATGCACCGAAGCTGCATTTACCATCCCATCAGGAGTTAATCAGCCCTCTTCTGCACCCCCACTGGTACTCTGGATACGTTTCTATAACTAAGTGTTTCCATTTGGGTGCCAAACAGACAAATCCTAAACCGGATGTAACACCAAACACGGTGGATGTAAACTGGTTTTAAATAACTAAAAATAAAAAAGGTACCCCGACCAAACCTGACGAGTATTTAAATCTGCAGAAGAAGAAGAATCGAGAATTTACAGCAACGATGGGATCACAACGCAGCAGTTCTCCAACAAAGGGAGAAACAAAGCAAAAGTATCCCTAAAAACATTTGTATTGTTATTTAATCTGACCTCTACGGAAGCTTGTTTCTGCCACTAAAATAATTTTAAAAAAAAATCGTTATCTGTAACTCGAAATTTGGAGTTAATTAGTCAAAATTTCAAGTTACATATCTCAAATTTTCATGTTAATATCTCAAAATTTCAGCTTAGCGCTGCCAATCAGGAAGCCCCGAGAAAGAGGTCACTTCCTTGTTACCCAGAAGCAGATGCTGCCAGCGCATGCGCACTCAAAGTGGGATAGCGACAGTTAGCAGTTTCTAGCAGACGTGAACAAATTGTCGGCATGTTTTTGACCGTCAAAGGTCAAAATTTGTTCCAGCAAAACAGCTGCATAAAAGGTAATGAATCAGTGTTTTCATGTCGATCTGTTGGACAGCCGATACCTTCAGCTTCCTGCTTCTGGTTAACAAGGAAATGATGTAGGGATCACAGAGCTTCCTGATTGGCGGCACTAAGTCAAAATTAATAACTTTAAACTTCAAGTTATGGATGGATGAATTTTTTTTTTAGTGGCATAAACAAGCTTCCATAGACTTCTCACCAGCTGCCACTCTTGACGTTATGCAGCTTTTGTGACCCTCACCATGCACTTCATAACAGAGGCTCCACATCCAGGCTCATTTGAACTTAAACTGAGATCTGATCAGGATGAGCCGTGACACAAAAACAGTTATTTCACCCTGTAAAAAAACGTCCTTCTGGAGCTGTTTGTGCCGTTCAGCTTGGATCTGAACTAACATCAGTTTTTCTTCATGCAGGGAGTCGAGCAGCTTTGAAGAAAGCAGAGCGTGAGGGGAAACGATACGACGTATCGATATTTAAGACTCCGCGGTCACAGATGTTACGCTGTGATCAGGACAGGCTGACCAAACCCATTTCCCACTTATCCAGATGAGATGCTCACACGGGAACTGCTTGGCCTTCAGCTCAGTGCTGAAAAACTAAAACTTAATTATAAAGTCGTTCAGGTTTATGAGGCTCATGTTGGTGATCTCAAACAAACACGTTCAACTTAGCCGCCGTTTCTCCTTCAGGTACACCATCAGCGCCCGACAGCTTTTAACAAAACCGCCTGAAACCTCCACAACCAACGTAGAAAAAGCCCTCCTTTAATTCTGGGACACAGTCGTTCATTTCTCCATCTTAGTCCTCCTTCACCGATCAGAGCGAGCCGAGCAGACCAAGGAAAGGCTGACCTTCAGCTCCGAACAGCTGCTCAGACCAAACACAGGCAGCAGGTATCTTCCTCCAACTGGAGGGATTTTCTTCCCGCTGAGCTCTGATCAGAGGAAAACACTGATAACCATCTGCTATTACAGATCACAGCTGCAGCTGCAGCACATATGAATCATCTCATTCCCAGAGCGCCTCCTGTACCCTGTTTTTGGAAATAAATCACGGCCCCTGGATAACTGCTGAATATGCAAGGATGATTAAATCCTCCAGAATGTCACTGCTTTTGTATCAGAGGGGCTGAAGATGGATATTAATATTAATGCATTCAGCGGGGAGGTTAACTTTGATGCTGCTGGTCGCCTCTTTTTTGGATTGAAAAACTCCCCCCGTACGGCTCCTCACAGGACGCAGAGAAAAGTCAGCCCTTTCAGATCGAGACATTTAAAAATCAGGGAAAAAAAAAAAACCCCAGAAGGAAGCAAACATCTGTGTTTGGCAATAAAACATGTTTTGGGTTTCCTCTTCTTTTTTTTTCAGGCTGCCAACAAAGCTGAGAGGAGGTAAAGGTCGATTCTTCATGGAAAGCAACCGAGTCACGGAGCTGGGTGAGTTTTATCTGCAGCCAAAAAGCTACACATCATATCAGGCAATATCACTAACAAAGAGCACATAGGTTTCATTTTAACACACAGATATACAGAGATGGTAGATTTGTGATTTTTTTGTGATATTTATCTCATAAATTACTTTAATCTGAGGGAATCTAAATTTCTACCTTACAGTATTCTCAGTACATGATTTTTCTTTTCAATAAAGGAAAATCTTTTTTCTCCTTTTCCTTAAAGTTTACAGCTGAGGACATCACCAGAACCACAGACTGTATATTAAAGATGGACATAGCTTCCAGGTCTGAAAGGTGAAGCTGGTGCTGAAGTACCTTAAACCTGCATCCTTTCTTATGTCCAGCAGGGGGCGACTACTCTAGCTGCAAAAAAGATTATATAGCAATAAGCGAGACTAAGACCCTCCTGCTGCTTGACTTTTGACCTCCGTAAACAATTTCCTGATGAGTTTATGGACTCAGGCTCTTGTTTTGTGCTTCTGTTTTGGTGAATGAAACTTTATGAGTCTGTTACCTAGCACTAAATAGCTGATAACTGTAGAGTTTAATAATGCGGCTCGCTAACAAAGCTAGGCTCAAAGTGCAGAGCCAAAAACCAGCTGCTGACATGGTGGCTACATCCATCTTTTACATACAGTCTATGATGATTCTGGGCACCTGTTGCTGGTAGTAGTAATAGTAGTAGTAGTAGTAGTAGTAGTAGTAGTGTATGCAGTATCTCTGTCTCACAGGTCCACCGATTTCAACTGTGCCTTCACAAACTATGAGGTGATGTTACTCTGGCTACATCCATCTTTTCCAGCCTAAGCTGAGAGCTGGGTGGCGATGCCCGCCCTAACCTCTCTGAAACAATCACCAAACACGAGCGAGCCGTCCGAACATCAGCGTTTTTGTTTCTTAATCTCTCTGCCGGGCAGTTCGAGTATTGCTCTCATTTAATCACCTCATGAGGAACTCGGCTGGTCGATTTCTGACACGTTTACCTTAAAACAGCAAATATTCAACAGCAAAGATCGAAGATTAGAGCAAACAGCTGAGCAGCAGTGAGCCTGAAACTAAACTGCTTTCTACCACCACTTATTATATTTCAGGTTTTATAGCTGACGGTTAATATATATTGCACATTCCTACTAATCAGTGACTGCACTGACACCTACAGTTAGAGACAGTTAGTTGTGAGGAGGCAGGAGCTGCATGGTGTGAGCCTCGGCTGCTTTTAGCCATTTTCTAAGAGAGCGTATGTACAAGGAGTGAAGCTTTGGCTGGACTGGGATGGAGAAGCATAAATACTCTAAAAATCTCAGAGTGGAAGCAGTTTGTGGGTTTTTTTGTTCTTGATGACCCAGTCTGGTTTCAGGGATGCGTCAGGAAACTAAATGTAGCCAATCAGAGCTGCGCGGATTAATGCAGATTTGTTGTAAGACTCTGGGAAGAGCAGGAAACAGGATTTAATCATTTATCAAAGTAGCTTTTTTATTTTTTGTATGTGGAAGAAATATTTAAACGTGTCTGGTTCTGAGATCCCTGACAGCATCCCTGCCACACCTGGAACAGAGGAAACCGGAGTACAGGTATGAGTGTGTTGTTTTTTCTGCGCATTTTTAAAGTTGCTTGAACTGGATGTGTGCGTTCAGTAGACACACAGGTCTGGAAACTTCATCTCGTAGACGGGGACGGACTGATGCTGGGTGTGTCCCGCTGTGATGGAAACCACTCCGGACGGGCTGGGAGGAGGCCTGATGATGAGAAGGAAAACTTTAGTCAGGCGTTTCAGTTTTAGGACATTTCCAATTTGGGTCGTCAAGCTCAGTTTTCTCAGACATGATGATGACGTGCACAAATTTAACAGAGTGCAGTCGAAAAGCTCAGAGAGCATGCCTTCAGGAAGCAAAACCCCACCTGATGATCAGGCTGTTCTCCCATTTCAGCTCTACTGCAGCGCTTCCAGCACTCCTACAATCCCATTCTGACCACATGCAGGTGCACGTCCCAGCTAACGGATACACTCGGTCTCATCTGGGTTCACGTATGGTGCTGCCAAATGTTGTGTTGGCCAGATGTGACCCAGAAGACACAAGGTGAGCTTTGGGAATCATGAAAGTGGTGTGTTGAGATACATGTGCAGGTGTGCTGGGGTTTTATTATTATTTATTATTATTATTATTTATGTGGAAGGAATAACTTCCTCTAAAAATCCTTTAAAAACGTATACGGTACATCGAGGTGAACCTCAGCCAGTCTGCAAAGTCGCTGTTAGTCAGAATTAGGAGAGTGAGTCGACCCGCAAATCAAACTGTTACCTGTCTCAGCAAGGTCTGTGTGAACATAAGGGAAGGTGGAGGGTGGAGCAGCCGGAGCAGCTATGCCTTGAAAACGTGTTTTTTTTTTCCTCCATGGAGCCGATTTGCCTCAAATACAACACACCTGACACCTGGTCGACACCAGGTGAACCTGTGGTTGGGCTGAGGCAGACTCACCTGGAGTCAGTGCCACCTGTGGCCCAAAGAGAACAGCCACATCTGGGCTACAAGCTGACTGTATACCAGTCTGTGGTAAAGGACGGTGGTTCGGACGCATCGGGACAGTAAAACTCTCCGATCTCACTCTGGGGGATGGACTCATGGTGCAGACACACAGGAAAGCTGATGAAAATACCGTCTTTGGACTCGATCGTCCTCAAGGCTGTTAGAGGTCAGGACGGGAGCAGAGCCGGCGTGCACGAGAAGACGAGCTCGACGGGGAGATCAGCCAGAAACCAACCAGGTGTGTTTTTATTGGCACATGTTCTGACTGCACCTCATTTTTGAGTATGTACATTTACCTAATTATTATTTTTGTCTTTTGTGTCCAAATTTATTTATTTAAATTATGAAAAAAAATGACCAGCTTTAATCTTTATTTTAAAAAAGGAAATCTTCCAAAACAAAAACATGAACAGGAGAGCCACGGTAAAATATCATTAAAAATTTTTTAAAGAAAATGATCAAAAGGTAAAATAAATGACTCAATAAGCGACTGACCTGATGGTTAGTTCAAAGATCTGAGCCAGCCGGTCGTGCAGCATGTTCGCCTGGAGAAATCCAACGTTTAATATGAGCAGGAGTTTATTTGTGCTTTTGATTGAGACGCTAACATTTGATTCCACTTTAATTTATTTACCTTGGACTCGCAGTGGGCTGCGATCTCCTCAAACGGTGCTTTCTGGAACTTCTCCATCACCTGACGCCTCTTCTCCCGCTCCTGCTCCTCCAAACCGGTGGTATCTGAAAACAAACCAAAACCAAAAAAAGTTACATTTTGCTTTAATCACAGTGACTTTTAACCTTTGACCTGCAGTGATCCTAATCCTGTGACTGATTGTGTGCGAGCTGTTGTGAATCTTAATCCTCCACAGTGGGAGCTGTTTGTTCTTCTCTCCCATTATCAAATCTCAGATCGTGCTCAGGAGACGCGTCATCGGAGACTCGAGGAATCCTGAACGAAACATGATGGTAGAAGGTTCAGGAAGAAGGTTCTTTTAAAACCTTATTTTGATTTAAGTGTTTTTAGCAGATTTGATTCTATAGAAGCATTTTTATGCCAATTAAAGTTAAATAAAAGTTATTCAAAATAATTGAACATAAGAGGCCGGGGGCCTTTTTGAAGATGGCTGCCCAGCAGTCACAGTAACCCGGAGTCCAGGTCAAAGTCAAGAGAGGATAGAAGTCCGAGCTCTCTCACCGATGGCCTTCTTCAGCGTCTCGAACGTGATCTCCTCGGCCAGGTGGGACTGCAGACACACGAAAACAGAAATGTGATGTAAGCATTTACCACCACAGACGTTCCTTTAAAGAAGATTCCTCAGACCTTTTCTGGGAGGCTGTTGGACATGATGTCCACTTGAAGGGAAATGGTGTCCACGAAGCTCTGCCTCCGGGTCAGGCGGTCTTTATCTGCAGGGACAGATTCAGACCACAGTTAACCACGACTAACCAACACACCACATACTGGCTACATTTCAGATCTCTCTTTAGTAAACGTGGTTTCCACCGAGCAGAATTTCAGAATAATTAAATGTCCTTACATAAGCTGTTGGATTATTACTGAAACTGTTACTGTGACGGCTCCACTCCCACACACCAAACTCCATTTCCCAAAAAGCTTTATTCTCCACTTTAATAGAACGAGGACGAATCCGCCTCATCCTGCAGGGAGATAAACTCCTCAGATACTTCGGCCCCGGGTGCTTGTGCAGTCATCCACACCAAAGAGGAAAAAGTAAGAACCACAGAAGTGCAGCGACCGCCTGAACTCGAGTAACATAACGGTCTGAGGCAGCGGCTCAGCTGAGGCGTGAAAACAGACAGAACACACTTCTTTATAATTGCACTCTGTGTGAGTCACGACGTCCTTTGTTGTGAACTTCGGAGAGGTCTGACTCAGCAGCCGGCCTGCAGGCTGCAGGAAATGATCTGAACTCTTTGTTCACGCGGTTTTCTAATACACAGGACTGCCCCAGAACGAGCGGACATGACCGCAAACCATCAAAAACAAAACTATGGACTTGGTCAGCTGGTCTCTCAATGCTATTAATCAAATTTTCTCGATGATGAGATTGGGAAAAGGAGAACCGCCTTGTCCGACCAGAACTTATCCAGCTGGCTACATTACAGACTTCTGGGAACACTGAAGGATAATGTGCCTGACAGGTTTGTCCACTGAAGATGTGGAAGACACTTACATATTTGGCTTATTGGTAACAGGATACTTTCTGATTGGACTTGGAGGGTACCTGACTTATCGGGAAATTCGGAATGTCTGGGCAGCCGTTCGGGCCCTGACAAGACTGCCTGGTCAATATGAAAGTATGTGCAGAGCATTACACACTCAGACAGTTCGGTCATGTTTGTGGACGAAATGGTTTAAATCTTGGAGAAGTTTCTGTTCTGCCAGGTGAGGAAGAACCAAGAAAATTCGGCAGATTGGAATTCGCCATTGAGAGGTTTCAGTAAGACTTAAGGCAGTCAGTAAATTATCACTGACAGTCTGTACCTAAACAGTTGTATAATCTGGAATTTGGTTCTCCCGCCTGGCCTTGGATAGCTTGGAATCTCATTTTCTGCTGGAGGTTATGTAAACAGATGCTCTTCTCCGGCTCCATCCCGTCTCTTGTGATCTGTGTGAACTGGTACTCCTCGACCGTTTGCTGATGAACATTTCACCTTATCAGGACTGTTTAGTTGAGGGAGAGCTGGGTCAGCTCCACAGTAACCCTGAACCCACTCGCCTCCACCGCCTCCCTTCCTCCAACCCCCCTCCCCACCCTAGCGCTTTCCCATGCAGTGTGACCATACTACGCTATGCGAGGTTTTTCTAACCCCATATTGTGCCCCATTACAGGGCAAAATATGAGATTTTTTTCTCCTCACCTACCCCATTGTGTTCGCTTTGTTTCCATCTTTTTTTAAACAGCAGCAAGGCCGCAGAACTCTTATCTCCCATGTTTGCTTGATTGTTTGTCTTTGGATGGGTGTTCTGGAACGCCATTCCGTTACACGTTTGACGTGTAATGACAATAAATTGATTCTGATCCTTTGCACCTGAACACAGTCCAGATTTTTACCATCTACACAAACACAATCCATCCTTTTATTTCCTCTTCACTCGATTAAGGCAGAAATCCCTTCAGACACTCCGTGCTGTACAACATGCAGCAGTATGACCTCATAAAGCCCTCATGCATTGATTTTAAGATCCCACTCATCACATTTAAAGTCTCCATGGCTGCAGATTACAGTTCTTACTGAACTGCAGCCAGACCAGCCTGAGGAATTAAAGGGATGCCATGAGTGATGCTCGAGGATCCAGGCTCGCAGAACTTCCCTTAAAAATGTCTTTTTTTTCTATCAACCTGCCAAACGTGCAGCGTTTCTCCCTCGCTGTTCTCCAATCATGGCTCCTTGGAGTCATCCAGGAAGCATCCTAGTCAGATGCCTGAACCCCTTCATCTGGTTCCTTTCAATGTGGAGGAGCAGCAGCTCTATTCTGAGTCCCCCCCAAACGACTGGCATCGATCTCTGAGAGAAAGCCTGGCTCGTTTCCACCGCTTCACTCCATGCTGCAAATTGCTCGACCGCAAGCTGGAAGTCGCCGGCTGATAAAGCCGACAGCACCACATCGTCCAGGAAAAACAGAAGAGACCCCGAGGCCGCCCAACCCGACCGCAAACCCTGTGCTGCGGTGGTAAAGGGCGGCCCTGGTGGAGTCTGACACCCACCGGGAACAGGCCTGAACCGCCTCGTTCTTGTTACGAATTTATTTTTTCTGCCCTTTATGAAAAACTTAGTTCCATCTGACTTTGTGCTGAACCCACCCCACCACTGTTTGAACTTGTTGCTGTTCTCCAACTGCTTAAAGATCAGATGATCAAGTTCTTCGGGCTCTTAATAATGCAGTATGTGACTGGCATAAAAGAAAAGATGATATTCTGTTTAAAGTTATAAAACTGAAGCTCCACACAACTAAAGACTCTTCAGCACTACAGATGAACTGCTCCACTCAGGAAGCACGTGCACTTACCGTAACAAGTCCACGAGTGATGCAGGCAAAACAGTTTCACACAGTTATCAAATCATTTGTTTAGAAAATCTACAATTACACACAACATCTGCGGAAATCACAGAAACGGGTCGGTTCATCTACAGGTTAAAGGTCAGGGGGAGCTTCTTCTGCACAACATGAAAAAACACTGTTTAATTTATTTGTTTCTTCTACAGGTTCTGCTGTGGAACGTTTATGAGGACGAACTACTCAGGGCTCTGCGACTAAAGCAGCAGCAGAACGAGAGCAGCAAGAGTCTGATGACTTTATCTCCCACAGGTCAAAACCCCCACGGCTAACACCAGCTGACTCAGGCTCTTCAGTTATTACGATCCTAAACACAAACTATCACCAACCAGGCAGAATTAACCCCCCGGCTCCTTCTTACCATATGTAAAAATATATTTATTATTATTATTATTATTCCTCTGAAGTGGAATTAGAAAAAAATCATGAGGAAAAACTTCTGAATCTGAGATTCAGTCAAAAACAGAATGACACAAAACTCAAATTCTTTGAGATTAAATTAAAAAATTGGAAAAAAATATGAAAAAAAATATGAAACTCTGACATTAAAGTAAAAAAAAGAAAACCTCACACTCTCAAAAGCAAAAATAATTAAATAAATTAATCTCCTAAACAAAAATTAGAATCTCTGACTAAAGAAAATCTCTGAAATTCTCATTTTCC
Organism: Archocentrus centrarchus; assembly: GCF_007364275.1. NCBI lineage: Eukaryota > Metazoa > Chordata > Actinopteri > Cichliformes > Cichlidae > Archocentrus > Archocentrus centrarchus. The sequence continues at coordinate 33,011,777 of NC_044362.1, read as the reverse complement.
TCTGAAATTAAAACCATTAATTTACACGAGGAAACAGAAAAACTTTTTAATTTAAAGTGAACTTCACAGCTTCATTTTAATAATAACTAATAATAATAATAATAATAATAATACATTTGATTTGTGGGCACCTTTCAGGGCACTCAAGGTCAGATCGGGTCAACTCATCAGCTCACAGACGCCCGCCGGGTTACGGCTGCACGGGCATCACTCAGCACTCGTTTCTTTGTTTCCTCCTTTCCAGGCTCTGCTCCTCGGACATCGTTAAAGGAAGGAGAGTCTGTGGGAGCTGCTTCCTGGTTCTCCTGGAGGACTGGAGCCCTTCAGGCTTTTATGCTGATGTTCTTATTACTTGTTTATGTTGCAGCGCCCGTACGTTTGTTCTCCTTGGTGTATCTGTCAGACTGACTACATAAATTGTGACTTAATGAAATTGTTACTGTGTGGATCTCCCGTCTTTGTGTCCTGAACAAACAGGAGATATAAACCTGAGCGACTTCTTGCCCAGAGCAGCAACGATCAAACTTACTGCTGCTAACGTAGCAACGTTGTTGCTCGATGTAGCCACTTTACAAACCCCTGTGGTGGGAACAGTAAAGCTCTGTGGACAGTGTCAAACTGCTCCTCTCCACAGGAACAGCCCCCGCTCTCTTTCTGCTGCATCCACAGGGTGAATGAGCAGCAGTGTCGGAGGAAAAGCAACAGAAAGTCATGAGAGACCTTTGAGTCGTAAATTCTACAAAAAGATGTCGTGTTTTTCTGTGCAAACTGCGGATCCCTCCCCGACCCCTCCGTGTTTGTGTGAATAAAGATGGCAGCTAACAGGAAACATTCTCTGTGAGTCACTTTTCACGTAGCGGCTCAATCACACCGGAGTAAAACCTCATGGTAGAAGAAGATTGCTGGTTGCCCGGTGATTGCACTGAATTTTTTCTGCTTGCAACCAACTGCAAGCAGCTTTGGTGACCAACTGAGGCGAACGTGCAGCACCCTCAGCCTCAGGGTGACCGCTTTCAATTGCAAGATGATTGCACTCGCTTTGCAACAGGGGACTGAAGTCAGCTGGTTGTATTGTATTCCTGTATAAATGCTGCTGAGCACATGCGTCAGTTTGCTGTTGAATTGCCGTCCTGCAGCAAAGACGTCACCGTTACTGCCGGTGACGTCTTTGGTGAGATTTGGCGATCTAAACCCGGCTACAACATAAAGGCAGGAAACTACACATCCCTACAGGACTGCACAGGGTTGCCTTGGTTACCTCTGGATGTCTGCTTGCACCTGTGGATGATTTTTCCTACTGTGTACAGAACTGAAGTTACAGGACAGCATGCAGAGGAAAGACAACAAACGCACAGGGTGATCTCCTCCTGCTCATTGGATCCAAACATGATCACAGTAAATGCATGTGAAGAATGAATCATGACCGAGCCTGTTTTTGGATGTGGGCGGACTTCAACACTGCTGTCAAATGACATTTTGCTTCTGAACAAAGTTCTGCTTGTGAGCTCCTGCAGAGGTTCATGTTGTTCTGAGCTGAAATAAACCTTTAAATTACCGAGGCCGCGACAGCCTCCGGTCTAATAAAGCTGATCGCACACAGAGTTCGTTCAACTTTATTTTCTGTTCACTGAAAACTCCTTAAGCTCTTAATCCGACGAAGCTTCAAACAGTTCTGAGGGCTCGGTGAGGACGAAAAGCAGGGGAATACAAACTGGAGCTCACAGTGTACCAGCAGACACGGGCACCTTAAATCCTTTAATCTGACTTTTTATAACCTTTTCAACTCTCGACTTTCCTTGTAAATTGCTTCTGTGTATGTATTATATTGTATTTCCTCTAAGAGATAACAGCATAATGTGACCACCATCTAACTCAGTGTATTTTTACAGCTCAAAAGAAAACATTTTAGAGGCCCTGAGAATCAGTTCAGGCATCTCTGGTGCTCTTGGAAAGCATGAAAGTGGGACAAAAGGCAGATTTTAAAAGATTAAACAAGAGGCGTGAATCAACCAATGAGGCAAAGCAAGAAATACGAGCATGATCTGCCCTCCTGTAATTGGCTGGATTCTCATACCTGTGACCTGAGGAACGTAGGGGATGGACAGCCGCTCCGCGTTGTATCCCGGTCCGGCCAAACACTCGGCCATGTCGGCCGTCTGGAAGTACAGCTGGCTGTCGTCTTTGTCCAGAGATTCAGGAAGCCTGGAAGAACAGACAGAAACCAGCCTGAGGTTTGTAGTCGGCCTCAATGCTGTGACTGCAAAGACGTGATGCTGCTGCTCTAATAATATTTCTTATGAGTTATTGATCTCAGGAGCTCAAATATCACCCTAACCCTGAAAGGTTTTCTTCACTTCTGAGTTCTTTTCTTGCAAATTTCCAGATTTATTCAGAAGATTTTAACCTTCACTGGCTCTAATACCCTGTCTTATTTATTACTTTTTTAATTATAAAATAATGAGGGTTGACAGCCATTTTCTACACTCAACATATGAGATCATTTCTCACCAAATAATTTTAGGAGCTAAAGCTTTAATCTGCAAAGCAGTGAATACTTACGGACACTTGTCTCTGAAGATGTGCTCTGGGAGGAGGTAAGGAGCATCCATGTTCCTCAGTTCAATAACCTGGACAGAGAAACAGCAAATTATATGATGCCAAACGATTTTTAAATAGAAAAAAAACAACAACCACTAGACAGCGGCGCACCATGAGCACAGTGAATTAAGCTATTTTTGATATTTACTGCGACAGATGGCACTAAAAGCAGAAAGTGGGGCTGAGAGCCAGCAGCTGTAATGTTACAGAGAAGTCACCTTGCTGACGTGCTGACAGAAAGGCGGGTTGGCGATCATCTGGCTCAGGAAGTTCAGGTACGCCGCTACCAACGCCATGATGCCGCAGCGAATAAACATGGGCAGGTTCTCCTCATTGATCAGAGCCATTTCCTGCACAAACAGCCATAAAAACCGTGTTAGTGAGGACGACACCTGAGCAGCAGCTCAGATTCGGTCTTCAGACAGGTTGCAGTGGTCTCTAACCAACTCAGGATTGTTCTTCTAGGTTTGGACTCTTACAGGCTGCAGGGACACATCTCTGCTGTTTCAATATTTTCACACACTGTCAGTAAAAAGGTTGTTGTCAAGGTAACAACCCTGAGGTGACACAGCCAGCAGGGCAGACTGAACACAGCGCACACGTCTGTGGTGTGGTTACAATCACAATGTGGCATCAACACTCCTGTGAAGACTGCAGGTCTGCTGGAAACTGTGGGGTACCGAGGGTTACGTTGTTTTGGGTTCTGAAGTGGGACGTGGCTGTAACCTACTGATCAGAAGGTCAGTGGTTCAATTCCTGGCTGCTCCAGGCTGCATGCCAAAGTATCCTTGGGCAAGATACTTAACCCCAAGATGCTCTCCGATGCACGTGTTGAAGTGTGAATGTTAGATAATAAAAGCACTCAGCTTAGTTAATCATGAGAGTGCTTGTATGAATGGGTGTGAATGGGGTAAATGTAAACATGTTGTATAAGTAGAAAAGTAGAAAAACAGAGTAGAAAAGCACTATGTAAGAGCTAGCCCATTTACCATTTACATGCAAAAGAGAACTTAATCTGCAAACTGCCAGTAAGTCATATTTAATCAAATCTACCAAAAATTATTTTAACTAATAATAACTGGCTTCACTCAAGCCAAGTCACGGGTCTCAGCTTGTCTCCTGAAAAAGGTCGAGGACCTGTGAAGATGTGTGGTTGTAAACAGGAAGTGATGAGCAGATCTGACTCTGAAGCCGTGTACTCATTGGCTCATCATCCTGGGTGGCCACTAAGAATGCAGGTTTACATTACTTTTGAACTGTGCGACAGATAGTACAGCGACTGTCTTTTATGCCATCAATGACCCTAAGATGCACCTTGCTAACCAAGCTAACTAGCAATAGCTGAAAACCACCCATGCTCCACCCTCTCATCCAGATATGGCTCCATAAAAACCATGATGGTGACAGCAGATATGGCTTCAAAATGGGAGTCCAAGAAAGGTTAAAAATTAAACTCTGAGCTGGAAGAAAATTTGTAGACTAACGCAGCTTCAAGTTACAAAAAGGCCAAAATTATTAAAAACATCAAAATGTTAACAAAAAAAAAAAAAAAAGAAAGATTCTTAAAGAATTGTGGAATGCACCACCCAAGCTGAGAGACCAGATGGTGACTGCCTGGCAACTGGTTGGTGAGGGGTTGCTGGAGGTTGCTGCCAGTCACTGCTAAAGCCCCAGTCGCACAGGCCTGAAGACTGGTCAGTGATTAACCATAAGTGATTAACCATAACCACCAGCTGCTAGGAAAAAAACAAGCATGAGCATTGCCCAACTGGTTGGCGAGTGGTTGCAGGAGGTTGCTGGCAGTCCTAAGTGTAAAATTGGTCACAAAGGGACATACGGTGCTGCACCTTAAACCTTGTGATTGGTTTGGTTACTAGCAGATTACAGTGGTTGAGAGTACTTTACATGGAAGATGCTGACTTGTGTGCAAACAGCTGCTAACTGCTCTTCACAGTTTCATGACTGCCTGGAAAGAGCAACACAAACCAGAAACAAAGACTCCTCCCCTCGAAAGTAAAAGTTAAGCCTTTTCAAACACGTTGGTTTCAGTGATAAGAACCAACTTTTACCTGGAACACGAACAATCTCAGTTTCTGGCTGCACTCACATTTCACTACCGCCCAGCTTGTAGTTGACGAGCCCTCCGTGCAAACTTTGGACGACTGCAGCAACCTGATAGCAACCAAAGGTTGTTGATGCAGCACTGTCGTTGCAACTAACCTCCAGAAACTACTTCCCAAACACTTGTGTTGGGGAACACACATTTCCGCACTTTCAGTTAATTAATTTTGTTTTGTCCACTTCGTCTTAAATTTTATAGAATCTGAATAATTGGGCAGTGGGACTACTGATGTGGCCCCACTCACTACTTCACTGTGGTCTGTCCCTCAGTTTTATCTACACCTTAGACAGGGTGTAGATAGGTTTTGGGGGGAGGTGTATCAGGTTTCATAGAGACATACTCATTTTTTATACCTCATACACTCACATATTCCAACACATGTGCTCAACATTTCACCTTCCTGATGAGTGGGGAGGGGTGCAGGTGGATCTTTCCACACCCCTGCTTCCTGCACCCAGCCCAGGGCGGGAGTTAACTAGGGTGTTGAGGGTTGGCCTGACTGCATTCTGGGGTGGCTGCTGGCTCTGGGGCACTCATATGCCCATGTGTAATAAAATGGCTTAATGTGGATGAATGCTTATGAATAGCGTGCGCGTGTGTGTGTGTGTGCGCACATGTATGGCTGGTCCTGGGGCTTGCTGTGCCTCGCCCCCTGTGGGACATGTTTGCTCCCCACCGGTCGTTGCCGCCCACCTGGGAGGTGGGCACTCGGTGGTTCCGGGGCATGAGGCTGGGTGTTTTGGCGTGGTTGTTGGCCTACTCCCTTGGGGGCTGTGGTTCGGGTTGGCTCAGGCCACTTCTGCATGTGGGGGTGGGGCACTGTCTTCAGGCAGTTCTCGTGTGCCTGGGGGCCTGGGGTCCTGGGGCCCTCCCTTGCCTCCCTGGATGACCGGCCTATGGTGGGGTCAGCTGCCCGTCGTCACTGGTTCTCTGGGGGCTCCTGTCCTTTGGCTGTGGGAACCCCAGCTGGGACCGCCCTCCTTCTCTGGGGTTGGACACACAGTTGTCATCAGGATGTGTGGTCTCGGGTCGTTGCTGCGGCTTCTCACCCTCTTTACCAAGTATGTTTCAAGACAAGCGCGCGCACACACACACACACACACACACACACACACACACAAGCAACATAACACGAGTATGTGTTTGTTGTATTCTTCTCTTTCAGGTGCTGTTTGTTGTGGGGTTTTTTTGTGCGTTTTTGTATTTTGTTACAGATGCAGCAATTGGTGAAAACAAGCACTGACATTTGGAAATGATAAGCTCTCAGTGTGACGCACGAACAAGCTGCTGGTGTGTGTGTGTACACATTTCCTTCACACCTCTCTTGCACATCCAGGAGGGTTTTATTGGAGCTGTGTGGGTTCTCACAGTCTAATGACATAAAGGACAATGACAGCACAGCTCCTCATCAGCCACTTAAATATGACACCTGACGCCAAAAATATAGCATAATCACATCGAGGGTGCTTTGGAGTAAAGCATCATAATGTGGAGTGTGAAGAGCTTGTTAAACATGAGGTTAAACACAAATCCTCCAAACCCAAACGGGGTGTGACTGAGGATGTTTGTGTACCTCAGTACTGACACATTTTCTGTACTTTTTACAGTTTTTCCATTTCATCAGACAGTTCCCCCCCCGCAGAGTTTCAGAGTGACAACAGCAACTCTCTCGACTCTGAACTGTATGTTAGCTGAATACACTGCACTGTCAGGACTCTAATCTGACTGCATTTCAGTTATAAAAGCCTTTTTTTAACATTATGTCAGTTTGGAGACTGGATCCTTCTGTTTCCTTTACAGTTATTATTTAAAAAGTCCTTTTGCTTGTTTGGTTTTTGCAGCTTTGCTTTTTATTCTTGCACATGGTAAACATCACACTGGATTTTCATGTCCATTCAGACTTCAACCACCATCTCTGCTGTCACTAAATTCATGTTTCTTTGAGTGTTACTCTGTGCAGGTGGGCCAAGAGAAAAATAAATTAAAATTAAAAAAAGGCAGAATAAACAGTACTTATTTTAAGCTTTAAATTCCCATCTGATGCCCTCTGAGACATCCCTATTACAAATCCCATACAGGGTGCACTAAGTTACTTAAGCCTGCACAGCTGCTATGCATATGCATGCCTCTTTGCAACCCTTCCTCAACTAACGTCCTATCTGTGGTCACTGAGTCTGTTCTGCACTCGGTTTTGCTGCCGTTTTTCCCACTTCTGATGCTGTGCAGAGACAGGGAGGTCCTGAATGTAAAACGCTGCAGATGGAAAATAACCTTTTGCCTATTTTGTATATTAAATATACTTTAGATCTGGGATGTGTCGCCTATCTTCACACATGTGTGGAGAGAGGTGAGAGATACAGCCTGAGTTATGAAAGCTGATAATGAAGAATGAATCTCAGCGAGAACATCATCAGATCAGAATAAATCTGTGGAAACAGAAGAAAACACCTCCTCTTTGTCCTGTGTGTCGATGAGAGCTGGAATAAAGGGTTTGGGCAGGGCTGCAGAATATTCTCACATTTTAAACTGAGCTGAGATTTCCTGACGTCTCACAATTACTCACCTGAAGGTTAAAACAGAAACAGGTGCAGCTCTTTTGATTTTTGTGCTCACTTTGTCTGAGAAAAAAACTTCCAGTGTAGGCGAACAGTGAGTTCATTAGTTTTACCTGCAGAGCGATGGCGAGCCGGATGAGGTCGATGACCACGTCCTCGTTGGCCAGCTCGATGGTCAGAATGGCGAGGGTGGTGAAGAGCAGCTCGAAGTTTTTGTGGACGTTATCTTCCTCTTTGCAGCCCAGATAGATGTGACGGTAGAGCTGCTGGCCGTGCTTCAGGGAGGAAAAAAATAAGTACTTTTTAAAAGTCCGTCAGCTCACAGCCTCCACTCAGAGTTACTGTTAGACTCCAGCTTCTGCCTGACTTCCAGTAATATTTGCTAATTCTTACTAGGGCTGCAACTATTGATTATTTTGGTAATCAAGTATTTCATTGAGTAATTGGATAGGAAACACTTCTGTCTCATTAACAGTTCATCTGCATATTTTAACTTCCGTACTGCAGATGTTTCTGTGTGAAACAAACAGGGTGGATGGAGCAGCTGCAAAGTTCTCTGTTCTTCATGTTGCTGATCAGCTGGTTGATGAAGGACCTCCAGCTGTTTCCCAGTAAAGGTTTTAAGGAGGTTACAGAACAAACGCTGCTGCTTTGGACGCTAGAAAAACGCCTCCTTTCGCTCCACCTGAGCTCACGTCACTGCTTTTGTTGAAAAACTGGGGGCTGGATGAGCTTAATGCTGTAATGCTTTGTGTTCACAAGCATCCTCCTGAACACGTTCCTACTGCAGGTCTACATTTAGCCGCTAATCAGGGATTAAAGCATAAAAAGTTAACGGCAGACCGTTGAGAATGTTATTATGAATGAACGTCCTCATACAGAGAGCCAACACAACATGCTGTGTTACCTGCTCCACACTGTCACAAACCTGTCAGCAGCCAAAAAGCTCACACCGAAGCTTCAAAACACAGAGTCCAAAAACAGCGGGAGCCATGACGGAGCATACTGTGCATGGGTGGAGCCGGCAGCAGTCACAACAACCACAAACCCAGGACTGCACTGACTCACGTCCTCCATGGTTGGGGGCACAAATACTATATAACTGTATATTTTAAGATTCCTGCAGCTGTTATTATTCTTTGGGGTAAAAATGTCAAAGGCTGTAAAGATTCACTGCTTTCTTCATCCTCTGTGATATTAAACTGAGGTTTTTCTATCAGATGGAAGCAGAGATTTGAAGACATTGCCCTGGGCTTTAAAAATTCATGCTGGCCATTTTTAAAGACAATTTCTGACATTTTAATAACCAGAACTTAACGCCTCTCTCAGTAAAAGGAACCAGTGGATTAGATTCTTAATTAATCGCCCTGCTCTGAACATGTATCACAGCAGCAGCTCCACTGGGGGAAAAAAAAAGATGAATTAAAAAGTTATTGTCCCTGAAAATGCAAATGAAAATGCCAAAGAAATGATTAATCCCATTAAAATCAGGATAGAAATACCCCACTGCAGCTGGAGATGGTCTTTATGAAATAAATATAAGAGCACACTGCAGAGCCCGGCTGCCTGCACTCATTAAAAGCTCGACAGCTGAAGCCAAAAGAATATTATTTACTGCTAATTAATTACAGTTAGACCCTGTTAACGACCTCTGACAGCTGGCGGGAGTTGGTGTGTCTTCACGCGCCCCGTTAAAGCACACGCAGGTTAATTTCCAGCCCTGTGGTTGTTCCTCCAGGTGTAAGAGGTTTGGGTAAAGGTTACCGCGCAGGTGTGATTCACAGGTGAACACGTGAAATTGTAGGGCATCGTTCTGGAAATGTCATGTGCTTCCTGTCCAGGTCAGTAAGCTCCAAAGACCTCCTTAAATTGAAACCTGAGAGCTCAGAAAGCTGCCTACACTTCTTAAAGCTCCAGCATCGCTCCGTACAGAGTTTTTTTTTTGTTTGATTTTGTTAATATGTACAAGAGATGAACAAAGACTCTTCATCCCTACATGTTTGTCTTTGGATGAGGTAACAGCAGCTCCTGAGGAATCACTGTTTGCTCAGGTGTTATAAATATTTATGCATAAACATGCTCCAAAATGTAACTACACTTCTAGTAATGCTGATTATCAGAATCGAGTATGTCGTATTGTTTAATTCATTGCACACATAAATACACTCATGTTCCTGCTCCTTTAGCCAAAGACTGCATGTAAAACATGGGCAGGGCCACCGAGCCAGCACTCCTTATTTCTGCCACCATCATCCAGGTGTTTTCAGTCCAGATGTGCAGAGCAAGGGGTGGGTGGCTATGAGTGAACACAGTAAGGCTCTGTTGTCCTTTTTAGCGGTGACTGGATGATATTTCACAAAATAAACTTCATGTTTTATTCAGTATGACCTCAAACTAGAGGCTGAGACCATAAACCCATCAGGAAGGTGATTAGGCTCCTTTTCACATAGACTTCTATAAAATCTGATCTTCTGATGCCAAAATCTGATGTTTTCTGTGCTGGCAGTTGATCAGATTTGGATTATTGTAGTTCCCAGCATTCCCGACTGTCCTAACCTACTGCCAGTGAAGGCTGAACGAGGTCAGCAGTAAAGGCTCGTCCTGGAAATTCCTTCCAGATATTTGAGAAATTAAAAGTGTGTTTCTTAAATAAAACCGGTGACCTCAGCAGGATTAAAATACCTTCTTCATGAATGCGACGTCTTGCTTGGAAATCTTCTCTCTTTTAATCTTCAGTGCTGAGACATTAGGGATGATTCTGCAACACAGATGGACATGAACGCTTCATTAAAGCAGTGTCAGACCCACTGGGACCAGGACCGCGGGGCTCGTGTAAACGCCGTACCTGATGCCGCGGAGCTTGGCGCGATTGTCGTGGCGGTCGAGGATGTTGTGCAGGATCTCAAGCACCAGCTGCCTCAGCTCGCTGTCCTCCATAAGAGAGATGGAGAAGAGCGGGTCCAGGAAGGGAGGAGGCAATGCGGCTGCCATGGACTTAGATTTGAAGCCAGAGGTCACCTGAGGTAGAGGAGAGAAGGTGAGATTTATGGCGGTGCAATTAATCCGCAGGCAGAAACGGCTCGCCAGCAGAGCTTAAAGGTTACGTTCACAAGCGGCCGAAAGTGTCCGAGCGTTGACCTTTCTCGCCGTTTGTGACTCTGTTGTGATGGTTTTTGATCAGAACGACCTGACGTGATGTTTGGAGATTTCAGGGCCTGCTGTGACCTCGTAGGTGATTCTGCACAAAAAACCCACGTGGGCACAAACCAGGGCTTTTTAAAAATATATCCAATCACAGAAACATGCATGCAGAAGCCACACTGATCACTGCTGTTCACTGAAACATTAACATGGCTGTCATACTGCTCAGGGGGGAGCAGGGCCTCTTAATACATGCGTGCATTTGGAGGCAGAGATCCAAGCACAGGAGAAACCACCATAACCCACCGATTTCTTCACAGATTGGTTTAATACAACTGCTCAAGCTGCAGCTGCTAATGGGAGGTTTTATTATTACTTTGTTATGTCTCCTCTGTATGTCCAGCTTTAAGGATCATCATTAAGCAGTTTCAGAGACACAGAAACCCTTAATGAAGACAACAGACCTGCTTCAAACGAGGTGTGAGAGTGAACTGAGCATGTCAGCTGATTCAGACTGTCACTGGATGTTAACGCTCTCCTGTTGGTCAGGGTTAAACCGCCTGGTTTGTGCACCGCGGGTCGATTTACCAGTCTTATCTACTAACCACGCCTCGTATATCTGACCACCTGTCTGGGGTGCATCCTGCCTCTCACCCTATGACGGACAGGACAGGCTGTGGCCCCCCCATGAAAATAGATGGATGAACCCCATACTGTGTGTCGCCCTTCAGCCTAAAAACATTAAACACATAGAAGCACAGCTTGGATCTGTGACTCGTTTACAGCAGTCTGGTTGAGGCCTCGCTGTCACTCCCTCCCATGTTCCCTGTTCACCTCCAGCTCTTCTTTCACCCCCACTACAAACTCCCAAACATCTGAGTTTCACCCCCACAGTCTCCAATATCTCTCTCTCACACACACACACACACACACACACACACACACACACACACACACACACACACACACACACACACACACACACACACAGAGCTCAGCCCCATCTGCAGTCGTGTGGCGTTATAAATACTTTGACCTTTCACCCCTCCTCCAGCTGCACCGAGAAGCAGGTGGCGACGCGGCGAGGGGAGATGAGGACAGACATCTGTAATGAAGCGGCAAGAAAGCGGGCACGGGCGCGCTGCGGTGCACGAGGGTACGGCAGGGAAAGGAGCGAGTGAGTGTCTGTGTGTGTGTGTGCGTCACTGCTGGGTGTGTTGGTGCCACCTGTGCCTCCTCGTCTCAGGGAGATGAGGGTCTCTAACTGAAGCAGATAATGAAGGAGAAGGAAACGGCTTCATGGAGACGTCGAGTGTTAAACAGCCAGAGCTCCAACATGGCCCATAATAAACACATAATGAGACTTTATGTAACTGGAGAAATGTCAGAAAAACACTTCAGAAAGGGAACTTTAATCATGCCTTTGATTTAAAAAAGGAGCACACTTTAAATTTAGAGAAATGACTCATTTTTATTCATCGGTGGATATTTGGGGAGTTAATCAGACAGCGTGGGCGGGACCGTGTGGTGTTTTTCATTATTAACGCGTTTGTATGTCACCGTCTTTGTTTCCTCTCTCACTGACAGCACAGAGGGTTAAAAAGGAAGGACTCACCATGATGAGGGAGCTGAGCAGCATGGTCTGGATCCGCTTGGTTCCCTGATGTCTGAGTTAGAGAGAAATAAAGAAAACCTGTGAGGAGCGACGCAGCCATTCTGCTGCGAACGCGGACAAACACAAACGCAGCGTCCAGATCAGACTGACACCGCAGGTCCTCTAACGTCCACAAAGGTGAGTCAGTCCCCAGAGACCTCCATGTTAAAACAAACATGGTTACAGCCTGCTCATTAACAACAGTGGGGGGGGTGAGGACTGCATTTATTCTCCTTTCTGAGGCTTAAATTTAGGGTCACTTCGACAGCTGATCGGTGTCTTTGGACTCGACTGTGTTTCTACTGCTGGTGCGTTTTGAGTCTGTGTGTGTGCTGCACAGTGAAAAAGGACTCTAAGCTGTCCTGTGGGAAACTACGCACACCCCACGATTCAGTAGAACCACCGTCAGCAGGAATAACTTGAAGTCATAATTTTCTGTAACATCGATATTGAGGAATTTTGACCCACTCTTCTTTACAACGTTGTTTCAGTTCATTGAAGTTTGCAGGCATCACTTCAGCTGTGAAGGTCCCACCACAGCATCAGTCAGGCTGAAGGCTGGAGCACCTTCATTCTTTTCTTTTTCAGCGCTTGGGATCATTGTCCTGTTGAATGACCCAGTTTCAGCCAAGCTTTAGCTGCTGGACAGGTGACGTCACACCTGTCTCTATCTCTAATTTTTGGGATTCAGAGGAGTTTGTGGTCGACTCGACTGTTTCTGCAAAAATGAGCCTAAATCATGAGCCCTCCACCAGCGTGCTGACAGCCGGTACGTTTGTGCTGACCTGCTGTGTTTGTGCATCATGATCAAACATCTGCACTCTGGTCTCATCTGTCCAAAGGACATTGTTTTGTTCAGATACAACGTTGCAAACCTGAGCAGTAATAGTGCACTTCATTTTTCACAGGACCTCAGAGTGAAAACTTTATTTTCCCGTGACTGTATGAAAGAATCTGAGCTAGCGTTAGTTAATAACTCCAACCTCGAACAAATATGGTCACTTTACAATAAAAACAACAATATGATGTCAGTCAAAACAAAACCTGAGGCTTCAAAATCAAAGTGTGATTTTGTCTCTGCGTGTGAATTAAATTTGATCAAATCTGCCTGTTTTTGCTGAAATCAAACTTTAAATTAACCTTCAGTTATTTTTTCCTCTTAAAAGGATCCAGAGACTCATTTAATAACAGTGAAGGACGAATATCAGATCTTTAGTGTTGACTTGAGGACCTCCACTTAGTGACTTCCACAAGCCACAAGTCAAAGTTCTCTCCTCCAGAAATGACCCAAAAAGGAACAGAGAGAGAACGTCTGTAGGTCTGTGAGGAGGAGGAGGAGGAGGAGGAGGAAGACTGTGTTCATTTAACTTGGGATTTTGTGCTCTTGCACCCTCCTGAGGGATTAACTCCCTTTCTTTTTAAACCGCAGAGATGGCTCCACTGCGGGGTGTCCAGGAGGTGAAGTGAGGACAGATTTGATGAAAATAAAAGGACAGAAAATGTATTTGATGTTTTATTCTTTAAAAACTGCTGCGGGTCCAGTGTTACATGTTACAGCTTTTAACTGACTGTAACCTGGGGCTCTACCAGGGAACCACGGGGTCTCTGGATAACGAATGTGTGACTCACCCAATCTGGGCGGTGTCCAAGGCGTGGCAGGGGGTCCCGTACACTGGCACTTTGCCCATGATGAACATCATGACTTCAGCTCGCTGGTAGTCTGGCAGATTTCCACCGAAGAATCCTGGCAGGAGCGCCACGAGAACGATGAGTCAGACTCAAAGACAAACAAACATCTTCCTCCCCCTCAGTGTTTTAACGTAATCTTTACTAACACAAAGACAGACCCCCCCAGTAACAGAGGCGCTCGTACCGATGGTCTGGATGATGGCGTTCTGGACGATCCGCTCTTCGCTCTCTTTACCGCGGGCAGACGAAACGCTGGAGCTGGAGTTCCTCCTCGAGTTCTCGCCCAGCTCGAAGTCCACGCTCATCTTCAGGTGTTTGAGCAGAGTGTTGAACACCTCCAGCACGGTGGGACCTGCCGTCACACACACGAGCAGATCGGATTAAACACAGAAGGAATTAAACTGATGTTTTTGTAGCTGCTGTTTTCTTCCAGCCTGGATGTTGAATTTATGGGCATCGGAAAAATGAGGAAAGCTCTCAGGACCGTGTCAGGATTTAGAGGCACGGTGAGGTATTTTGTGCCCGGCCTTGTTGCAAATGTATTTGTCGGAGTTTGGCCTAAAGTGGCTGGATGAATTTAACTGAGTCAGACCAGCTATTGTACTGTGTGCAATTTACTGAAAATGATTATTATTCAACACTAAAAAAGGACCTCTCTCTCTCTCTCTGTGACAGTTGCGATTAGAAGTGTTCATTTATTTTGAATGCCAGTGGCAGATGTTAGTAGAATATGTGCATAATTGGAGCGGTTGACGGCACAACGCTGCGAGCGCCCGGGTCAGCCTCTTTACCGAGTCCTCATCCCAAATGTTTAGAGCTGAGAAATTAAAATAATATCTGTGCACATACACAGAACAGTCGCTCCAAAAACACCCCCATTGGTCAGAATCTCACAGTAAATTCCCGGTTTAGATTCCAGGTTTGCCCTGTTCGGATAAATCCCACACTCCACCTGAGCAGTCAGAGTTTTCCAGAAAAACCCGCTGCGACCTCCACGACCCCAACAGTCATCATCGATTTCAAACAGCAGGAACCTTCGCCCTCAGATCCAAACACAGACGTGCCTTCATTGACCTGAACTGCTGCGCAGTTTCTGAGAAGACGCGTATAAAATTATTTTCCATAACAGATTTCCTGCTGCCTCATCGGGTCTGCTCGTTTCTGAGCAGCTAATCCGACCTGCAGTGAACTGGCTGCATATTTGCTCCACACACGCTTAGTTAATCTGACTCCGCTGACATGGTATTTAACCAATAATCCAGGGACATATTACATTATTCTGCTTCATTAAACACAAGACAAAATAACTTTACCTCAACTTTAAATTAATACTTTAAAACCTTAATGGTTCCTGGAGGAGTCCAGCTAATAAAAATATCATATCAGCATCTGTGCAGCATACACCTGTTTTCCACCAGGAAGGTGTTGAGCAGAGCCGATGTTATGTGGTGGAAGCAGCTGCTCCCACCCGGTGCTGGGGTCAGCTTTTTGGTGCACCCTCTTTTCAGTGTAAACACACAGAACTGGTTCCAGATCAGCCACCGGGTGATCAATGTTTCCTTCACAGCCATTAAAATATGGAAATCCAGCAGGAACGATGAGTTTTATATTAAATGAAGTATTGTGAATTACATCTCATTCATGTCGTTGCTTTCAGCTTCATGCAACAATAATTTCTAGTAATAAAACTGGTGACTTAACCTGGCCGGGATGAAAACATGGAGCAGAAAACTGTCCAATTATAAGAGAATTCATTTGAGTGTTTGGTGGCTCGAGAGCTTCAAGGCTGTGATAAGGAGCAGAAACGGAGTTTGCTTTAAACACTTAAAACCATCTAATGATGAATTACTGGTGGAGCTGGACCTGCAGATATTTTCCATAAACTGCAGTAAAATACAGTAACGGGCTCTGCTTCTGTTGTCCTAATTCACTCTGTCACAGAACGCTTAAGGAAAGAAAAAATAAATAAATATGGAGATATTAACGCACGTATAAACACAAATTAGCCACAGTGAATTTTTATCAGATGTTATGAATACAAAGATCGTGTTCCTTAAGAGCAGCAACATTACAGAGCTGCCAAAAACCTGCACTTCCTCTGACGCACAAACTAGGCAATATCAACACTCCTAACATGGCTGAAGGGTGTTTCTCAAGCTGATAATATGGACCTGCTGATAAATCGGTCGGACTCTGGGGGTACGCTCATTAGCTTTAACAACCTGTAACTCCCCACGTTAAAATATCAAAGTCCAGCAACAGCAGAAATAAACATGTTTACAGTCCGTTACAAAAACATTTTGTCGTCTTTAGCTAATTTACAATTACACCACATTAGTGCAGCATCCTGTGCTGTGAACAACAATGAAAATCTGTTTTCCACTTTCTCTGTGCAAACAATCAACATCCATCGTCTCATCTATGAAAACAGGACTTCTAAACATCCTGAATTACCTTTAATATTTACTCTCATCTACTGACACAGATTTACTGACAGAATCAGCGCTATTCTACAAACCACCAACACTCAGCTACACAATCACAGTGTGATCTCTGCAGCCTCCCCCACTCAGCTGGTAGATGTGTTCAAGCATCACATGACACAGAGTAACCAGGAAGATAAAAAAATGGAGTACGTTCAGCATCACTGCGACACAACCAAGACACAAATATCACAAAATGCTGAAGAAGCTGAAGGAGACAGAAAGTGAAGATGACCCTTCCAGGTTACTGCAGTATTACTGCAGTATTACTGCAGTGTCACTGCAGTAGGTCAGATTGTATCGTCCTGTATAAATGTCTGTTTCTGGTCACTCTGTGTGTGTTTAGGTTGAACTGATAGTGTCTGGTGGTGTAAACAAAGATATTCTTTGCATTTCTGGCATCAACACGCATCTCATATTCACGTCACCCTCGTGTAGTTCTGACAACATCTGCTGGTAAAAGATAAAAAGAAGAAACTCAAGGCTCAAATAAAAGTTAAACACATTCGGACAGAAGTTCAGACTCACCTTTATCTGCTTTTACTTCTTTTTTTAAAATAAACAGCACAGAACTGAGACATGAAAAACTGTGATTACCCAGAATGCTTGTTGATGCCAGGCTTATGCTGGGGGGGTTGGGGGGGTCTGCAGAAGCTGCTCTACTGTCAGTTTAAATGTAACCACAGGGTCATACTGTACCGAGCCACAGATTGGGAGGAGTCGTGCTTTCACTTTCAGAGGTGAACGTGTCGCGTCGTTTGGACCCTTGGATCATTCCTACCCAGAAGGAAGCTCGTGTTTTATTTCCAGAAAGAAGCAGTTAAAATAATTACTGCTTACATCTTTTCTTCAATTAAATAAACTCAGTTTTGAATTTATTTTCACACCTCAGTTTGATTTCACCTGTATTTACATCAAAGAATAATTTGAATGTTTTGTGTTGATTTACTTCTTTTCTTCCCAACAGTGACAAACTTCCTGATGATTTAATTATCAGCCAATTAGTGCCCACAGACATTCAATCAGAACGAATCCCCAGGACAGCACACACACACACACACACACACACACACACACACACACACACACACACACACACACACACACACACACACACACACACACACACACGTGACAACATCAGAAACGCTCGAGCACCTGTTTACACACTTTTGAGTCTGTATCTACTTTTCCTGATTAAATTATGAGATCATCATGAAGCTGTTCCTTCAAGTCTGAGTAACAAAGTAAGACTTCTATCATAACTTTATTTTCTTCCAATGCTCAACAACACCTACTGTACACAACAGTTTTATTGCTATCCCATGCATATGTGGCAGTTTGATATAAGGTGCACTGTTTAAGTTGCTTTAACCTGCAAACAGCTGCTGAGAATCTGCAAGCTGCTTTGCAACCCTCTCCCACCCCAGCGCCTGCCTCAATCTGAAATAATGACCCATTTTCACTAAAGCCGTCCTGATGGGGACAAAGATGAGGAAAAAGCAGCAAAGCTTTAAGGAGCTGAAAACAAATTCACAGCCTATATTTTGATTAAAAAAAAAAGAAACCAATTACTCCATTACCAAACCCCCCGCAGAGGTAAACTAATCAGCTAATCCACAGTTAATCTGCTGATTGTTTCAGCTCTAACAGTTTATTTAATAAGAGTACAGCTCATACTTTGAGTCTTCCTCTGCAGCGGGAGGCGTTTGCATCAACACTTCATCTGGACCGTGACATTTTCTCCTCGGCTTAATTTAACACACACGAAACAAAGAACTCATCAACGGTTTCTCCGGCTAACCGAAGCAGGCAGCTGAGACGTGCTGAAACTTGACTCTAGCTCATCAAAGGAAAAGATTTCAGGTTTCTTTATGCTTATATAATAATATACTAAAACATGTTTGGGTTTTATGGTTTTAAACTAAACCTACGGAGCTAGAAAACAAAATCAGTGAGGAAGTGGCAAAAACTGCAGTTCCTCTAATGTCCACTTGAGGCTGCCATGTTTACAATGTTTACAGCAGAGATAAACATGTTTACAGCCTGCTACACAAACTTATTTTGGTCTCTGCAGCTAATTTTCTCTAACAAATGTCTGGTGGTTGAATTTTTTATAACCCACCTCGTCAGGGTTTCACTCAGGGTTAAAGTTAGTGGGCGTGGCCTCCTTGAGTCACTGAACTGGATCGCTTTAACTGTGTTTGCTGTTTCTGACCAACAATATGGCCTAACAGTTCATCCGATACACGTCAGCTCAGTTTATAGTTTAAAATTAAAATATATGATGATCAGATCCCTTACAAACCGAGTCAGCTGATAACAGCGTAAATATGGTTTCTTCTGGCTGCAGAAAATCAACATGGAGACCGCCAGAGTCTCCCTCGGTGCCGAATCTGAGTCCAGTGTGGTGCTAATTACAGCTGCGGAGCACGGAGTGTGATACTTCAATCTGAAGTGTTGTAGTAGTAGTAGTGGAGGAGGCCTAGCAGATGAAGATGCACTATTTGATGTTCAGTCTGTCCTTGTGTGGAAGTTACATTAACTTGAATCTGTTTGTATCAGATTCCTTTAATCAGAAGACAAATCGATTGAGGAGATCTTCCTCCTCCTCGTCCTGCAGAGGGAAGCAGCACTTTAACTCACCCACAGAGCCTTTGGCGGCGATGGCCACCGTCTCCAGGAGGACCTGGACGATGCCGGCTCTGACCCGCGGCGTGTTCTTGTTGTGGTTGTCCAGGTGGCTCAGAACCTGCTGGATCACGTGGTGCGAGTGCTGAGCCTGCAGAAGCACAGAGTCAAAGAGACGACGAGGATTTAAAATGTTTGCAGCAAAGATACGGCGGGCTGCAGGTCAGACAGTGAGTGCTGATCAGTGAAGCTCAGTCTTGTAGCCTCCAGCGGACTAAAGCGGTTTTATCTTTTTGGCATTTTTAAACCAGACTTGTCGAGTGTGGGAAATCCCCCCTCACACGAGACGGTAGGTTCACTGTAAAGCACGCCCTGTATCATCATCTGTTTTACTCTAAATGGAAACTTCATTTACAAAATGAGCATCGTGATGTAATTAATAAGACTTAAAACTAACAACCGAGACCATAAACCCATCAGGAAAACGTTTAAACTTAACGTTTGGTCTCATTAAAGTCCCAGTACAATAAGGCCTCTCTGAAACGAGACCAGTCGCCTCCTGCTGGCCATTAGAAAGAATGCAGCTTAGAGGCACGTCTGCATCGGCTTCACTTTCAGATTGTGATTGTCACAAACACAGCCTTCAATTTTAAATAAGTCAGGTGGAGAGCAATGAACCAGCACATTTCCATGAAGCCAAACTGTTCGTCACAGCATCAAACTGTGTTGATGTCTTCATGAAAACAGCATATGGAGCCTTACTTCTATCACTGTCGCTAACATCTTACAATGACTGTCGACTGTAAACTGGACCAGCTGCACCAATAACGGAAGACGCTTTCCTTTATTTCCTGTGACATATCTCAGTTATTAAAAACTGGCAGCCCGAACTGTTTTCTGCTGCAGAACGGTTACTTCAGAACTCGACCTTTGACATCGAGCTCTTTCTATTGATTTTCACTGATTTAGAAAGAACTTTTTTAAAGGCTCGTTTTCACCTCTGCGGGACAGACCGTGGCTGTGCTTGGTTTTCATTACATCCAGATCAAATCAGCTCAGTTTTTCACTGCACCTCCCAACTCGTGTAACATGAAGTTCACTGCACCTGGATGGAGTACATGATGATTCTGAAGCAGGAAACTGCAAACTCGTTGGGGTCCCACAGGTGATGGTTATCCAGGTGACTGGAGGAAGAAGAAAAATGAAGGGTTATTCATATGAACCACCTCTAAGAAGACTGAATCTGTGAAAGCGGCACTCCTCTTTGGACGGTAAAATCCAAAAGCACTGAGTCAGCTGAATGACTGAGAATTGATCTGTAATTTGTTCAGTGTTAATATTTGAGAATCATCCATTAGGCAGGATGTTTTCACAGTTTGGTGAACCATCCTTCCGGTCTCCTCCTATAACCCGTGCTCGTGTGCATCCTTAATGCTGCTAGTTAGTTTCCTTTGGTGGTGAAGCCTGAGACCGTTCACAGCCTTCTCCTGCTTGTTTGTGTCCTATTAACAGGACTTCTTTGAGCTTCAGCAACTTTGTGGCATTTTCTGTTGGGATTGTAGGAGCCACAGATTTAGGGTCAGTTCAAAGTTGTTATTGTGTAACAATGAAAATAATACCAATAAAGACAGAAATAAAAAGGCTCATCGTGTAATAAACTGAGTTTAGCCATTATTTTTTGTTTGTTAGACTTCGCTGAGAATCTGCTTTGATGTTCAAATGCAAATTAAAATCGCATCTTTGTTTAATTATAAGATCCAATATCAAGCTAAAATAATCATTAGCTGCCTTCAAACCACAGTCACAGCTGTGAGTGAACGACGCGCTGCCTGCAGACAAATATAGACAGATTATAATTAGATCATGCAGAGGAGGATCAGTCGCACAATGAGCACAAAAATGCAGAAAACAGTCAAATCTGAGTAATCCCACCTCTGATCTCAGAGGGAGAAACACACTTATGCACTTAAACATGAACCAAGTCATAGAGGCTCACACACGAGGTCAGAGCTTTAAAGAAGCACCACGTGGGTGTCGATGAAGGCACGGAAGAGGAGCGATAACGATCGATAACGGCAGATTTAATCACCTCTGGGGGAGAAAGGTAAGCTCATCTATAGGATACATCTGCCTACATACTGCATGTGCATACATACAAACAGGCAGGTAGGAGGACGGCTTATTCACCCACCAGCTTACAGCCACATCACTGACTTCAACAGGAGTTTATAAAAAGAGATGACAGCACTAATTCCCAGAAACAGACAATAAAGCTTAGCTCATGTTTCTGGTATTTGATGAATTCATAGAAACTAAGCAGCAAACTTCAGAGGTCCGAAAAGCTGCAGTTCCTCTAACGGCCACTTGAGGCTGGTGCCTAAATCCTCATAAGATTCCCACGTTTGCTTTAGTTTGTGTCTTCATTAACTGCCTGAGTGCTGAGCACAAAAGCAGGACTGTTATACACTTCATGATCAGAGCAAAGACGAGGGAAAAGGACTTTAATCAGAGCGCTGCGTCTTTATCAGCTCATGCTGGCATCTCCTCGGGTCACAATTCATTTGGCACGCTGCTCAAAGTGCTCAGCGTCTGATGAGATGCTGCATTTTTCTACATTAAAAGGTCCAGGAAATCTCTACCAACAGGAAAACAAACTTTACGCTGATCCCTCATTAACAGGCGCCACTCCATCCAACGCTCCCCTTAAGGGACGATTCATGTCAAGGAGGCAACCAGAGAAACCTGAACTGGACGGTCCTAAATTACACTGAATCAGCTGCCAATGTGAGTGAAGGATAACACAGAGGGACCAGCCACCAGCAGCAAAGCAGCCCCTTTACTGTCCATCTCTGACTCTCTGTATGAACAAAACTGCTGTTACATCACATCATCGCTGCGTGATGCACACCACTGATCGCTGTGAGGCAGTTCAACACGAACACTGAGTCAGTGCAACTGAACTGAAACGGCAGCGTCTGATTCAAGATGGTGCCGCTTATGTGCATCGTTGCCTTCAGGGAATGCATGAAGCCGGAGTTCTCTGCAACCGGAAAATTCCTGTCCATCAACACAAATCGATAAATAAACAGTGCCGTGCGACTGTGTGCGAACATGCGGATGCAGCTGCTGGTTTAAAGCACTCTGAGTGGTCGATAAAAGCAGAGAAGATCATCTTAAATTCAGCCCATTTACAGGATTGTATCGTAGGTGTGGATCGATTATGTGACAGCGGATGAGAGCCGTCAAAGGCCACACGGCCGTCCTGCGTAAGAGCGAGATGAATAAAGATCGAGGGGTCCCTGCTCAATCCAATCAAATCAAAGTTTACACGCTCACACGAGGTACAGCGAGCAGTGAAATGCTTTGACGACTACCCTTACACACCAGCATGAAAGATATAAACAGAATAATTAACAAAATATGGTCAAAGTAAAATATAAAAATGTAACAAATATATACACTAAATATATAATATATATAGACTCAGACAGAGTATGTTGTGGGAGGCGGTGCAGGGTGCAAACAGCATGATATGATTGTCCAGATCAGTGAGAGAGTCAGTGAATGATGAACGGACCAATGAATGAAGCTGATTGTAGGCACTGGATTAACAGAAGTCCTTCATAACAGGAACTAATGAAAATTTCAGGTCCCTACTAAAGGATGAAGGTAGGGCTGTTTTTACACTCTTTTCCTAGCATTTTCTTTTTTTTTGAGGCAACATTTTAAATTTCATTATGCAGGAAACTACTTGAGCTTTGTCCTTTCAGGTAAATATCTGACCTCTGTCAGAGTTTTTCAGGTGGGGAAGGAGGGGCTTATTTTAATTACAGCTTCTCATATAAGAAGCTGTAATTAAACAGCACAAAAAGTTAAGAAATTTGTGTTTGGCTGATTATTTCCCTGCTTCTTAAACTGTCAGAAAGCCTCACTGGAAAAACAAGGCTTGTCATCACTGAAAGCAATCTCACTGCAGAGAGATGCAACCATTACTAATCCCATATCTCCACTGGGAAGAACTCTATCCTCCAAGACGACCACGCTCGCCCCCACAGAGCGGGTCTATCAGAGACCACCTATCAGAGAGGATGGAACAACCTGCCCGAAGTCCTGACTCAACCCCACTGAACACTCGTAGGATCAGTTTGGGTGAGCTGTTTGTGCACCTGACCAACAAACGCTGGCTGAAGAATGGGATGCCATCCCACAGCGGTGTGTGACCAAGCTGGTGACCAGCACGAGGAGGAGGGGCCAGGCTGTTGAGGGACCGAACCATTTAAGGAGAAATAAACAGGCTTTCCAACAGTATGAGATTTAGTGCCAAGAAGCATCATTACCACAAAGAAATAATCAACCAAACACAAATTTTCTGAATTTCTGCAGTCCTATGGAAAACAAAACGTCCAACATTAAATCCAACTTAGTGTGAAATTCCCCAGAAATGCAAATGAACTTTGGCAGAAAGAGCGAGTTCCTGGTGACGATTTTTCTGTCATCTTCCCAACATGACCCAACACAGAGCGATGACCAACAGGACAAAGGTAACGATGGCCCGGAGATGGTGAAACCTGGCTGTAATCTTTGGCAGCTAAGCCTTTATTGTGATAGGACAATGGAGAGGAACAGGAAGCTGGGAGAAAGGCTAAGAGGAAGACACGGCCTCACCTGCTCAATCCGCTGACCTAAACTAGCCCCCGACCTTTACCTTTCTTTAAGGGTCCTTGAATTTAACCAAGCAACCAGCCGGTGCATGAAGGAGGACGTGCACCGATGCACCACAGTCCTCTCATTTACACCTGCCTGCAGGTACAACTTAATAATAAATTCTCAAAAGCCTTTAATTAACCATTTATTAACATTATGGAGGGATTATGTTGAATTTACCCCCTCTGCTGACCTTTTTGGTTTTGTTTTAGGGGAACTTGAAGACAGACAAAAAAAAAAAAAAAAAGGTGCCATTTTAGTATCTGACCTAAATGTCGGGCAGCTGAAACCATACGAGGATCGTTCAGACCAGAAAGGATTCATGTGTCTCTGAGTTTTAAAGAAAGAGAGTGGAGAGAAAAGAGGAGCGTGATACAGAGGACTGGAAGCCATTTGCATGAGAACAGTTCGCCAACGTGACGTCAATCCAAACACCCAAAACTCTCCCCCTCTGTTAACCCCAATCCTTGCTTGCTATTTATAGTCTGAAGACGCTCCCCCGTCCTCCTCCCTGCAGGAGCAGTGTGGGAGGAGAGAACAGCTCTCAGGCGCACGGAGGGGAACGGCGGGCCGGGAAGCACGGTGGCTGCTCCATCGAGAGAAAAACGAAAGACTGGACGGCACTAATGGGAGCGCTCGGTCTTGTTCTGCTGCCGTCAGGCTGACAGTTTTCTCAATGAGGCTGTAATGGGGCTGAATGTATTTGCTATTCACAGAGTGTTGCTGCGCTGCAGACACCAGAAAATATTACATCTGATTTCTGCGTGTGGCCCCAGCAGGTTAGGAAAAAAGTGATATAGGAGTAAAAAAGACTGCAGGCTATTAATTATGAATGGCAGCTTAAATGAGAACCTGCTATAATTCACTCTGCTGTTAGGGTGGCGTGTGTGTGTGTGTGTGTGTGTGTGTGTGTGTGTGTGTGTGTGTGTTGTGTTTTTCTTCCACCCTGCCTGAAGGTGGCGCTCCTCACCCTGTGCAATACAATTTTGAATTACTACTGATAGGACTGATTGACAAAATACCACCAAAGATTTAAGAAATCTTTTCTCCTCCTGGTGGTTACAAACTAACCCCACGACACAAAATGCAGCCCCCACAACTAAAGACAGACCCACACTGATCCAGTCAGCTCCACCTGCTGCCTACAGTTACAGCAGGTGCTGACCCCCAACTAACCGTGCAGGGGAAGCACAAGAATAACTCGGACATGTATTTATCACCCTGCACTGTAAAACACTGATCTGAATAAAATACGAGCACTGAATCACTGAATCGCCTCCATCAGGACACAAAGCTTCATCCTCCCTGTTTCAGACACATCGGCACCACCTTGTCACAGCCGGCTCCACACACAGAAACAAAAACAGCCTCAGTCTTTATTATCAGGCTGGATTATTCAAACACTGCAGCAGCCGAGGGGGCATCGCCTGACCTGCAGGGGGCGCACAACGCCAGTGAGTCAGTCAGAGCCAGAGGTGACACCGTGAACACACGATGTACAGTAGCCAACTGGAAGCACGAGAAGGAGACTGCTGCAGCGTTAAAGGCTGGTTATCAGAGGCTGAAGGCAGACAGAGTGTGAGTGTGTTAGAGACTGTGTGAGTGTGAATACTCTGCAGACATCCCACGTCGAGTGTCAGACCTCAGATGAGCTCTGACTGGGTGTCAGCAGAGAGGACGGAGGCATCATGGAGTGAAAGACGGGGCTGAGTGACACGATCCAACAAATTAAAACAAAAATATGAACGAATCGCCTTCAAACCCACAGCGACAGCTCAAAGTAATAAAGTAAACATCTACTCAGGCACAAATTAGGCACTTTACTTCGGTATGATTGCTGCCTCTGACCTTTTCTAACAATTCAGAGGAAAATCAAACTTTCTGTACACCACTAACATTATTTGACAATTTTATTACATAAAATTACTAATCTGTAAAGTGAATAAACACCCTGTAAAACACAAACCACCCATTTAATAGTGTTATTACCCCAGGGCTTAATGTGATGTCTCATAATGAGCCTCACCATCCAGCTTCAGGTGTCTTCTGGCATCAGTGGCTTCATGTTCCTGCAGTCAAACGATAATGGACCCATTTTATGGCCCTACAGGATCCACATTATGAGGCCGGAGGAGTGCTGTCAGTTCTGACAGCGTCAGCCGCCAGGGGACGGTGGGCCCCGCTTACTGATTCACCACAGACTGTACATAAAAGATGGACGTGGCCACTGTGACATCACAGTCTTGGTGTTCTGAAACTGGATGTGACTGGGAAACCAAGCGAACCGCTGAACGCACCCTGGATAATCCTCCTTTCTGACTCTAATGACGACCAAGCTACAAAATGAACTTCATGCTTTATTTAATAGGACCTGAAACTATGATTGAATCCATAAAAGTCACCAAGCTCTCCAACTGAACTCTATATAAATGGAAGACTTGTTGCGACCACGTGTTGCCCCCTGCTGGGTATTAAACAGAATGCAGGTTTAATGCACCTTTGTGCTGGCTTTACTTTTCAAATCTGGACGTACGTCTTCTGTTTATGGGCCCAGCACAGAGCGAGCAGCTGCAGTTTACAGTGTTTGGAAACCTGCCAGAGATTTTATTATGGGAGTCTGAGGAGACTGACTCACATTTGGCAGCAGCCTCAAGTGGAATTCAGAGGAACTGCAGATTTTATATTTATATGGAAGTTTAATCAGCCCGGTGACTGCAGGTTTGGTTTTATTTCCACTCACTTTTGACTTTTGTTTTCACTCACTCGTAAGCTTCAGGCACTGAAACATACCTGGTCAGAGGTAGGAAAGGTGGTGTAGCCCTTATGGCTGATAAATATGGAGCTGGGAGTGACAGACCCTTCTCACCACCTCATGTCTGAGACATCAGCAGCCTTGACAGAAAAGCATGATTTAACACCCCGGGAACGAGAACTGCCCGGAACAGTACCGTATTTTCCGGACTAAAAGTCCGGCCAGACTTATACTCCGGAGCAACTTATATTTGAAATTATTAACACATTAACCAAAATACTCAGACACTTGACATCTCCGTGAACCGGAGCGTTACGGCAGTCTTGCGTAACCTGTGGGCGCAGTGGATGATGGATGGACAGCACAGCTTCACGGCAACCGGGAGAATGCACCACCCAACTTTCCTGGAAGTTATTGGATGGATCAACAAAGCGTGGGCTTCAGCGACAACCGAAACCGTCCTATTGGGATTCAGAAAGGCCGGAATAATTGGAACTGCAATTGACGACGAGTCTGACGAAAGCGACACAGAAGAGGAAGAAGAGGCGCTTCGTCTACCTACGGAGTGTGCAGAGTGGTTTAGAAGTGACGCTGAGGATGAAGAATTCAATGGATTGATGGTTTGGTAAACTTGTTAGTATGTTCTTTATGCTGTGGCTATCTGAATAACTGTTAATGTTACGTTAACATCTCAGTCCGTAGTCTATGCTTCATGTAGCTGAATGTGTTACGTTAGCATACCGTAGGCGTAACCCTGTCCGGCCTGTTCTTTAATCCATTATTATTCTAAATTGTCTTTTAAGATGAAATGTCTGTTCTTGGTCTCGGATTTTATCAAATAAATTTCCCCCCCAAAATGGGACTTATAGTCCAGTGCGACTTATGTTTTTTTCTTCTTTATTATGCATTTTTTGGCTGGTGCGACTTATAGTCCGAAAAATACGGTACTTAAAATGTTACATGATAACTTTATATACTGGTGCAACACCACCGCCTCACAGCGAGAAGGTCCTGGGTCTGAATCCAGTCGGGGGTCTTTCTGAGTGGAGTTTGCATGTTCTCCCCTCAGGTTCACTCCCGCATTCAGAACACATGCATGGGGTTAGGTTAATTGACCTTAATTGGTGTACCCCGCCTCTCGCCCTCTGACAGCCGGGTCACGCTCCAGCCCCCCTGCCACCCTGAATTGGATTAGTGGATACAGTAATATGGAGCCGCTGTTTCACTCAATACATGCATCACTGCATGGATGTGAATGGGTGAATGTGGTCAGTAAGACTAGATCAGACCACTTTTAGGAATACTTCCTCCATCACTGCCTACTTCAGCTGACAGGAGACCAAAACCCTTCAGATTCCTCTGTGGACCGAAGAACCTCACAGTCGCTCTGCAGAGGACCTGAACTGTTCAGGCTGCTAGTTTCCCTGTGTAGTTCAATCTCAGCGTCTCCAGCAGCAGCAGGTGGTGGTTAAATCAGCTGGAAACTACCTGCCCAGCAGACGCAGTCTGTAGCAGCTAAATGAAAAGATGTTTCCTGAGGTGTCGGTTCCTCTCAACTAAGGCCTAAATAATCTCAACTAAGATGATTAGCGGTTTATGTAATGCTAATGTACAACTGGACTGCTCCCCCACAGCAGAGATGGAGATTTGGTAAGCTGTACATTTCCTGGCAGGCACAGCCCACAGAAAGACAGAAAATGAAGAGCGCCTATTTAAAGCTTTTCCTCCTCCTGGTGATTGTGTTATGCTGGTAGAGAAGTGATTTTCCTCTGAGACAGACAGCCTCATTGATTCACACAGACTGAGACAGTTTAATAAAGCCAGAGAAAAGAAAGAAGTCTGAAAGCCAGGGAGAGGGCGGTTTGTAGCTCCGCTGCTACAAACCGCCCTCGATGTGACATCAACATCTTTGACGCATGCAGGTTTGCAACAGGTCAGGATGCATTTTATCCTGTAAAACAGCTGAACCGAGGTCAAAGAGGTCACTGATGAGAGGGTCGCGAATGTGAGGTCAGTCCAAGGTCCTTTTTCTGGAAGAATAAAGGAGGGAGACCTGGAGAAGAAAGGACAGCGAGCGCTCAAGTATTTATTGGAAAAAGCTCGAAGGCACGAAACCAGTGGAACGAGTCAAAGGGAACGAGAGAGGAGCTGCAGATGTCAAACAGCCACAGTAATATTGTCTAATTAATTGTTAATGGCAGCATTAAGAGGCTCGCCCCCCCCCGTCTGCATGTGCAAGCATCGGGTATATAGTTAATTAACACTCGTGACTCTGACTCGAGGCTGAGAACAACAATAAAAACACAAAAATGCTCAAAGAATAACGAAGCTGCTCGTTTCTGTGCTCACCGCCGCTCTGAGTTTGTTTCTATCAGGATCACATTATTTATAACGACAGTCAAAGTTCACTTCATACGACCCTCATTTATTTTGACCTCAACACAGAATTTATTACAACAGACACCAGTATTACCGACACATCCCACCAACGCTACAGAGATGCTGTCTTTAAAAAATGATTCGTCAGGCTAGATAGATTATAAATAGATTATAAATAAAAAACGGGGGATGCTAGCTTTGCTGCACAGCTGAAGAGTTTCACTCACATTTTGGACTAGAAAAAAAAAATATGGCTGTGTTCAGGAGCACACGTGTGAATAAAGCAACGTGGAGTGCTTCAATGAGGAGCTGTTAAAACTGTAACTGCAGAGAAACTCTTGGCTCAGTTTGCCTCCGTCTTTAAAGCTGACAGAAGCTGAGCCACTTCCTGTGATGGAGACACCTGCAGCCTGTGTTTACCAGACTCTGCTGGTGTCATCAGTCCAAAGCAGAGCGGCACCTTTACCAAATTCATCCATCCCGTAGGAAACGGTGGCCCTGCATCAAACTAACCAACCGACATCGCCTGCAGCCCGACTGCATTTTAAACATCTGTATGAGCTGCACACTCATTGGTGCAGAAACAGAGAAAACCCTGGTGGGGCTCAGCATTTGCTCCGTAATTGTCCAATTTAGGCAAACCGTGCCGAGTGAGCAGACTCCCAGGAGGTGGGGGGTAGAGCGGCTGTAGACGGTGTGCAGCATTCACGTGGCTGATAACAGAGCTCATTTAATTTCCTCTGTGTGCTCGGAGTCAGAGACGGTGTGAGAGAAAATGAAAGACAGCGAGCTGAGTCTGTATATATATAAACCTGTGTGTGTGTGTGTGTGTGTCGGTTCATTGGGTCCTGTCACCTCTCTCTCTGTGACATGGACCCAACATGTAATATAAATCTGCCGTGTTTCCGCGGTGACGAGGAGGCAGGTATGTGAGTCGATGCGGAGCGAACACGGAGATGCTGTTATTATTTTTCTGATCAATAACAGACTGCAGCGCTGTATGGATTCAGCACGACCGCTCAAACTCTGCATCAAACACTGCATCAAACACTGCATATACCAAGAATAAAATGACATCCGGCTGGTAGCATTATTACTTATATTATTATATGCTAATTTCATCAGATCCCACTCTGATTTTATTCTGAAAATAACCTGGACCGAAGAGACAAACTTTTGTTCCTCCGTCTCTCAGACTGGGAATCAGATCCCTCATTTAACCCAAGACTCTCCTCCCTCACTCTCACTGACAGGAGTGAGTATAAGATCCTCACTTCATACTCAGGTACTCACACCAGCACGGGTTTGACAGCGTTGTTCATGTTCCCGTAGGCCGCCCGGCCTAGCAGCTCCCTGAAGCAGTTCTCAGCCAGCGCCGCCGGGTTCTCCTCGCCATCCTGACCCACCCCTGATGGCGTGCTGGGGTGCCCCACCCTGTCAGAGAGAGAGAGAGAAACAGGAGAGGCTGTTCAGAAAGAAAAATGTACCCTCCCAGGACCCTCCTGATCAGCAGGGCACTGAAAGCCTGACAGCAGCTGTTTAATGAAGAAATACACTTTATGATGGGACGACAAGCTGGACTGAAAATAAGGAAAAAATTATTTTCTTAAAGTTCAAATAACTGAAAACATCAGAATTATGTTTCAACAACTTGTTATAAATACAGACAAGAATCATTTCATCATAAACACAAAAATCTACAGAGAGTGCAGCAAAAAGCTTCCAGGCCACCAGAGAGAGGGTGGAAGGATGGATGGATGATTGAAAATAAGAGGTGGTTTTCCCACTCCGGGTTAGGACTTAGTTGCAAAATAGAGCAGGAAGGCTTGGCTTTCGATCTGCTGTCAGGTGCCCTCAGCTACAGCCACGAGCTCGGGTGCTGACCGAAGGAATGAGGCTGAAAATGCAAACAGCAGAAAGGAGCTTCTTCTCCAAAGTGTCTGGGCTCAGTGTTAGAGACGGGCCGAGGAGCTCAGGAGCTACACTCAGCATCCAACAAAGTGTCCAACTGAGAGGAGCCCCCGGGGCAAACCCAGGACACGCTGCAGAGATTGGGCACGACTGCTATCACTGCCACCCTGCACAGCTCAGACCTGATACGGAGCAGAAACAGATGGATGGATCTAATAAAAGTTGCATTTTATAGATTCTTGTTTAGGGTTTGTCTGACTTTGATCTCATGCACTTATTAGTACTGCTTAATTAGGCCAGGGTTTTTAGACGCATCCATGTTTGATGGGTTGGGATTTAGAGACCCCATCTAACTAAAATAAACCTCACGCCTTATGGCATCAAGACCAGAGGCGGCACCAGTATTTGATGCTCTGGGAATGAAAATATGTCTTCATTAGGTAAGAAATTCCACGTTTCCCAGAACCTGAACATTTAAAAGATAAAATAAAGGTGTGTTGGAGACACTTCAGCATCCACAGGTTTTCCACTTCAGCGTTAACACATTTTAACAAGCTCGCAGACCTTTATTCATTCTCAATAAACCCACTTGTTGTTCAAAATAAACATTTTCCACTGACAAATACATTTCTAGAAGCAGAAGCTTCTCTCTCCCATTGTGATCATAAACAAACAGACTTTCTGCTGCGATAAATCCAGAGCCGCTTTAATAACTGAGCTGCTTTTTCAGCTAAACCTCAGATCCTGACAGTGTTTGGTGGCTCAGTGTCACCTGCAGAAAAAGTCTTCTGGTTGGAGCTGCAGCCCAGCAGAATGAGTAAATAATAATGAGAGGCAGATTTCAGAGAGGCTCTGCAGAGGCGACAGTAAGCCTGCGAAGAAATGTTTACAAATGCAGCTGCAACAGAAACATTGTGATATGAGAAAATAAAAACAACTCAGAAGATGATGTTTCAGCGTGACTGATGTGGAAGAAGAGGAAAGAGCGTGTCTGTAGGAGCGGGACATAAATAATGTTGAGGTGTCCTGTTTTGTCATTATAAACATCACCTGGCAGCCAATGAGAAATGAGTCTTCCTCATGCCCGTGGGCGGACATCTCTGTAATGAGACTGGACTTATTGTGAAATGTCAGCTGACAACAGGGTTAAAGTTCAACTTATTTGAAGCTTCAGCTTGTAGGGCGAGGTGTGAAATCTGAGGTGTGCAAGCTGTCCAAGACAGCCCTGCTGCTGCAGGGAGCATCATCACTGAGGAACATGACGACTCCCCCCTGATGTAAGACGTGCAGTCGGCGACTGCGGTCCTCATCGTGCTGCAGAGGGCAGTCAGTGAGCTACAGGCTCTCTGTAAG
The DNA here is from genome assembly GCF_007364275.1 of Archocentrus centrarchus. Lineage (NCBI taxonomy): Eukaryota > Metazoa > Chordata > Actinopteri > Cichliformes > Cichlidae > Archocentrus > Archocentrus centrarchus. The sequence goes on along the minus strand of NC_044362.1, from coordinate 32,979,805 downwards.
CCATCCAACATGGAAGATACATTTTGGCCTCTTATTTTAAGTTTGTTTTTATTTTATGCATCTTATTTTCTTTCATGCTCGTCCATCCATCCATCCATCCATCCATCCATCCATCCATCCATCCTCTTCTGCTTATCCGGGGCCGGGTCGCGGGGGCAGCAGCCTAAGCAGAGAAGCCCAGCCCTCCCTCTCCCCAGCCACCTCCACCAGCTCATCCACAGGGACCCCAAGGTGTTCCCAGGCCAGCTGAGAGATATAATCTCTCCAGCGTGTTCTGGGTCTAACCCTGGGCCTCCTCCCGGTAGGACATGCCTGGAACACCTCACCCAAGAGGCGCCCAGGAGGCATCCTAGTCAGATGTCTGAACCTCCTTAACTGGCTCCTTTCGATGTGGAGGAGCAGCGGCTCTACTCTGAGCCTGCAGTCCTCACCTTATCTGTAATGGAGACACCAGCCACCCTTCAGAGGAAGCTCATTTCTGTCACTTGTATTCGCGCTCTTATTCTTTCGGTCACTACCCAAAGCTCGTGACCATAGGTGAGGGTAGGGAGAGAGGTGAGGGTTATAAAACCACAGACGTGACATGAGGAGGAGGAGACCCTAAAAATGCTAAAACCCTGAAGATGGTGGTTATCCTGCACCTGCCCCCCATAAATCCAGCCTCAAGCCCACAAACAGGAAACACGTGAGCCATTCATGTTGTTGTGGTCATGCATGTGCATACAGGAGGTTCACAGCTGGTTAGGCTCTGTGGGCGCAGGCATACAACTCTACTCATTATTGCAGCAAAGATGCAGGTAAGCGTACCTTTCTTCTCCCTGTCCTCAGCTGTAATGGAGTTTGTTCAGGACTTTGGTCGTGAGCTGCAACTGAAGCTCATGAAGTCTAATTATACTGATCAAATTCACCTTTTACTCCTTATTCAGGTTGAAAGAGTCCAGGGTCAGACCGCATAAACTAGCTGAATCTGAGAACAATTACCACCTCAAAGCGCTGCCTTTCTCCTGCCCGACCCCTGAGAGTCAGCTGAGTTTACCTTTATTTAACAAAGTCCTGCAACAGTTTTCCTTCATGCTGTGGATATTTTACAAGTTACAGGCTCTCCAAGCTCTTCGGGATGGGCTGAAATTTGGTGCAGTTTATTGAAACGGTGAAATATCCAGAGATGCTGCCGCTCTCACACAAACATGCTGAACAAAAATGAGGTTTTGCAATTTTATGTGTATAAAATTGATTTGGTTGCAGTTTTTTTTTTTTTTTTTTTTTTTACAGAGCTTTGCAAGTCTGGGAACAGTCACATCTGAGGGTGATTTATGACCAGCTGTCAGAGTGATGCATGATGAGTTAGCTGCTTTATAAGTGGGCGGGGCCTAAAGCTTTGGACAGCACCATGAATTTTCTCAACATTTCTGTATTCAAGACTTTGTAACTACGACACCATGGGAAGGTCGTGGAAATCGTCTCAGATGCTGTTCAGCGCACCTCGACCTCCATCCAAGAAAAGTGTTTTAAAGAAATTCCCGCTGGTTCTGAGAGAACATGGTTATTATTCCCAAAGCCAGCAGCAGACACGTGGCAGCAGACTCCGGCAACAAACTCCAAATGCTTCATGATGACTGAGGAAAGATGGCGTCAATTAGTTTCCGACTTTTGTGCCAGCGCCACCTTGTTGATCCTCGGCTCTAAAAACACGACATAAAACTTGTCCGGCACGAGTTTGTCATTTCCCGCAGGGCTGCCAGGAATCCACAGTCCTGGCAGCAGACCAGGAAAACCTCCCGTTATGTGTTATATTGATAAAATAATGCAATAGTAAATCATTTCCCCAGCAATAAGCCTGGTCACAGATGGACTGTAGGCAGCCGGCTCTCAGGAGGAAAACAATGCAATTACTGACAGCCCACACAGGCGGTGCAGGGGAAATTAAATGCTTATTGCTGGTTAGAAGCAGGGAAATGAGACAAAAATGAAAACCTCTGATGTTATAGAAGGTGGGCTGCTGCTGTTTAATGAAACAGAACAAACTTTGTTAAGGACAGACTTTTCCTGATGATTGATCGCCCGATGGAAAAAAAATGGTTAAAACAATTCAGAGTATTGAAAAAACCTAAAAAACAGCCAAAGTAAAAGAAACGTGTATGAAATGATGCACACTGGGAAAGTTCACCACTGATGTCCTACTGGCTGGAAAAAAAAACTTAACTCATAGTATTTTAAAAATGACAAAGAAGGGACACACTGAAAGGTTCATCTGACAGCTATACGGTCATTTCTACTAAGAGGAAAATTAAAGTCTCCACTGAAAGTGATGAGTTTGAGACAAAGGAGGAGGATCAGTTCTCCATCAGCTTCAGCAGTTGGGCGGTCTGCAGTCCCAGGGGGTAAACGTGCTCGTAACAGATCCTTAAAGAGCTTCAGGTGATCCAAAAACTCAGCGAGCACACCAACAGGGACTCGAAAGGCATCCGATTCCTCCCATACCGACTTCTCTTCACTGTTAAATCCACACGTGAGTTTAAGAAGCAGGTGCAGCAGGTGAGGTAAATCATTTGTAATTTCTTCGCTTTGCTCGCCTTGAAAAGTTTAAGGAAGTTTTGCTGTTGCTCTCCTATTGAAGCACGTAGGAGGGTCTTTGCTTCCTCAGTTTGGCATCAGCATGAAGGAGAGGCTGATCACAGCAGTGATCACTGCGGTGAAGGAGCTCCATGTTCCACAGGCAGCTAGCCTGGCTCCTGCATTTTTAGGAAAGCTAAAAATACTTCGTTAGCAAAGAGACCCCCCCCACTGTGAATCCTGCCTACTATTCAGAAGGGGTTAAATGCAGATCCTGAGTTTCCCCACGTGGTAAAAGTGGTTAAAATATCAACACTTACAGTCGTCACCTCAAAACGACAAAGTTATGACTAATTTTGATAATCAGGGTGTGTGTCTAGTTATGCATTCAGATGTACAGTTAAAGTACTGACGGGCCTGTATAGATGTATTTATGGAGTACACAGTCCTGCACTGTTGAACCCTCTGCAGCATGTGTGGATTTAATCAAGAACTCGGCTCCAAAGAAACAAGGGTGCAGAGAAGCTGGTGTGATTACAAAGATTAAGGGAGTTAGGGAAAGTTAGAGGTCAAAGTCATTTCCAGTGTGTGAGTGTGTGTGTTTGTAGGTGTGTGACGAGCAACACAAGCAGGCAGTTAATTGTGACACAAGAGGAGATTTTGTTCTCCTTCCTCTGGTTTCTGCACGCCAGCCACGTCCACCTTCTCCAAGACGCAATTAAGAGCATCCAGTGCCCTTGACCGCTGCGTCCCAGCCGCCCCCCGAGGCTCGATTAGAAAGCCCACAGCAAGGCGCCAGGCCCGAGTTTGGGGACGAAATTATCGGAGGGAAAAACAAACAAGCACAGCTCCATCTCCTGAACAGAGATTCCCTCAGAGGCCAAAGTCAAACTGTGTTTTAGTGGCGAGCTCTGAGTCACACTATTAAACCGACAAACCCCAAACCTGCAGAAAGACATTTTGTCTGACAGGATGCTGCTGGACCGCAGTGATGCTGAGCGGCTCAAAGGAGGGAGTTCAGCATCCAAATGGACAGAAAACTGCAGAATAAATGTTCACCTGCCACTGGAAGATGTTTCTATCCACAGAGGAACAAGACTGAACCGCCCAGGGAGAGATTTTTGATGAATCCAGACAGCCTTTTGCTCCACTTCACCTCCCAGATTTTCAGAAGCGAGGCAGCCCAACCAGAGAAGAGAAGAAAACTGGGTTTATCAGAAAAAATAAGCTGCACATCACGTGTTTTCAGCTCAGCTATGCTTACTGTGATTGCATAGGGCTGTGTGTGATTGCATTCGTATGAACAAAGCAACATGATACGGTGCCTGATTACAGATGACTATTGATTACCCTGCAGGGAGGTGATGCTATCGTCAGTGGACCACCCACTCCTCATTCCTCCAGGACCTTTTAGCTAGACTGACACCAGTAAACTCCTCGTCTGCGGCACGAAGGAAGCTTCCCTCACTTTGCACAGCGTGTTAGCATTTTACTCATGCTTCAAAAAAATCATACAAGCAGCAGAAATTTGGAGAAATGATCTCAGTGAACAGGAAGCAGGGCGATGCCTGCAGCACGTTTTGGTGCCACTGCACAGATAATGTTGGTTTGACGGGATCTTTTTGTCTCATTTCATCACGGAGCCACTGCATCCAGCTCCGACACCACTGTCAGTCATCACAGAGGCTGCAGCAGCCGTTCACCAAGCATTTGTCACACTGATAGAAGAAATATGTTGATCTCAGGATTGGCATTTATGTAAGCTGACAACCTGGTAAGCTGCTTTCGTCTAATCCATTCTTAAACACACTGCTTTAGTCTGCGTCAAACAACAAAAAAACATCAGCTAACTGGGAATCATTTGGGAACGTTCCTGGAACGGTCCAGTAGCTCAGTGGTTTCTCCACAGCTGAGCTGGACGACTTTCTTTGAGTCACTCAGTAAATCAGAGGTGCAGGCGAGCTGCTCCGAGTAACCAGCAGGTTTCTCTGGAATATCTTCTACTATCAGAAAGGAAAGGAGGCCTCACAGGGTTTGGAAAAGAAGCTTCAGAAGGAATTAGAGGCCTTTTGGAGACAGAAGACTCCAGCGAGGAGGAGAGAGACTTTTCTGAAACTGTGTAAAACTGCAGAAATGAAATGTGTCACATTTGTGCAGCTGTAGAAGTTTGCCACATATTTATGCAGGTATCGATTTGTCAGGTCCAGGGTTATTATAGTTAACGAAAACGTACGAAATAACGAAAACTGAAATTGAAAAAACATTGTCGTTAACTGAAATAAATAAAAACTAAAATTAAAAGGAAGAAACGACAACTAACTAAAACTGAATTGTGAGTTTACAAAACTAACTAAAACTAACTGAAATTATAGATATTGTTATTTTTTCAAAAGTCTTGTGGATTGATATGAAATCATTTTTTTCCTCTCTCCGAGTTTAAGCTCAGAACGCCGTCGGGCAAATGGGTGCGCATGTGCGTGCGTGCGCACACCGCGCTGCTCCTCAGAGAGTCCCATGTGGTGTTTTTTTTTTTTTACTATGATAGCACAGATAGCAGCGAGTGTCTTGTTGTGGATGATGTTGTGGATGATGTTGTGGATGATGTTGTGGATGATGTACGGAACACTTCTTAGTCAGGAAAAAAAACACCAACATCAAAGTAGACCTGAGAAGCGCACACAAGGCAGCTACGGAAACCGCTCTCATCCTACAAGGCAACCTGGCCTGCACCTCCAGAGAAACGTGACTACTCGTCGGGTCAACGCAGCCCACAACGTTGTGTTTAGTCCTTGTGCGTTTCCGGCTACTTTATCAGTCAGATAATAACAATCAGGACTAATAATCAAAGCATCAATATAAGGACTCACAAATGTCAGCAAATTCCTGGAGGGAGCTGCTGAAACTATGGGAATGGACGTGAAGAAATGAAGAAAGTGAAAAAACAGGGACAAATATGTTTGCACCCTAAAAACTGAGCACAAAGAGCGAGGACCAAAAAACCCCCAGCACACAACCACAAGGTAATTAACACACACAATCCAGCTATACATGCATAAATGCGGACATGAGGTCGGACACTTCCGTAGGCTACAGAGGCCGCAAAGACCCTGCAAGTCTAATCAGTGAGCATCTAACCAAGCTAGCTCCAAAACAGAAGCAGCATCAGGTGGAGAGAACATCAGGATGCAGCTGGATTTGAGCTTTGACTCCTTCAAGGAGTTTGTTTTTGTCAAACACCACATGTAGCTGTTATTAATCTGCTGCACTGAGGCTGAACTTTATTGGGAGTTTATTGTAGAATTTATCGAGTTTTGGAGTTCATATTGTTCTTTGTTTCTCCCTGTTGATGTTCATGTGTGCCCTTAATATTACACACATTTAGCATGTAGTGCTTCTGTCTGTGAACAGTTGGTTGCTGAATATATTTCTTTAAAGGGTACCTGATTAAGTATGAAAATACTAAAACTAATACTGAAACTAACTAAAACTAAGCATAAAACCAAAAATAAAAACTAATAAAAACGAGCAAAACCACTCTGAAAACTAACTAAAACTAACTGAATTAGAGAAAAAAAAGTAAAAACTAACTAAAACTAAACTATAATGTAAAATCCAAAACTATTATAACCCTGGTCAGGTCACATTTAAGATGAATCGTTCGTGTTTGACAGCCACGGAGGACGGTTTGACAAAAATTTTGCTTTCTCTGAGAAGATACGAGATACTAGTAATTATCCACAGAGAAACCAGACCGCGCTCCAGGATCGGAGCCTGTCAGCGGATCTTCGTGCGAACCCACCCGCAGCCTGGAAAAGTGATCAGCTGTTTTAGTTCTGCAGGGAATGCCACAGTGCCACAGACAAACGTCCACGGTTGCAATAAAATCGTGACACTTATGATAAAGCTGAGGCAGGCTCGCCTTCTCCATCATCTGGTTTAAGGTGGTCGTAACATTTTAAAGGTCAGAGCTGTCTCAGTCCTGTTCTCGTCTCAGTGTTTCAAGATTCAAGATTCAAGAACACATTATTGTCATTATATGTAAACATATAATGAAATTTGCGTTCCAGAACACCCATCCAAGAGAAATACAAACACAGAAACAAACAGGGGGGGCAGGTGTCTGAGGTCATGCAGCCATTTTACCAGCGCTACCTTTAGCAGGAAAACAGAAAGAGATACACTGGGATAGGTAGGTTCAAAAAAATCATCTGGTACTGCGTTCATTATGAACACCTTACGAGGTTCCAAAAAAACACCTCAGCAAAGCAGCAGCACATTTAAAGCCAGGAGAGCACTAGGGTGGGTAGGGGAGGGGCTGCCAGAGGAGACGAGCAGGATACTGTGATGGCCAATCAGCTTCCAGACCAGCAGTTCATGATAATGTTCATGATAAGATGGTACAGTCAGCCTCGGTCGCCAGGATACCAGTTCATACGGTCACAGCACGGGGCGGGGGGGGGGGGGGGGTGAAGAGCACAAACATCTCCATGGAGACGATTTAGACAGACAGCATCCAAGGCCGTCTGGGAGCCAAACTCCAACTACTGCAATTGTTTTGGTTCAGGCCGTCATAACTATTTGCTGACAGACTTACAGTTTTCTGGTTACCTCTCAGAAGTCCAATAATCTGAATTTGGTTCTACTCTGCCACACAGAACAGAGACTCCAACACTCCTCCAGATGTAATCCACTTCGATTCAGCTCTACTGAGTCTGACTGAGTTCATACTGTTTCTGCATCCCTCATAGGCAGCCTTACTAGGGCCTGAACAGCTGCCCGGAAACCAGGTTTCCCCAGGTCCAATTTGGGAAAACAAATCCTGGTATCAATATATATGCCACGTCCACACAGTGCAGCCAGGAACGTTATCTTCCATCCCCACAGGAATCCATAACATAGCCAGCCGGGTGTGTAGTCGGACCAGAGGAAAGAGGGTTCCCCTTCTCCCAATCTCCTCGTGATGAGAACTTGGCCATCAGTAGTGTTGAGAGACCAGTTGTCCAGATCCATAATTTGATTTCCAGTTCGGGGATGTGTGAAGAGATGCTCTAAGCAGCGAAGCAGCAAAAAGCAGGGGTAGATAGGGAAGGCTGGGGAGCAGAGAAAAATGCATCCGTCTCCACCGAGAGCAGGAAGTGTTTTATACAATAACATAAACACATGTCGATGTTAAATTAATAACTTGTGTTTGTTACTGTGAGTTAGAGTTAGCGATTGAAGCGACTCCCAATGAGAGTGCAGGATACTGTTGATTGGCGTTATAGGGTTACCCAGGCAACTGGAGTCTGGAACATCTGGAAGCGACCGTCGGCATCGAGGCGATGCAGGACGAGGAAATCGCTTCCAGCACGGACGCAGCTTAAAGCAACGTTAGACTCGACTTAAACTTTGTTCTCCTAACTTAGTAAACTCAAATGCCAACAAATAAAAACTTACCCAAGAATATGCTTTTACAGAATTGGCATTATATTAGTAAAATCTGTAAAATATGACCCAAAAAAAGTAAGAAATCAATTAAAAATAAGAGAAAATGATGAGAACAGCAGCACTTCTGTTTGAGCTTTTCAGTCATTTAAAGTCGCTGACGTTAGCTCTCCTGCTATGATGCTGATGTGCTGTAAACAGATCTGATCTGCACAGGTAACTGCTGCCATTTTTTTCCTGTATGTAGGAAAAACTGATGAGAGTGAAGTGCAGCTGTAGTTCATGTCCAACACAACTGTGGACTTGTAGTTCGGTCAGTGTACTCCAAAAACAGATTGAAGGCAGGAGTCAGACTTAAATATTTAACAAGGTGTCCTTCCTGTTTATCCTCACACTTCCTGCCTCAGAGCCGACTCACGGTTCCTGATCGTTAAGTTGCAGGAAAACCGTTAGAAACGGCTCAAGTGCCGCCATTAATGCAGAGATGCCCCCCCGAGGAGAGGAAGGGAAGAAGATATGCAGCATAATCACATTTCTATTTAAATGGTGACGATAAGATTTGGTGAATGGACCGTTAGGAGCAGGAAACGATGGTTAAAGTCTCCATCTGCTGAGAGTCATCAGACCCTCAGAGACCTGCCTCTGTGTGTCAGAGGCAAACCTTTAATTTTATACCTTTACAATCATTCATTCATTAAAATTTAAACGTGTTCCTCATTTTGTTGTAGCTGTGAGGTGAATTTTAAAAGCTGTGAGCGCTCAATTAAAATGACTCATTATTCATTATTACCCAAAACTCGTTTAGCGTTTCCATAATGCTCTTCTTCAGTTTATGACTGGATCCTAAGATACACTAACCAGACACTTTATTAGGTACACCTTGCTAATACTGGATTAATGGCACATGAAGTCATCACACACCCGTGATGTGAATCCTGTTCCCGTCCCAAAGCTGCTCTGCTGCACTGAGATCTGGTGACCGGAGGCCATTTGAGTACAGGGAACTCAACATCATACTCAAGAAACCAGGCTGAGATGATTTGACCTTTGACCTCAGCTATCCTGCTGGAAGCAGCCATCAGAAGATGGTACACTGTGGTCGGAGGGATGGACACGGTCAGCAACAATACTCAGGGAGGCTGTGGCCTCCAAATGATGCTCAGTTGGTACTAATGGTAGCAGCAGAAACTGAGACTCTCCAGATTAGGCCAGGTCTAACTTTCCAGTCTCCTGTTCTTAGCGGACAGGAGAGGCACCCGCTGTGGCGGTCTGCCGCTGTAGCCCATCTGCTTCAACGTGCGATGTGTTGTGATGCTCTTCTGCATACTTTGCTGATAGGACGGTGACTCAAAAAATAACCGTTACAACCAGTCGGGCCGTTCTCCTCTGACATCACCCAGAGAGCTGCTGCTCTGGGTCATATAAAGCGTTCTCTGTAAACCCAGACGTGGAAAATCCCAGCAGATCAGCAGTCTGTGAAACACTCACACCAGCCTGTCTGCGAGCAGCACCCCAACATTCAAAGTCACATAAATCACCCGTTTCCTCCATCCTGGAGCTCAGTTTGATTAGACAGATATGTGTTAACGTGCAGTTGGACAGGTCTCCCTAATAAAGTGTATGTTTTATCACACACATGCAGACACACACACGCACACACGCACACACACATGCACACACACACACGCGCGATAAAACAGCGTTTATTGATTTTGTCTCGGGTTAATTTTCTCACCAAATATGTGACAGAAAATATTTGCAAACAAGCAAAACAATATTTTAAAAGAAGAAAAGTTTTTGACATAATATTAGAGTCAAGAAACTTTAGTTTAGCATACAGTTAGGTCTGTTTTTAAAACTGCTCAAAGACAGAGGAGGAAAAAATAAGAGGGAAGATTTCTGATCTAAGAGATGATTGAAGATCGTTAGAAGAAGAAAAGAGGAGAGATGAGTCAGAGACCAGAATGAAGCTTTCTTTCCAGCCTCAGAAAGCAGTGAAGGCCCAGCATCGCTCTGAGCCCCTGGTGGGGATGAGGAGAACGAAGCTCCTCAGCACGACATCAGGATTTCCTCCTCCACCTGGATACAAGCCTGGATTTGTGGACCGAGTGAATATAATGAGGTCTGAGATGTGTGGGAGGCGGTAATTCCTCGGCTCGAGTTCGGGCGAAGGTTTGTATTCCTTCAGCCGACCCGATGATCCCGAGCGATTTACGGCAGATCCAACCGCAGGATTAACTTTGGATTCTGACTCTGCTCGCACCGCAGGCAGAGCTAAGGAGGTGAAAGGTCTAACAACGAGCTGAAACACAGCAAACTGCAACAGTTTGTTAAGAAGCAGCAGGAAGTCGAAAACACAGCAATGAAGGATTTGACGCTCTGCCACCTTTAAAAGCAGCTAATAAACTTTAACTCCTGTTATCATCTCAGCTAATTAGCCAAAGTTAACGAGCTGCCTAACATCATATTTTGTCAGTCACAGCTGGGAGAAGTCTGTTCACATGCTAGGCTTTGCTAGCAGTGTTCATCAAAGTGTCTAAATAAATATACACCTGAAAAATAAAAGCAGGCAGCAGAAGAACGCCGTGGTTCTCCCTCCGGGTGGAGGTTCCTGTAAACCTGTGAGGAAGGACCGCTCCCTGAGCCTTGTTCTTCCTCCCCACAGTTGCCACGTGCTTCTTCTCTGGGGACCACCTGATCATTGGGGTTCTCTCCCTAATATTTAGTATAAAGCACCTTGAGATATAAATTGGAAAGTTTGGGTCTTGTTAGCTTTGTATCTTTCTTTGGTTGATTGGACCAAATGTGGTGGCAAAACGACACACGCTCACTCCCAACTCTGGTCAGGACCTGTGGGACATCAGTCCGACCAGGAGTCCTCCAGCTGGGGCCGTGCCATATCACACCATCCACGATAACCCCGGTAAAGTTTTACATGATGAAAAGAAAGGATCACATCGCAGTATCAATGATACAGCAATACCACGCTGCCTCCTGAAATCGCTGTTGTTCGGGATTTTTTTCTATATCGTGAAATAATTTTGAGGCTACATCGACCACGCCCACCTTCAACACCTGAAACATGCAGTGAGAGTAACTATAGTTTTAACACATCACTGAAGACAGAACAGTGTCCCCAGATGCAACTCCAACTACCACCTTCTAAAGGTCATGTGACTGTGCTACACGCCCCACCCCTCCAACACTAAAGAGGCCTCAGAAGATGATCTGGATTAAACTATGACAGGAAGGGTCCCCTCACTGTAGGCAGCAGCAGCTATCGGTGAACCCATTTCCAGCGCAGCTAAACAAACAGAGGGCTCTCAGCAATACTGAACACACAGCCAGATTACGCCTCTAATGACTGTGATCTCTGAAACCACACACGCCTCATCAGTTTAAATTAATCAGTTCATACTGACGGTTTCTGTGAAAGCAAAACTGCTTCCCTGAGGTCACCCTGTGAGGGTTCACTACAGTTAATGTCACCTTCCAACCCTCCACGTTTACCCAACACGGCATCGAAGAGGAGAGGGAGGAACGGAGACTCGATATCACGCTGTGAAAGCAATAAATCTTGTGCCGTCTCAGGACTCAGATATGATAAGAGAAATGTTTGGGAAGGAATAAAAGCTGAAGAGAAAACCGAGTTATGATGAGGTGAAGCCCAGGTACATGAAAACCTGCCCGAGCTGCTCCATCCAGAGTTTAAGCTCTTCTTTCTTTGTCACTTTGTAACAAAGGACACGTCTGAACACACCAATGAGTCTCACTGTGGACTCTTCAGCTGATTAATGAGCTTCAGGTGCATTTTTGGCTGCGTTTGGACACGTCTGAAGGCTGATAATCGGTTTTAACAGGACGCGTGGTCGACGTTCTGATCTTTCAGCTCGTATCTCCACGTGCACGTTCAATTATAGCTGCTCAATTTTAAAAACTGACCCAGACCTCAAACTGAACTGACTGAGGTCACAGATCAGGTTTTTACTGACTGATCATTGAATCTGTCAGTGTCGCGCTGATACAGGTGGCAGAAGTTCACAGAGCCAGGTGATCTTTTCATCTGGAGAAATGAATGGAGAGCCTGAAATAGCTCCGCCCACTTTGCAGATGAAAAACAAGCGTTCTTGTCTCGTTCTATCGGAGAACTGAAGAAACAAAAATTGTGGTGGAAACTAGCTTGTCACAGTTTGTCTTTACAGACATGTTTCAGGCACGTATGTGTCAGCCGCCTCTGATGGAGTCTGCATTGCTGTACATCGTCGTCCGGCCGATTCTCAGAGTGGATCTGATGGCTTAAACTGATCCTGAGGATCACAGAGCAGGCAGACAGCAGAGGGGTGTGAACTGAGGAAGGGGTGGGTCAAAGATGGAGACTAATCCACAGGATCATTCAGTCTCTTAGAGCTGCAATCTAAGCCCTGCTTTTAGTCAAACGTCCAGTTTGACACATAAACAGAGCTCAAAGTTATATTTGAAAAAATAACCATGAATATTTATGAAAATGCAGCCAGGATCAGAACTCTGAATGCAGCTTGTTAACACGCATATTTTCCCTTCACTTAATCCTGGTGTCTATAAATCCCTTGCAAATCTGTCTGTTTGTGCAAATACAGCCTTATAATATTTCTGAGCTTATCCAAGGCCTGATCAGAGATGCCCACACCTCCCTCTCCCAAACCACCTCCTCCAGCTCATCAGGGGGGGCGCAGAGGCATTCCCAGGCCAGATGTAATCTCTTCAGTGTGTCCTGGCTCTGTCCTGGGGCCTCCTCCAGGTAGGACATGCCTGGAACCTCTCACCCAGGAGGCATCCCAGTCAGGTGCCCGAACCAAATCAACTGTGGATGTTCTGAGTCCCCCCAAACTCCTTACCCTGTCACTGAGGGAGAGCCCTGCATACACCACATACTGCACCTTTAAAGCCCTCAGTCGTTCTCCATGATTGGTAGATCCCGTCTGATGGGGGAGACTTTTTGGTCAAACAGTGAAGGTCACAGCTGAATTCTGGGATATGCCAGCCTCTGTGTGCTGGCCTCACAACAATAACACTCATTCCCCCCGTGTGGAGAAAAGTTTAATACTGCACAAAAACTAGTTTACTTTGCTGATTGCCCGGAGAGAAAAGCAGCAGCTGCGCATGTATAATTGATTGGGAGTTTTTGTGTTACTGTGTGGCCCATTAAAAAAAGGTCACCTCCAAAATAGAACAGCTCTCACCTCAGAAAATCAAACATTTGCCTGAGAGACAGCCATCGCTCCACTTCCACATTCAGGGCAGAGCGTAATGAGTCACAGTGAAATAATGCATCACAGACAGAGTGTGATGGTATTGGTGTGTGCGCTACCTGTCCAGGTCGTCGCTGTCCTGCATGTTGAACAGCATGGATGGGATCAGTTTGTCCATGTGCTGTGGCTCCCAGATGATGGCCTGCAGCTCGTCGTTCACCGTCTTCCTCACCACACCCTGAAGACCTTTAATCCCGGCCACGCGGATCCTGGCATGGACACAGCAAAGCTTAGAGAGACTCTGAAGCACAAGACTCACATATAACCAACCTGGGTGCTGTTTAATGTTTAGTCTGAATAATTCAGTCTGACAATTTGACTGCAAGAACTCATCGAGCTGGTTTACATACTTTTGATTTTCTTTAGAAATATATAAGCTTGTTATGGCCTCGGTCGCACGTGCATAAAGACCAGTCAGCAACCCCCTGGCAGCCAGCCTCTGGTTGCTAGGGAAAAATGTGTATTCCCCGACCAGTTGGCAAGTGGTTGCTGGTTGTCACTGGGTGAAACTGGTCAAAAAGAGAGCGCCAAAAACCTGCTTGTGATTGGTTGCTAGTAGATTTCCTGTAGTTTGTATGGAAGATGCCAATTACTGCACAAGACAGATTTCCATCCATCCATCCATGCATCCATCCATCCATCCATCCATCCATCCATCCATCCATCCATCCCTCTCTCTCTCTCTCGTCACTGCTGGACAAACAAGCTACCAGCAAACATCACATCTTTTTAGTCACTGGACTGTGATGAAAATACAACTGGTTTCAGCTGAAAATGCGCCTCTAATAACTCACTACCAAAGATAAACTTTTCCCTCAACCTCCAAATCTCATGTGACTTCTGAGGAAAACAAACAAACTTTGATTGAATCTAATCTTCAGAACTTTCTGAGCGGTCAGGAGGCCGGAGCGATCCCAGCAAAGTGAGGCCGACTTCACCTTTTACCGTTTCTGTTTTGGACACAAACAGCTCCAATAACACGAAGACCGGTGCTGATGACCCCGCCTAAGGACTAATCTAATCACCACCAGAGAAATCCTATTTGGGAATTCCTCTCCACCTACAGCCGTCACTGCTGAGCGGAATAATAAAACACTAAAAAAAAAAAAAAAAAAGCAGCGTCAGAAATCAAAGTGTTTATAGCTCAGCGGTGGCGGCGAGGTATAGAGCACACTCATAAATAATCCCAGCATCCCCTGGCTCTCACCGTTCCACCCACCCTCCACCAACCTCCAGCACGCACACATACACACACCCTCACACATTCAAATGGAGATAAAAGAACCTTTTTATGCACAAATACATGCCGACATCTCAACGCTCCGAGAGGTCTCAGCTGCTGCGGTGAGATTTGAGAAACTCTGGAGGAGGGAAGTTATCTTCACAGTGAATGAGACAGAAGTCTCCAGGTATTGTTTTAATGCAAAGGGTGGGCACCTCAGGGGGAAAAGCATCCTCTAACATGCTGTGTGCCGTCACAGCCTCACCACCACCCAGCTATTTTTAGCCTGCTCACAATAAGGTTTGCAGGCAGAGATTTTCTCAGTTTTCTAAACAGGAAAAAAATGTTGCTGCCTGATCTCTGCCTCTTTTTAAAATTCTGTTAGAATAATTTGCTTAATTTAAACTGTGTTACATGCCAAGTGAAAAATAAAGTAAAAGTAATTTAAAAGGATAAAACTATGGCAGGTTACTATAAGCACATCGTGCCCACTGGACACAGAGGCACATTTCAAAAACACCACTCAGTGTCAAAGTCATGGGATGCAGGGATGCTGAAGCACACAAGTACTGACTGACAAATGAACAAATTAAGTTTCATCATTATTTTTACATATTTCTTATGGACACAAGTTCTAGACTCAACCAGCAGCTGGAGGGCGTCAAACTCGGTGGTCTCACCGGGGCAGTCTGCAGCCAAGGCTGAAGCAGCTGGGATGAGAATCAGTAACCTCCGAGTCTGAGACCCTGGTTCTCAGCTGGAAAAAGGTGGAGTGCTCACTCCGGGTTGGGACTGAGTTGCTGTCCCAAGTGGAGGAGTTTAAGTATCTCAGGGTCTTGTTCATGAGTGGGGGGAGGAAGGAGCTGGAGGCCGGCAGAGAGATTGGTGCGATGTCTGCAGTAATGTGGATCCTTTAAAGAGAGCCGTGTTAGAGCGAAGCTCCGAGTAGTGACTGAAAGAATGAGATCGCAGATAGAAGTGATGGAAATGGACTTCCCCAGAAGGGTGTCTGGGCTCTCTCTTAGAGACAGGGTGAGGAGGAGAGATAGACCCGGGACACGCTGAAGAGATTATGTCTCTCAGCTGGCTTGGCAACATCTCAGTATCACCCTGGAAGAGCTGGAGGAGGTGGCATCTCAGCTGCCTACGCGAGCTGGACCTGGATAAGTGTCAGAAAAGGGGTGGACGGATCCAATCCTGCCCTCAACCTGAATCAGGAAGTTTTTAGTGTCTAAATTTAAGAAGCTAAAGAAGTGAAACAAAGCTCTGAGACATGAAACAGACAGACAGCAGCATCCTTACTCACCCGTGGCTAACGTACTCCACCATCAACCCTCCAACCTCCAACTGTAGACGGTTAAAACTTCAGCTGACCCAGCTGGTTTGATATTCTAAAATGTTCTAATGTCATTGATTATGGTTTTAATCATTTTCATGCAAAAAGGAGTTTTGTAGTCACCGTTCCATCAAAGTCTTTAGAACTTTCTAGTTCAGGAGGAACCTGCCTGAAGCTGGAATGACTGAGTCATTAGAATGAATGCAGCTTCAAGGCCATCCATTCTCTTCCACTTATCCTGTTCAGGGTCGTGGGGGGGGGGGGGGGGGGGGGGGGGGGGGGGGGGGGGGGGGGGGGGGGGGACAGAGAGACAGACAATCATTCACACCTGTGGGAAATTTAGTGACCAATTAACCCAGTAAGTGCACGTCTGTGGGAGGAAACCCACGCAGACAAGGGGAGAACACAGAGAGAGGAACCCAGGCCTGCTAGATGTTTCTCCAGCTGTGAGGCAGCAGTGCTAACCACTGCGCCACCGTGCTGCACCGTGTCACTTCACATAATCTTTGTTTGAGGCTGAGAGACGGCACATCCATCTTTTACATACAGTAAAAGCAGCCTCGTCTGCATTTCTGTACTTCACATGAACTACAGACTTCTTCCAGCAGCCAGCACACTTATTATTCTCCTCAGCTCCGAATCCTGTGGGCTTGCAATATTATAGATTCTTCTCTTGTCTCGAGACTGCTGACTATGAATGATTACTCTCAACCAGCCGTTTTCTCCCAGTCTCACATTTGTGCTGCACCTTTGTTCCAACAAATCATCACCTAATAAAAAGTCTGATGTTTCCTAAATAAACCTTCACCAGCCAGTACAGGAAGGGCCTTTAGGTGCTGAGACACAGGAATAAAAGCTGTCTGTTACAGGCAAAGTTACTGTTTTGTTGTTGGAGTGAAATATTGCTCGAAAACAGAAATCTGATTCATAACTTTTATAAACATTTCTCTGATTCCTGCTTTATTACACAATGAGATGAAAACATTCTGAAAAATGAAAGAAAATCAAATCCAGGTTAAAGATTAAAGACGGCTAAAGGCCCAAAGGGACAAATCAAAGTTTCATGCTGTGCCGTCTCATCGCTGTGAGCGAGGTGGTTGTTAATATGAAGAGAAGAAAGAGCTCCCAATGCTGGAAGCACTGCAGGCAGGTCGTCTCATTTCTCTGTGGTTTTTAACCAAGAATTTCTAACACATCATTTCATCATCATCATTTCAGATCCCTATATTTCAATCTGGCCAGTGTAGCAAGGCTTTCCTGTGGTGGTGTTACTACGCCCTGTTCTCTCGGTAGAAGAGAAACACCCTGAAATCAGGAAGAGATATTTTTAATTTTTTATTTGCTGGATCGGAGCAGGAGGAGAGCGACACTGGTGGGGATTTTGTTGTCGCTCCTCTTTTTGCTGGATTGTGTTTGTTCGTCTGACCTTACGCCTCGAAAGAAGTCATCATGAAATTTTCAGCAGTGGAAGAGGACTGTAACATGTCTCCATAATAATCCAAAAATGATGCAGCAGTGGGCAGACCAGATTTTACAAGTAAGCTCCTAAATGAAGTTTCAGCTCTGGCCAAAGAAGCAGCTTTAAATGAATCAGCCTCAAAACATGAAGGGAACTAATCACTAATCATGCCTGTTTTCATTTGATCTAGAATCAATGATTGGTATACTTTGATTATTCAGCCTCTCTGGTGCAACAAACAGGTCAGCTGTGGTGAGTTTCACTGATGCGATTGTAGACACTTACCAAAAACTGCAGTTCCTCTAAAGGTCACTTGGAGTTGGTTCCAACAGTGAGTCAAACATAAAGATTCCTGTGTTAAACTTTACAGCAGAAATAAACATGTTTACATCCTGAGCTATAAGGCTCCTATACCCATGAGCATCTTATACCTGAACAGCACTTTCAACTTTGAATACAAGGAATTTTATTTCACATTTTTCAAAATGGAAATTAAACAAAAGGAGGCCCAAAATTGAACCCTGTGGGACTCCACGAAGAAAGAAAATTTTAAATAACTACAAAAACTGATGGCAGAGGGTCAGAAGAGCCAAGTGACAGTCATACCAACCCAAACTTTCTAGCACTTCACAGACAATAGTTAAAAAAAAATTCACAGAAGACGAAACCATCCATCCATCCATCCATCCATTCACTTCCGCTCATCCTGTTCAGGGTCGCGGGGGGGCTGGAGCCTATCCCAGCTGTCATAGGGCGAGAGGCACGGTACACCCTGAACAGGTCGCCAGCCTGTCGCAGGGCCAACACAGAGAGACAAACAACCTTTCACTCTCACATTCATGCTCTCATTCACACCTATGGGCAATTTAGATTAGCCAATGAACCTAACCCCAGTAAGTGCATGTCTTTGGACTGTGGGAGGAAACCGGAGCACCTGGAGGAAACTCACGCAAGCACGGGGAGAACATGCAAACTCCACACAGAGAGAGGGAGAGGCCTGGGCCAAGGTGGAATCGAACCCAGCCTTCCAGATGGTATTCTATCTGTGAGGCAGCAGTGCTAACCACTGCGCCACCGTGCTGCCCAAAGACAGAATCAAAAAATGTAATTAAAACAGCACAAAATTAGAAGATGAATAAACAAAATTTTGACTGAAAGAAAAAAAAAATCATATGAAAAAGTGGTGAAACTGGAGTTCAGTCAGAGTTTCTGTGGGTTAAACAGAGATACGGTCAGTGGTCTGAAGTGTCCGTGTTTGCACCGTACCTGGTTCTGGTCTCAGGATCTTCATGAGTAGAGTGGCACATGGCACTGAACTGCGACACAAAGAAATCGTAGCGGCGATGGTAGGACGGTGTGTCCTCCTCGATGTTGGCAAACTTCACAAACTACAGAGAGCACAGGAAGCAAAGATTCATCAGGGGAGACAAACTGCACAAAGATGAGACATGATGGTCATCGGTCATCATCAAAGTGACTGGTACTAAGTACACTATTCAGTACAGTCAGTATTACAGTGTGTAATAAAAATGGTCAAATGAGCGCATTCAGAGCCTGAAGCAGAAAGTCTGGCTTAACAAAGAAAGTTTTAAAAAAGCCCTGCTGTGATATCCTCTCTCTCTCTGGGGTTTTAGGTTTTTTCAGGTCAGTTAATGCCAATAAAGCCTGACAGACTCACTTCATAGCCACTCCTCTGGTTTCCAGATTACAGTAAAAAAAAAGCTTGTGGGGCTGAAAAGTCAATGTGGAAGTGCCTTTAAGGGGCAGCAGGGGGTGCCTAAAAGAAAAGACTATCAAACACAGGTCATCAGTCCATTTCTCAGTCCAGCAGTGAACACGAAAGCTGCTAATTGTGTGACCCTTCACCTCTCAACAACAGAGAGACTTTTAAAACAGCCCTTGCTCGCAGAGCAGCGGCCCTGATAATACAATAACTATCAGAGAGCCCCCACTCCCACCCCTTTAGCCCGGCCTGTAATTTCCTCCCTCCAAACAAGCCTCGAGTGTCCTCTGAGAGCCTCCTCCTCTCAGCTCAGTTGGCTGCGCTCGAGGAGCCCCTCTCACCAACCTGCCATTGTCCACTAGGACAAATTGCCTCGGTACAGTTCAGCGTCAGTGACAAAAACCACTCCGTTCTACCGGTAATTTCCTCCCATTTTGTACCTAACCTCTCCTGGGGGTAATGGCTCAGATGGAAGGAGGTATGCCGGCAGCTGGCACACAGGAGAGTGGCTTCCCCTCTGTGGATTACTGCACTGTACTGCTGTGCTACTGCAGGAGAGCAGGAAGTTCAGGGTGCAGGCCCTTACAGACTGATTACAGAGTCGTGTTTAGGTGATTGAAAGAAGAAGCTTTGGTCACGACTTGAGTTTGCACGTCATACAAAGACACCCTGAAGGGCTTTAGTTTGGTTTTATGTAATATTTAATAAACACACTATAAACACTCCTCTGCTGGAAAAACAAATCTCAGACGTATCAAACAAACGTCACAGAAAGAAACAAAAGGAGTTTGCACGCTTTGTGGCAAAATTTGAGGCATAATTGGTGCATAAGTCTGACATTAATCATTTGTCAGGACTCTGCATTGTTTACAGATGAACCTGCTGGAGTGTCAGCTTGATAGTCTGAGTGGGAGGAGGCTGAATGTTTGCTGACTCAAGCCAGGAAGTTGGATACTGAAACCTGAACTAATTATTAGCATGTATTCCCTTTGGCATCAGCTCTGATCATAAGTGATGACACATAATACTGAAGACTGGATCAGTCTAAGGTGTTATCCTTCCGGTGACTCTACCTGATATTATTTAATTTCCTGTAACCTCATCAAGCATGACATTTCTGCATCATCCCCTCGATAAAGCTCACAGGAAGTCCAACTCCTCCATGATGACACATCAATACGTGCCACTGGCAGAAGGTTTGCTGTGTCTCCCAGCACAGTCTCAGAGCATGGAGGAGACTCCAGGAGACAGGAAGTTACTCTAGGAGAGCTGGACAGGAGAAGGTCCTTAACCCATCAGCAGGACCGGGATCTGCTCCTTTGTGCAGGAGGAACAGGATGAGCACTGCAGAGCTACAAAATGACCTCCAGCAGCCACTGGTGTGAATGTCTCTGAGCAAACAATCAGAAACAGACTTCATGAGGGTGGCCTGAGGGCCCGATGTCCTCTAGTGGGCGCTGTGCTCAATTAGCAGTTGTCATAGAATATCAGAATTGGCAGGTCCATCACTGGAGCCCTGTGTTTTTCATAGATGAGAGCAGGTTCACCCTGAGCACATGTGACAGACATTAAAGGGTCTGAGAAGCCGTGGAGAACGTGATGCTGCCTGTAACATCGTTCAGCCTGACCGGTTTGGTGGTGGGTCAGTGATGGTCTGGGAGGCATATCCATGGAGGGACACACAGACCTCTGCAGGCAACGGCACAAAAGATTGTGGAGACTTTCGTTAGATGCTACCTGCTAGCATATGCCAACGTAATTTCCTTGTTCCGCTGTGAGAATTAATCTGATGTTCAACATATGTTCCACGTGACTTTTCTCCCAGGTCATTCATGCACCACAGCTTGAGGAAAAACTGCATTAGGAGCCCCGACATTGTCAGGCATGCATACAAACTACTGAGCACCATTCTGAGCTGCTGCAGTGAAATGTCAGTAAAATGTTCACTTTGATTTTGGGGTCTTTGTATTCAGCCTCTGCAGGTTGGTCCTTTCATTCCTGACACGTTACTCAGTCCGATCAGTGCAGGTATCCAGTATGACCCAGCAGTGTACGAGGGCAGCTGAAGGCCAAATAAATAACTGAATGTGAAAACCTAGAGGGTAAAACTCAGAGATTAAATTCACAAATTTTCAAAAACAAAACTCACAAATTCATGAGAAAAAAGGCAAATTTACAAAAATTCACCATAAAGGAAATAAACTTACAAATTTCATAACTTAAGTAAAACGATACTTTGTACTTTTGACAATAACAGGGTAATTTACTCCACTTGCTGTAAACAAAGTTTGACTAAGAAGTTGTAGAAGGACGTCCAGGTGATGTTTGAAGATGGTGACGTCACACCTGACACCTGCACCACATCCTGCATCCATTTTTTTAACTCTCAGATGGCTGTGATGAAACTTTATTTTACCCTTTTGTGTTGCAAGATGCTTAATTTTATTTGTGTAAACTGCTAAAACAAATCCTTTATTTTTCTACCTGCATTTCACCGCTGCAGTGCTACAAACTTTAGTAAACCTGCTGATTGTTTTTCCAAGGTTTTCCAAACTGGGGTCGGAGCCTTCCTTAAAGCCTCCAACAGAGGAAAAAACAAACAAAGGCTCTACTGTCGACTAATGAAGGATCGTCTGTTAGAAGTGGAGCTCATGCTTCTCTGGCCATCTGTGAACTAAACGTAA
Source organism: Archocentrus centrarchus (assembly GCF_007364275.1). Taxonomy (NCBI): domain Eukaryota; kingdom Metazoa; phylum Chordata; class Actinopteri; order Cichliformes; family Cichlidae; genus Archocentrus; species Archocentrus centrarchus. The sequence continues at coordinate 32,958,116 of NC_044362.1, read as the reverse complement.
CGTGTGAAATCACAAGAGGAGAAGGACGACAAAGGCTGCAGTGGAGAGCAACAGATGGAATTTAATAAACAGGAGAAGTTCGGATTAAGGAGCGTCTCAGAGGGATCAGGCTGTCGAAACGGTTCAAAACTCGGTGAAATGACAACAAGAATCTTATTCCTACATAGTTACATAAAGTTTGAACTTAGAAAGCACTGACCAAAAACTTTTAATACCCATAAACTGTACATAAATCTAAACATGGAAAATTGGGTTTTGAGATAAAGCTAAGGGCTGCAGCTCTGCGGGTTATAAATACCCGACACATGGACTCCCCTGTGTGTCTGACTCAGTGTCTGAGTGTGGACTGATGAGCGCTTCTTCTATTGAGATGGAGCGAAGGAAGCGACACTTCGAGCCGTCACAGTTTGCCAATTTTTTGTGATAAAGTTAACTGGGAGATAAATCTGTAAAGAGTGAACTTCTGGCAGCGCAGACAGCAGGAAAACACTGCAGTCACACACATTTATACTGGGCAGGGTAAAAAATAGAACAGCCGGTGGGCTGTAGCAGGAAAATTATTGCATTAAAGGTGACAAATGTTGTGTGGTTTAATGAAAATGTCACTGTTAGACTGATTGGAACTTTTTTGGTATTATTTATATACAGAATGATTCATCACCTGCCTCCACCCATGAAGGTTTGTTTCGACTCGTTAGTCAACCAAATGTTTCAGAAGTTAACTCACGGTGGACGTACCGTTCTCTGTCAGACACGTGCGCTCTTCGACTTCTGGAAGCTCACATTAAACACGGACAAAGTTTCAGATAATGAGGTCAATGTATGTGAAAGCTGCGACTCTGCGAGCCAAAAGTTCAGGCAGATTTTTCTACTCTTGGCTCTGTGTAATGCCATAGAGTCAATATTCCTAATATGGTCATCAGGGACAGAAGCCCCACCCACCTTCTGTTTACAAGGGGCAGCCAATAAGAAGAAAGAAGGCTCAAAGGGGGAGGAGCTACAACACATTTTTCAGATAGAAATGCTGCACGACGGCCCAGGATACAGTGTTGCCAAGTTAGCGACTTTGTCGCTAGATTTAGCAACTTTTCAGACCCCCCGGCAACTTTTTTTTTTTCCCCAAAAAGCAACTAGCAACAAATTTAGTGACTTTTTCCGGTGTGTCTTTTTCAGACACACAAGGAGGTCCAAGTTTTGGAGATAGACCTGAAACCTGACGTCCTCCACTGTTGCTGTGTTTTGAGTACATACAGCCTTCATATTGTGTCCCTTCGTACGTTTTGGCAATGCCCGGACCCTAAGAGTGCCTGGCTGCAGATGGCGCCGCCATACCTCAACTCCATTCGGAAGTCACGTGACCTTCATAGCGGAAGTGGGTCTTCTTTGTGTGCTTATTTCTCGTGATGCTGCCGGTGGATTTACTGAGCCCCCCACCCTCCCTCCTGGACCTCGCTTCGACAAAGATAAAGGAAGAGGGTTGAATATAAAGCTAGACCTAGCAATCGCACCCCCACATAAGTGTTTCATTTTATATTCTAACATTAAATAATACAGGACAAAACTGATTTATGTAACGTGGGTCTACGTAAAGCATTAAAGTCATTAAGTTATTTCATAAAGTTCATTTGTAGGTCTAAACATATTTAGGGTGTTTTTTTTCTTCACTCTCTCCCAAGATGTTTTTCATCTCTCCTACAGCCTGGATTGCAACTACATGCAAATGACCAATTATGCAAATTAGGTGATGACATCCTTTAGCGACTTCTAGCAACTTTTAGGACAGCCAATAGCTATTTTCCTTACTGGGGAGTTGGCAACAGTGCCAGGATAAGCTAATGAAGGCTTATTTTGAACTGTGAATCGTGCAAAGATATGGAGCTGTAATGAGCAGAGCAGGTCGCCTTTAAGCTGTACCAGGGTCTCCTGTGTTAGACCACGTTTCAAGTTCAAGTTTCCTTTATTTGTTTCTTGCTTTTCTGAGCAGCCACAAACCCCTAAACATTCTTCAGTCATCATTTTTGGCCTCTCCAGCCTTCTTTAAGCTATGTTTTAAAAACTCATGGTGTACAGTACAGCCATGACCTACAGGTGTCCTGGACTTCAAATATTTGAACACTTCATTAAAGATCAACTCTCACGCCAACTAAGGTTTCAGTGTGGACGTTGAGCTCTTTCATAGCGACTAATCCAAACCACATGGAAACATATTACTGACCAACCTTCAGCTGTGGCTGGATCACCTCAGATGTTCTCTTGGCTGAAGTGTGGTCTGTTTTCTGAGTCCTCTTCCTGCCATATGACGGCGTGTGTTAATCCTACATCTTCCCTGTGTTTATATTAGCCTAACTTTAGCTGTGTAGCTAGCCACCAGGTGACACATGATTATGTCAACTAGCCCAACTTCATCAACTCCTTAAACATTGCTGTTATTTAGTTTTCCATCTCTTTTAGCCCGTTATAAGAACATTGTTGTGGCTCATGTCGTGGGAGGGGCTTAGAAAAGAGGGAGAGAGCTGCAGGAAAAGCCATCATCCATTTTCATATTGATGCACTTTTTTTTTTTCTTAAAGCTTTAAAAATGTACTTTTTGTAATTACCTGTAATTACAACTTTCACCACCAGGGGCCATTTCCTCAAGAGCTTGTAAATTATAACCTGCCCTTAATGACTTGCCTGATTGAGTCACTGCACCATCTTGTGGTAAAAATTAGTATTACATGCAAGCCTTAGTTAACATCGCATTAACACAATGACAGGTGATATGGACAAATTCATAGCATGTATTTGTTCTTTTTATTTTTTGAATGTTTTGAAAATATTTTAAAAACACAGGAATTTACAATAAGGAAATGTAAGACACACAGACTTGTTTCCTTGTATCATGAAGGATACGAAGTTAGTCAGCTACTGTAAAGATGAGCAGCAGCAACAAGCCCTAAGACTGTGATGTTTATAAGTAATTAGACACCCCCGAGGCTCTGCTGAGAACGGCCGGCTGGTTTCAAACAGTCTTTGGACCAAATTGCTGTAATTTGCTGAGCTCTGTGTTGGTGTTGTTCTCAAACAAACTCATTAAACTGATAATTAGGAAACAGAGCAAACAAAAGCGCTTCGTTTTGCTCTGCTGCGGCGCAAAACCAAACGCACACATTAAACGAGGCGTCTCGGCTTTGGAGGAAAAATTTAATTAAGACAGCTCCCACCTAAAAGCAGTGTGCACCCTCACCCTCCAGCCCCCGACTCGGCTACCTGCTCTGCTCTTCTGCCACTCTAAATGCCACACATAAATAATGCAAAGGCTTTCACATCTAAACCTTGGGCTCGGTTTCCTGCTCAGATGGAGCCCCAACAATGGCAACAGACAGGCTCAGAAGGGAAAAGCAGGGGAAAAAAAAAACCTTGGGTTCACCTTCAGAAGACATGGAAGGAGAAATGGGGCTGACATTTGCTGGCGGCTTCAAGGCTAATAATAATTAGAGCCTTTCACAGGATGTGTTGCACGACCATTTCCTCTGCAAGAGGAGAAGTTAAATAAGCTATTTAAGCACCAAGATCAACCTCTGGAAAAATAAGGTCATAAATCAAAGCACGGCAAATACGTCAAAGTATAAAAAGGTCCTTGTGGCTTCAACTCCACTAATTTGGAGGAATGCTGATTACTCTATGACAGGAAACATAAAAGTATAAATAAAGCAGTCAGTGCCTTATTTATACTTTGGTGGTGCTGAAAGACCTGAGATTAAAGGTAAAACCAGGTGAGAAGAGTGGAGTATTTCACTGCAGGCGGTTCACAGCAGAGACTCTTCTGACTGCAGAAAGTCCAGCTCATCTGTGCGGTCTGCAGCGTCTGCTGCTTGAAGGTTAGCATGCACGATGAAGGCACGCCACCTGTTACCCCTGTTCCTATCTATGCAAAGCAGACTCCGTCATCTGACATATTATCGCTGATTCTTTTGTAAGCCCATTGATTTATGCAGACCTAGCATGACACCTGCAAGGCCTGCTTTAAAAGAGCGCTGAATCTGTACCACAGCCTGAGAGGAAGTTTCTGTCCGATCTGGTTTCTGATTCTGAAAATCATCATTTTAAAGGAAACCTGAACAACGTACGGATGCAATAAATTAAAAAAAGAATAAACTTAACCTGAGATAACTGAGGGTTAAACCTTATTATTGAATAAAACAGTGCTGACTGTGGAAATGCCAGCTGATTACATCCCTTCTGAACCCTTCTGGGTTCTCCTGCTCCAACAAACAACAATGAAGAACCACTGACTGCTGCAGGGACGAGCAGGAAGGCAATCCAAGGCAATCCAAAAACGACCCCGCCCCAGACAGATTTTTAGGTTTAGCTTCCTTATTATCCATGCAGTTACTGGTTCTGTCACCAGTTAGCTAACATAAGGGCGCCTGGGTGGCTTAGTGGTAAAGCCGGCGACCACACACACATGCCGCGTTGCGGTGCGGGCGGCGTGGGTTCGCCTCCCGGCCTGTCGCCAGTTTGCCCGCGTGTCTTCCCCTGTCTCTTTCCCCCATTTCCTGTCTCTCTCTCTACTGTGTACAAACGTCGCTGTGGCCAAAAACACACACACACAAAAAAAAAGCTAACATAAACCAGTTCAACACTACTAGCAGCAACCAACCGGCCCACGCAGTGATGTTATACTCAGACGAGATGATGCTCGTCTGAGTATAACAGAGAGTAGGTGTCCATGGAGTAAATCAGGGTTAGTACATGTAGAGTTTCATGTAGAACATGTTTACAGCCTGATATTAGAAACTCTCTGGACAGTTTCATAACAGCTGTGAAGCTTTTTTAGATAATTCATCCATTCTGGTGAGGCTCAGAGTTAGAGACTGCTTTGACTGACAGGTGTGCCGGATGCTACAATTAGCCAATTAGTGAAGGCCTCACCTTCACCAATTTGAATCAATGAACTGGACCTCTCCTCCTCTCTGCAATTTTGGGGCCTTTTGCAGCATTTTATTGAATTATCTGATGAATAGCACAGCCTGCTGTGTGGTCCAGATCACTCAGTGTAGGAAGGGAGTTTCTGGCGTTATTAGTCTGGTAGTTTTGACTCATTAGCAGGTGTCTGTGTCGGTGCATTACACCAGAGCGTGTTATGGATGAAATCTGCTAACCAAACTAGCATTAGATGATCATTTAGCTCCGCCCTCGTTCCACATATTCTCACTGCTAGCTACCAAAAACAGAAAGACAACATCGAGGTTTTAACATGTTGAGTTATATTAAAATACATTCATCTTATATATATTTAGCAAATCACCTTTATACACCATCCTTGTTTTTGCCACCACTCAAAGTTTATCTGGATCACCTGGTATATAAAGTTACACTGATGACAGAAAACATACAACTGGCTTCAGGTCCAGGATCACAATGTCCTTATCTACACACGTTTCTGCACGCCCTCCTTCAGAGACTTCAGGGCTTTAAGAGTGTGTTTTTGTGTTCGTGGTCTTACCGAGTTGGTGCCCAGGACCTGCAGGTCTGGCTCTCTGGACTCCAGCAGCTTGGCCACCATGTGCAGGAAACTCTCCACGAAGGGTTTGATGCTCTGAGAGTGACAAGCCATCAGCAGCTGGTCCAGAGCCTCCATGGCTATCACCACGTTCCTGCACACACATCGAGATGCAGATTCTTATCAGCACGCCAGCTCACACAGGGGCTCCTCATCACATAGGAACACTTCAGAAGGAAGGTCAGACTAGGAGAGCTCATCCACCCACCCAGGTATGTATCACTGGGGGGAGGGGGGGGGGGGGGCTGTTTTGGGGGGGCTCATGCATATTTAAAAAACAAGCAACAAAGCAACATAGGAGATGCTCCTCCCGTCTACATATTTTGTGGGATTACATCATTTTCCTGCATTACCATGTGTGACTGGAGCCGGGGCGGCTCGGGTCAGCGTCTATGCACCCCTCATTCATTTTGGCGTTATTGGTGGCACATGTGATGTTACAGGTTACGCACATATCGCAGCCTCATCTCGTTTCGCTGACAGACACAAAGTTCGGTTTTCTGCTTCATGGCCGAACGTATCAGCCCACTGTGTCTCAGTGAGTCACAGTGGGCTGTGACTCACTGAGTATTAATATTACTCAGAAAAAACTGTTCAAAAACAGCAAATTCAAAAACTTCACTGGTCCTAATAACGGCGTGCAGAGGACGGCGCTGCAGATGTGTTTTGGCAAAAGATGCAAAAAACTGTGGGTTAATATCTGCTTTGAACGTGGGCACATTAAATTTACAGCAGCTCCATCAACGCGCTCCATCTGGAAGGCAGAGGCTTTGCCAGCTCTGAGTGACATAACAGACCCGAACGTGCAGACGTGTCACGTCGCTGGGCGGACAGAGCGCCTCAGCCGGTGCCAAACGAGTCAGTAAGGACTCGAGGACGATGTGCAGAAGGTAGAGAGACGCGTCTGTTCTCTGATCGTCAGCCTCGCGGAAACAAAATCAGAGCCAAGTTAGACCGAAAATCTGACATCAGAATCGCTGTATTGATTCAGCGCTGACAGAACTTCTTTTACAAATACTTTAATTACTTTCCAGGAGCAGAAATGGACAAAACTTTTAATGTCACTGCACTCCTGATGAGTTTTAGTGACAGCTGGTTGGACAGTTTCCTTCACTCCCCCCTTCCCCCGGCCGTCTATGACAGCTTTTTATTCTTTTTAATTTATAGGCTTTTAGCAGCATTTCATATTGTTGCCACCTCTTGTATTTACAGGATAAGTTTACACGCTTATTTTTCTGATCCCTACATTTTCAGCTATTTCTCATTCATTTGCAGTGGATGGCACCTCATCCTTACTTTCATACTCAGAAGTCTTTTCTCCTCAAGCTGTTTCATTTAGGTGAATCTACCATTAATAACGGCTGCTGGCATTTGCTGTTTGAGATGATAAAGGGCCTCATCTGGTGTTAGGGGCTTAATTGAAGCTTAAACTTCAAGTCAGTTACCACTCACCCGTAGCGGTGTCGCACCACATCTCTGCTCAGTTTCTCGGCCAGGTAAGCTCCAATCCTGTCCAGTTTCTCTGGAGCCGACACTGCGTAGAAGGTGAGCTTCTCCATGTCCGATTTACTGAGGCCATCCTGGAGACAGAGAAACAGCCCAGCTTCACAGGCTTTAAAGACAAACTACGTTCTTCTCTCAACACTGAGTCACTGATGGCTCAGGTGATGCAAACACAGCTGCTGCCGCCTCTGCAAGCCACTTTGCAACCCACCTCCATCAAACCTCCTCCTTTTAAAGGTGGGGGGGGGTTCAGACTAAATGTGTTTAATTCGGCTTTTCTGATCTGGACACAAATGAATGACCGTCACAGATCACTGCTCAAGACCACAACAGAGACTGAAACTGCACATTATCAGGAATTATTCTTACCAAAGTCAAATCACTGTAAATGGATGAGACCTGCACACGACCCTCTCTTTGTTCAGAGTCCATTTCTGCCTCATTAAAACTAATGAGAGCTGTGATTATTCTGCACCAGAGCGGTTCATTCAGGAACCTCAGAACTTCAATACTGTACTGCAGTCAACATGTATATGTACTGTATGCATGTACCTGCCAGGCAGAGGAGGGAGTTGATTCGAGACCGGCCGTTCCCGGAGTGCTGCCGACCCCACGGCCGCTCAGTGAGAGATAATTAATTGGCCGAGGTCTCGATTGTTCAAGCATTTTGATTTCCCACTGCACATGTTTGCTAAAACCAAAAGGTCCTTGAGAAGATGTGTGGGGAGGACATGAACACACACACACACACACACACACACACACACACACACACACACACACACACACACACACACACACACACACACACACACACCAAAAAAAAAAAAAGAAAAATCCCTCCCCTGAGTACGGGACAAACCACATACACATTTGGCGTTTTAATTAACACGCGTCAAGGAATCAAACGGGTGATAATAAGTTGCGGCGGTCTGGTTATCAAAGCCATGTCACATTTATTAGCCAGAATTATCAAAGTCTGAAGCGCTCATGTGAGGCTCTGCGGTCGCCCAATTATCTCCGTGCTGTGTTGAGGAAGCTCTCCGGTGGTGGACGTGTCACCGGGTCTCCACAGAAATCTCAACAGTGTGATAACAGCAGACGCAGCGCTAACAGACCGCGGTAGGTACAGACTGCTGTCTAATGGAGACACAGCAAAAACCACACTCAGTCTGAACGTTTCTACTGGTTTTTCTTTTTCATTCTTTATATTTTGTACCACAGTGGTTTCAGTCAAATACCAGCAGGACACAACCTCCATACAGCTGAGGATGATGGGAAAGCCTACCATCTTCCCTACAAGCAGAAGTATTAGACCGGCTGATATGACCTCATCGTGGGGCTCGAGGATCACCAAAAGAAGCCTGACACACTCAGTCTGTGCTGTTGTGATGACACAAATCAGTGTGTAAGCAAAGGTTTCACACACGCATCCAGGAGTCATGAATTAGTTCAAACAGGAGACCACCAAAGCACGAGGACTCATCCTCTGTGGACCACGAATCACTACACTAAATACTGAACTCTGTGTTTTGAAGCCTCAACGTTACAGATTTGGGCAACTGCCATGCCAACTTTACCAGTGCAACACAAACCTGCTAATTAGTGCCAAATAACCAACAAAATACTAGATTTTAGCCACCTTGGGCACAACCTTTGAGCAGTAACTCACAGCAGGACATATTTTTAAGATAATCCCATTAAAATGCTCTAAAACGGACCAGCACAGTTGAAAGGTCCAGTTTAGTGTCTGCAGTTAGAGGAGATGAGGTCTGACAGACAGCTATCAGCTAATTAACAGGACTGGGGGATCTCACAGTGGCTAAACTCATTTACATAAAGTCTACGAGGAAAACAAGAAAATAAATACTGTGAAAACCTTGTGAGCCACATTTAACCTCAGTGGAAGTCTTTTCCTGCTCATTCACACGTTTTTCTTTTAACAGCCTGGTTCTCGTGGAGCTCTGGTGACAGCGTCTCTGTCCTCAGCCTCCGAGTCCACTGCATCCACTCTGCGCTGAGTGTTGTTAGGACCGTGCCTGCAGCTTGGTTTGCAGTGCTGTAAAGACCTGTATGCACTTATAGAAGCAAAGCCTTTTCTTTTACACCGCTTTCTCCTGTTTTTGGTTCTCCCAGATCTGTGCCTTAATCAGATACTTTAACTTATCTGGGTTTGAAACAGTCTCACTGGTAGATATTTTGTAGATATTTTATAGATGTGTGTAGTGTAGGCAGTGTAGGTCATGTCACAGCTGCCAAGATGTGATCATAGATTAGTTTCCCACATTTCATCTTCCCTGAAGTAAATTGAATTTGATGGAGGATGTGTGATGCCTGCGGGTACTCACTTTGGGGTCCTCAGGGAAGATGTTGTCCACCAGGCGTTTGTACCTCGGCCTCAGCGGCCCACAGCAACCACAGACTCCTGCAACAAAGACAGAAATAACCACGAGTGAAGCCTGACCTCCAAACTTCCTGTAATTAGCAGCTCTCATCACGCCTCAGAGACATTTACGACAGACAAAAGAATCCAGGAAACGGGAGGTGAGAAATGGAGCTTTTAACCCTTCAAAGTCAGACGAGCTGAGGAAGAAACAAGGAGCTTCTAATCAGATTTAATCTAAAACACATTCATGTTTCTTCCTGTGATTCGTGTGGTCGGTGGTGGACAAGCGGCTGAGACAATCCAAACTTACTCTAGAGTCCAGAGCGGGCTGTAGCAGGTCGTCTCCTATTGACCAACATCAAGTATTAGTAGTATTATTATTATTATTAGTATTATTAGTATTAGTATTATTAGTATTACAAGCAGCAGCCCAGGAGTCAATAAGAAAGTGCTGAGTCATCTGAGTCGAGGCTCAGAGACGCGGAGGCAAATCACAAGGGCCGTTACTGAGCAGCTGACTGGCCGGCCATCATGACAGATGCATGTAGAGTCCAAAGAGGCCCGTCTGAGGACCTCGACCGTCAGTGCTGCAGTGACATGTCGGCGTTTCTGCGTTCAGAGGAGCAGCAGACCACAACCCAAAGGTCACCGCAGTGTTCCTCTGACAGTCGATCAATGAGGCAAACATTTAGTATGAGGGCCAAACTTACTGAGAGAAGGGGAAGTGTTACACAGTACTGTGCCACCTTCAGCCAGCCCTCATTTCTTTACGCTTTGTTTCCAAGTATCCACACCTTGTTAAAGCGGTCCTGAGCGACACGTCTGCAGACTCTCTGAGGGTCATTCAAAGTTCTGATTTGGACATCAGCTGCTTTTACACTCATTTTTCTATCAAAATATAAAGAAATGAGGTGTGGCTCAAAACTTTTGCACAGTACTGTGTTTGTAAAGATTTTGTTAAAGCAAGCTCTATGAGGAAGTTGTGTTAAAATAATAAATCAAAATGACCTCGAAGCTGAGAGACTGAACAGGAGTCCTGCTGGTTACACTGTTAAATGTTCCTGGTTTTCATTAAATAAAATATATTTTGTCACCTAGTTATTGTTTATTATAATAACCTTGGATAACAACCGTCTTCATTCTGAACTGAAATGCACAAATCTGCAGTTCATTTTCTGCCGTTTGCACAGCTACGCTGCAGAAAAGAGAAATCAGACTTTCCACAGACCCACAGGGAGACAGACGCGAGTACCTGCCAGGTACTCATCAGGATCACACTTCACCAACATCAGAATGAACCCGAAGCATTTGTGTTTTTGGATCCATTTACAGCCTAAACACCAACATTTACAGGCAGATTATGGGAAACAAAAGCAGAAATATTAGTTTCTCCCTCCACCATTATTACCCACTTTCCTCCTCAGACTTGGAACATTAACTTCAGGGATCAGTGCTGGGGACTTCATTTCCCAGGAGGCCCTGTTGCTGACACTTTAGAGCTCTTTGGGTACCCTTCATGCAACGTAAGGTCACCTCAGCGCCTCCAGACAGCATCCCCAGGCATCTGCAGATTACCATCTTCATTACAGCTTATATCAACAGCCTGTCTCCAAGGCAGCCTTTCCACTGCCGTCAGTTTAAAGCGTCCATTACAGAGCCTACAATTAACGGCCACATCAGGGCGGCGGCTGCATACTAGAGCGGCCTGGCAGGTTTAATGAAATTCAGCCCTGAGTGTGAAGAGATGGAGGCAAAGCCTGCAGAATGAGTACAATAAGAAGCTTCAGATGAAACATCTCTTATTCACAAGCCTGTTTGTGCTTTTCTGTGCAGTCATTTCATACGTGGCTTATTTACAGCTTTCACACTTGAAAAAGTGAAGATGCATAAACACACACACACACGCATGCTGGGCACAATCACAGCATGCGTGTTTGTGTGTTTGCAGATGATGAAGATGAAGTAAAAACAGCTGGGAGGCTGCGGCTCCTCCTGCGCGAGGCGTTCAGGGACAGCAGATGGATCAGGCCAAGCACAGAGCTGCAGAGACGGAGGTGGTATGACAGCCTTCTATTTCCATCCTCATTAACTCACTTCTGATTGCAGCGTCCACAGCCACTCAGGGTGAAAATGAGTCAGCTTTAATAGGACTTTGGTTTAAGTGTCCGTCTGAGGGCATGTCTGCAGTTATGACATAATACCACTAGCTCCTGCCTCAGGGGGGGCTCCAGGGGTGCATTCAAATAGTCAATTTCACTAATGGCTCCTGACTGAGTGAAGTGACCCGGAAGTATCACGAATTCAGATTCGCTGAGCTCCAAGCCTCGATATTCCTCATAAATTTACCCTGAGATCAGTGAGGTCAGGGAAAAGTGATGAAGAAAAGAAGGCAGGAAGTCATATTTTAGACTATCCAACTGCACCCAACCTCTGGTGTTCATTCCTTTACATTTCTCCCACTGACTCCTGCCCTCTTCACCTCATACTTTGACAGCTCCAATCTTGAAGTAGTGTTTTATCATTTCACCATCTTATGGCCCAAATGCGTTTCCTGGACTCTCCTCAGAGCTGACTGCACTCGGTCACGCTCGGCTCGTTTGTATGGAGGCACCGGTGGTGGGAAATGAGGGGCAGCAGGTTTAAATTACATTAAAACCCATTCTGGTTTAGAGCATCATGACTTCAATGCTGTAATAGAGGCAATGCATCAATATAAGCATCTGCAGCGAGGGCTGCTGCACAGAGCGGCTTCAGATCGAGAGACTGTGGTGGTCTCACACACCCATAAATTACAAACACACACACACACAACAAAGTGAGCAGGCTGAGGAGAGGCCGTTACAGAGGCCTGACTCCATCATCCTGCTGCGGCTAACACAAAGGCAGGGAGCCGTTCATTAGCACGTCCTGACATCCCGCCGGAAACACGCAGAAAACCACAAACGTCATTTTTTCAGACGTTCAAGAGCAAATCGTTGTTAAATGTTTAAATCCACATGAACCACTTCTGTCTCCAGTGATTCTAAATAGCTCGTAGCACGTGTTTTAATCACAGTTGCATGCTGGGTAGAGATTTTTCATCATGGAGCAGACTGTCGCTCTGCCCCTGAGCAGCACCTGAGCACCAACATCATTTTTCTTTTTCTTTTTATTGATCACCACAGAGGAGCCAGCAGGCACACGAGGCCCAGAATAAACAGACGCAGAGGAGGGAATGAACCAGCATCCGCCCTGAAACCGACCGCAGCTACAACCAGAGCAGATTTAACAAAGGCTGCAAAGGTTTGAAATGCAAACATCTCTGCACAGGTTCTGTCATATTCATGTCAGCGCCGTATTCACCTTAAGGAGCCATTTTGTTGTGTTATTCATTTCTATTTTATTTTAGCGAGTCGGCATTATTGTGTTTAATGTTTTGGCTGCTACAAAACAAGAATTTCTTAACTTTAAGTACAACCACAGTCCATCCATCCATCCATCCATCCATGCGTCCGTCCATCCTGTACAGGCAGGACCCTGTACAGGGTCTTTTTTTTTTGGGGGGGGGGGGGGGCTATCCGAGCTGTAATAGGGCAATAGGCAGCGTACACCTGTACAGGTCGCCAGCCTGTCGCAGGGCCGACGCTCCATTTTTCCTTCCAGTCTGCTGACTCAGGCCACACGCAGCAGAGGAGACAACTATGGATGCACCGATCCAACTTTCTCCAGTTCAAATCCGATACAGATCCCTGGGATTAAAGTAATTGACAATACTGAGGACTGAGCCAATACCAGCGTTAGTTAAATAAGAAATTAATAAATGTCTTATTTATTCCTCTGCGGTTGGATCGTATAGCTTGGCTGAAACACTGCTTTCCTAACCATGCACATAAGTATCTGCACATAAGTATCCAAGAATATAAGTTTAGGGAAATGGTATTAATCAGGGAGCTAATAACTGCCAATAGGACAAAAGTAAATTAAATTAAATCTTTTTTCATTCACATCATTGACCTAATTTACTGCAGCAGTCTCATTTCAGCTCAGCGAGTCATCGCGCTGCTTCGTGGTCGACCCTGAACAGGTCGCTGGTCTATCAGAGTGATACCAACCATCTAAATATATTCAAACATATTCAGATTGTTGGTAAGTAAATAAATAAATTTAGTTTTGTGTTGAAATTCGTGGAAACTCCACGTAAACTTCTGGTCAATCCCTCAATGAAGTTTTTAATACAAACATTAAATTTAAATCTGAATTTCAGAAAAACTGAATCCTGACATATTTAAAAACAAACCTGCCCACAGATTTGATGAGAGTTTTGGACAGACGATATTTCTGATGCACTACAAAAATGACTTTAATAATTTAAAGTCTAAGTTTAGCTTAAAAAGAGAAAATATGTCTTCTCAATAAATGAGTAATATGAATTTATTGGCTCTCATAAATCACTGAGTTTTGGTGCCCAGCTGTATGCAGAGCTGGACATGTGTTTGGTTAATTAAATGTTATTATGGTTTACATTTTTATAAGATGTGAAAAATGCTGCAGAGGCAAGTACTTCAAACTTTGATTTGTGAAAGTGGAAATCTATTATTACTCTTAGATTTGCTGCTTCTTTGTCACATCAGGACTAATTGGAAAATATCTGTGTGTCTCATTTTAATGAGAAACCAGCCAGACAGGTAATTAAAATTTTATAGTCGACTGAAGCGTCACTTTTGTCCTTCTCCTTTCTTCATTTATTTTTCTTTCCTTTTAAAAAGTTTAATGATCCACTTGTCAAATAGTTCATTAAACTTTTTAAACAGAAGCATGTCAACCTCCGCATCGTCCCGCAGTTGTTGGTTAATTCAAAGTTTTCGGCGCGTACGACCAAACGGAGGGTCGAGTTGGACCTACCGGAGTTCAGGAGGCTTGGTCTGTTTGAGGCGCGGTTGTAGTTGAAGGCTCCATCGGCCTCGGTTCGAGGCACCTGCCTGTATCTCCTCAGGATCCCCCGTCTCACATTACCCCAAAACGATGGCATGACTGGAGAAATGTTTCTAATCTGTGGTCTTCACAGATCCCACAGCCTCAGTATCCAGGCGTGGACTTTTCAAAGTAAATCCACCAAAATGAGTCACTTTGTTCCCACCTCAACGGTAAGAGTAAGAAAACCACCTTCCAGCGTCACCTTTTCACATTTTTTCCTCTGCCACAGGTTCAACATCAGATCTGTGATGGACAACAAGCTCAGCCAATGGCCGCGAGCCGGAGCCACACGCCTGTCATCACCTGGGATTACCCCACATTCTGACCGGGAAGACGAGACGCCGCTGGGTCTAACGCGGGCCCGTCCACAGCGGCTCGGGTTACCGGCCTCTGTGCTCACTGGAAAACATAATCCAACACACAGACGGAGACAAAGCCTGGAAACAGAAGAGCCTCGAAGTGTCTCTGACTTCATGCGAGAAACCACCCAGAGAAAACGACCCTGGAACAACAAACCAGCAGCCGCACTTACTTTGAATCCCACGGACGTCATATTAGAGAAGAAAATGTTTAAAGTTCATTCGATGACACTCAGCACCGCACAAAACCCGTGGATGGAGGTTATCACCCACTCTATAAATAACATTACCAATTAACCTTCATAATGGGGCCGCCTGTTCCTTCCTGAACCTAATTTTTCATTCATATTTGGAGCCTGTAAACACATCAGCTTTGATGTGTTATTCTTCCAGTAGAGAGGCAGAATTACTCAGACCTACGACTCCATAAAAACATACCCCTTCAGGGTGACCGTTAATCCTGAGATGCTGCTGCTCCATCTTCAAACTGCTTCCATCTTTTCTGCAGCCGTAAGTAAACACAAACACACCTCCCACCACCGTAACTCTCACCTCTGGCATCGCCCTGTCCTTTAATCTACACCTAAACCGTCTGCAAGGCACATAATCTACGAGATTAAAGAGCGCCCTCACCCCTGCTGATTAATTCCCTGCCCTTTGACAGGCAGATGAAAGCCATGTTCTCTCCCTCTCCACACTGTCAATCAGTCGCCTGACAGCATCCTTCTCACGGCGCCCTCGTTCGCCTCGAGTTTTCGGGGTCGCAGATGAGTGTGCGCGGCCCCGTGTGGCTGCTGAGACACCGTCCTTGGAGATAAGAAAAATTAATAATTTAAAGTTGAGTCTGTGATGTTAGAAGCTTGATTTAAATGAGCTCTGAGCGAGGCCTGAAGGAGCGCAGCGGGCAGCCGAGTGTGTTATTGTTCAAATTTTCAAGGGAAAGCCGGCCGATGTTATCAGATGGGAAACATAATCCTCTCACTGAAGGACTACAGACGAGGACACGAGTATTTATATGAGGATATACAGCTGATACAGATCCATCTTCATCAGCTCTGATGCTCATCTGCTGCACAAGCATGCTCTCCCCCCTCTTTTATAGAGACCGTGAGGGCAGCCGTGGTGGGTAATGACATGGCCCACTACTGAATGACATCCAGTACATGATGTTAAGTTAAGCTAATTCACGCCTGCTTTCAGCTTAAATGTAGCACAACTTTTAACCAAATCCAGGAAATGTAGTTGATAACATGCAGCCATTAAAGGGGTGCAGACCTGTGCTGTATCCCACCTTTCCCCCACACAGTAAATGCACCCTTCTGTTAACTCTACACTGTAGGTACATCTTAACTGCAAGCCCTAATGAAACCCTACACTGGAACCAGATGTCCATCTCTAGAAATGCAACTACGCGTTGCATCGACAGCCCTCAATGACTACGACGGGCCCGGTTAGTATCATCATTTCCAGCTGCTTCTTCTTCTGTCACTATTTTTCAAATTGATGAGAAGAGAACGGAACAACTCAAAGACAGAAACTCCACCAACTAGTGTTTGGTGGTTCAGCTCCAGAGCTGAACTGGACCTCTCTGCTATGTTTGTGCTGTTGAAGCATTTTCAGTGGAATTACCTGGCAAAAATAGGATTTTGTGTATGTCCAATAAATCTGTGCCGGAGTTTTGGTGTGTGAAATTGTCTGTTACTTCGCCCAAATATGGTCATTCTGGCTCCAAACAACCAAAACGGCAAGTCCAGAAACCGACAGGTGACATCATGGTGGCTACATGACGTCACCTGCTGGTTATGTCTATAGGTGAAGCATCAAATATGAGTGAATGTATGTTAAAAAGCCCCAATTCAAATTGACCTGTTTACTTATGATGTACCCCACATATTCAAACGTGCAGTTTTTTTATTCACCTGGAAATTTTGCAACTTTTTTGAACGCTTCCGGCATTTCCGCCTCACTCTGAGCTGCTGCACCCTCTCCACCTGCTTCCTTCTTTATTCATACATAAAACTCCTGCACTGCAGTTTTCACAGTACAGTCTATAAAACATCAGGAAACAGAAAGCATCACACTGATTTCCCAGAAATCAACGTGATGCCTCCAACAAACTGATACAGTTAAGAAGCTAAAATGTGGGCACGTTTAGCAGATCTGTTCCAAAACTCCACATTTCTGGATTTTTAGTCCATCAAATGATTGGCTACCATTTAATCTTATACTAGGCATCGTATATTCTATTCCTACTATTCACTAAAACCATACATCGGTGTATATAATGCATTAAGAATAGTTTAGTTTCTGTTCCTAAGTCTCCGGACTCCTGTCCTTATCTGAAGTCATCTCTCCTGGCAGGAAAATGCCACCATAACGTTCTCCTTTAAGAATCTGCTGGTCTTCATATTCTCATCATCTATTTGGATGATGGTGGCAGTTTTTGTATTTAAGGCAGAACCCACTTTGCACATCCACCTCCAACAGGCTCGCGTCTCAGTCAGAAAGATGAAGGAAATATGGAAATATGACACATCATGACTCCAATATTTACCTCACACCTAAAAGTGTCTCATCAGATCTGCAGCTGTGAGGCTGTTTGTTACATTAAGGGTTACATATTATTTATACATGAATATCTGTTGCTCCTTCCCAAAAATACCCTGATATTTATGCATTTTGCAAACGGCCAGAGTGTTTGCTTGCTTTGAAAACCCTTCCTGTCAATGGCTGGTGGGCTCATTGACTTGCATTACCACGTCCTCCTTTTGAACCTTGAAGGGCACATGCACAAAAACAGATGATGGCCCATAAATTTACAGCTTCCCTGTCGCTCTGGAGCGTTCCCGGCCAGACGGATATCTAAATTTATTCTGCTTAAAAATCTGTTTTGGTTTTTTTATCCTCCGTCTGTGTCTTCGAGCTGCGGCCGGGTTCAGCAGTCTATCAGCAGGATTATCTGACCAACGGACACGCAACTTCTCAAGGTCTCTTATTTATCAGCAGAAGGTGGGCTCACTGTGCCCGGTCCTTTGCAGAAATGCTGTTTATATTGAGCACAGTTGGGGAGCTCAGACTTTTAGCTCTAAGATTTATTTTCTGAGTTCCTGAAAAGTTGGGACTAAAACACGGATATCCGTCAGATTTATTCTGTATATGTCCCTGTATGCACCTACATCATCTTAAAGGTGGTCACTGCAAAGGGAAATTATTGAGTCTAAATTAAACACAAAACACTACGTGTGGATTTTTCTTTGATTCATCTTTGACTCGGTTAGTGAATCTTAAGTGTCGAATAACATCGGGAGTACTCTTCACTGAGCAGGCTGCAAGATTTGGTACGCGCTCGAGTTTAGGAGGAGATTTTATAAAGAGTTGTTTACATGAACGATGGGTCATAAGTGAAACTAAAGTTTCCAGGAAACAAAAACCCTTATTTCATTCTCCAAAGCACAGAGTTAGCTGTTAGCGATAGATTAGCCGGGGTATTTAGACCTCAGACTGAAAGGACACAACATTAATTCTGGGACATTATAAAAGGGACTCAAGCAATACAAGTCCAGGGAGTTTGGTCTCATAAGCAGAGTAATAAACTCTCCTGTGGTGTTCAATATTACTCTGACCTTTCCTGAATGTGCAGACGTAGGCTGCATAAATGCCACGAGGACTTATAAACAGCCCGTTTAGCCCATTTTTTTCCTGGAAATATGGAGATACAGTACTTAATGAGTCACTCTGTTAGATTATCTTGCTTTCCTTACAGATATAATATTTCCATTCCATCTGGAGCGATTGATGCCATCGGATCTGAGGTTTCAGCCAGAGTTTCTGTAACAAACTGCATAACTGTGACCAAAAAACCCTCTAAAGTGAGTGCGTGCGTGCGTGTGTGTGTGTGTGTGTGTGTGTGTGTGTGTGTGTGTGTGTGTGTGTGTGTATGCCCATATTCATGCATATGTGAGGACTTGCATGTGATCTTTCCCAAATCCAACATGGTGAACTTAACCAGGAAAACTGCCCCTCAGTGAAAGTCAGCATCTAGACCCAAAAATAAGGATAAAGAGACGAGCACAAACCAAACCAGGCAGTGTGTGATTGCAAACATCACAACACAGGATGGTAATTGGATGGTTATTTTTTTAATCGATCCAGATTTTCGGACAACCTGTGAACACATTTAAACTCGGGATGTTCCTGGGACTAATTTATTAGTCGACTAAACAAGGGAAAAAAAATTAGACTAATCAACTAGTCTGAAACTAAGAAACACTCAGATATCAAATTAAATTTTATGCCTGTTTAATGGACAATGTCAAACTGTCTAAACGAAGGAATCTGAAACCATTAATCTCGTTCTTCTATAATGAATCGCACTTCAAATGCTGCGTAACTGTGCGGCACCGAACATCACGCATTAGGAACGCTGCACGTTACACTCCAAGAATAAAAACATAAAATCAGTGTATATAAATATATAAAAACACGTTACTGCAAACAACGTTCATGCATCATTGAATATGAGAAAATAACATCTGAAAAATTAATGAATTGCGACTTAAAAGTGTGGCGCACTGTGCCGCGCATTATCAATGATGCTCGTTCTACAATCAAAACAATACAAACATCCATCCATCCATTTTCTTCCTCTTATCCGGGGCGGCATCCTGAGCAGTGGAGTCCAGACCCAGCACTGGGATTAAAACCTTAATAATTAAGCTAACCGACTAGAATTTCTGGTACCCATTAGTAACAATAGAGACGATTAGTCGTCTTGTCGAGTGATCACACACATCCCTACTTCAAACTCTCCCAACCTACCTTAGACTACAAGATTGAACCCATTTAACACGTACTTTTAGTTTGAGTCGGCTCCAGAATTTAGATATAATTCAGGCTAATAATGCAGGCAGGCAGCGTGAACTCAGTATTTAAAAATACTTTTGAACCTTCCAAAATTAACTAAGACCATGAATAAACATGTATGTGTTGTTTCTGAGCGATATCAACTGATACTAAATTAGAGTCAGGCTGCAGTTCAATGCAATACCACAATGTACCACATGATGGCGCAGCATTCAAAGTAACCTTTATCTAACCAGGCAAGTCATTAAGAACGCATTCTTATTAAGAAAATAGGGGTGGGGCTAAAAAGAACAGCAGGCAGTCTAAAAACAGGTCAACACCTCCACTGGTAAAATGCTGCCCTCTGGTGGTGAAAGATTTAGTTACAATTTGCGCGGGGGGGGGGGGGGGGGGGGGTAAATACAAGTACACCCACCTATCCCACCCTCTACCTATAAAATGACTGATTTACAAGTAGGTGTGGTTTCATTCGACCAAGATTTTCTTTGAGTCAATAAATTAAATGTAATGTTTCCTCCACCAAACTACGTCAGGAAGTGCTGTGTGGAGGTGCAGAAGGTAAAGTTATCGTCACTTATTTGTTGTTCTTCAACTACATATTTACATCTATATTGTACACGTTTCATTTTTTGAATCTTCAATAATTAATTTATGCTACAGTTTATTTCAATTTTGACATTGATGGTACAATAATGTCTCCTAGTTGTGGATTATAGCCTATTTTATGAATTATGCAAATACTCTCTCCTCTAATTGCTTTTTTTCTCCACCCACGGTGGTTGTAGGACAGTGTAAAGCAAATATTTCTGATTTGGAGAAATACACGTACCTTCACACACTTTAACAAAGATGCAGCGTCTGACCCTTATTTAAAATTAAACTTAAAATCCTTCCATACTTCGTGTTGTGCTAGTTAACACATCTTAAAGCAAGTGCAGACATTACTGAGCCTTAATCTGCAGAATAAATCTACAAGTTTATGTTTATGCCTTAGACCAAAGATATTCACAGGCATCTTATTTATACAGTCGAGGTTTCCGATGGTATCGGCTTGAGCACCCTCACCTTCCCCGTGGCTCTGCCTTATAAACATTTAACCAGCAGAAACACTCGGCGCCTTGTGATAAATTTGTTATGTTTGAAATTGACTTATGATCCAACTGCAGATAGTGGATTTGTTGAGGAGGTGGTGGAAGCTCAGTATTTCTCATTTAAATATTTATGCAGTGGAGACAAAGGAAGGAAATGGAAACTGAGTCCGATGAAATCTCGGGGTTCACATTTCCTAGATGGAGAAGACGGGAGGCGTCACGAGGAACTTGAGCTCCCTGGAACCTCAGAGGTGGGAAGGTACGAGATGCCGATGCACCCGTCTAATAAAAAGACAAAAGGATTATTTTGCTTTAAGCACAGTGAGCAGGCATATATATATACACACACACACAGAGACTGATCAGCCCCTGAAAACAGAACAGAAAGGACTGAATATACCAGAGTTTTATTTAAAGCTACAGGTGTCACGGTTAAATATTTTAAAGGTTTATTTCCTCATGAATCTCAGGGTGTTGGTGACGGCCTGACTGAGGTCACAGCTCGGCCAGAGCGTGCTGGGGTGTTTAATGATCCATTAATAAAAGAACTGCATTTCGAGCTTTCGCGAAACAGCTTCCTGATGATGATAAATGTCAGAAAGTGGATGCACCAACAATTTCAATAGCAAAGGACGTACTGGAAAAACATCAAGCACTTTTTGATCCAAGGGTAAACTTTAGCACGTCAGTGGGGTCAACAACATAAGTTAAACTATGTTTAAATCTGCAAAAGTCCGTGAGGCTCTTGCAGTGAATTCCTGTTGCTGTACATCACCAACTGCCATGCTTTCCAAAGGAACTTCCCCTTTTCCAAAGGTTAGGACAAACAGGCTAAGCAGGTATTAGAAATGTCCTCTTTCCCTAGCAACTTTTTTCCAGCTCCCCCTGGGAGATCCTCAGACACGCCTAGTGACCTCTGCGCTGACTCCAGGGTCTCCTCCACCCTGATCAGATCCTTGAACCTCAGCTCAGCTGGCTCCGTCCTCTCAGCTCCCTCTGGATGTCCGAGCTCTTCATGGTATTCCTATACTAGGAATTTGAAAAGGTCCACCAAGCAGTGACTGCAGATCCATTCGTAGAGCCGTGTGTGTGCCTGTGTAAGGCGCCACCTCGCGGCACTACCGAGCAGCTGCACGTTTTCTAGACTAACGGACTCGTCCAATGTTTGCTGCTGAAAGAACTGTTATACATCCATCTGTAAAGAAGCTACACATCTATGAAAGTAAATAAATGTTGAAGCTAATTAATGCCAGTTCTTGTAGACCTGTTAATGACTTCTGAGCGGCACATGACCAAATCAGAGCTTTCTAATAATCTACAGACGGTTTCTAAAAAGGACGCTTCGAGCAGGAATAAATCTCGAATAAATCCCCCTCTCACCGGGCATCTCAAATGATCCTCGTGACCTCCCGAGCCGAGCCCAACAGAGCACCATCAACATAAGGAAATACAAAGTGACTCCCTGAAAATCCACAGGAAGTCCAAGATGGCGACTCAGCGGGGTCCAGCATTTCAAAGTTTTCGGCGACTTGCCGAGTCTGTCCCCCCCCGGATTCACGCTGCTCTGAAAGGCCAGCGGGGATCCCACTCAGCATCGGTGAGGTCGAGCTCACAATGCGGACCCTGAGAGCGCATCCGGCGACATTTGGGCTTTAGAAACACATTCAGAAAACAGAAGCTGCCGTCTGCCCAGCCGCCCGCTCCATCAGGCTGACACAGAGGGGGTAGCTAAAGCCGGGCTGAGCTGAGAGATCCATCAAAAACAGCAGGGAGGAGGATGATTGCAGAGCCGGCCCATCCATCTCTGAGCAAATTACAGCCACGGCGAGGGAGAAAGGAGTGGGCAAAGAGAGGAGGAGAGGGTGACGCACGGGAAGAGGAAGAAAAAAAAGGGAGAACAGCGTGAAAGAGGGAAAGAAAAGAGAAAATGATGGTAACACAGGGACAGAAAGAAAGCAACAGAAGGTTTAAAAGGACCTGAACTGGCGAGTGTGTGTGTGTGTGTGGTGGGGGGGGTCAACGTAGAGAGAAATGGAAGGAAAAAGCAGGAAGGAAGGATGGAGGAGGCAGTCAGAGAGAGGTGCCTGGTTAGGCTACAAGGTGACAGATGAGCCCAATATAAAGACCTCCACCCTCCCATTCACCTCCAGATAAGGAACCTCTCGAGGACGCTGAAGACAAAGACATCGATCTGATGTCCGAAAACACTTTGTGTGTTTTGCCAAATCATGAAACTCAGCCAGTCTCCAACTTTGAACTAAAGAGTAGAAATTAGGATGTCTTTAAACAGCCTTAATTTCAGGGGCGGAGCAAAGTGAAAGAGGGAGCCGATAAAACTGAAGCTGATGGGTGTCCAAGAGGAGGAGCAGGGTTGTAAGAACCAGCGCCAACACACAATTACCTGTCTAAGCCTTTTATCGAGGGAGGGAGGCTCCGGGAGGGGATTTAACTTCACGTTCTTGTTCATAAATCCTGAGAGCTCGGGATCCTTCTGTGGTTATTGGATTGAATTACTTTCTCGATGTGTCTCAGTTCCACTCTTGGCAAAGACGATGTATTATATTAAATAAATTATCCAAACTCAGAGTGGTGCTCGATGCCTGGACAGAGCTGCTGAAACGGTGGGTATAAATGAGCTGTGACTGTTGTTAGGGCTGCAGAGAGCGGTGCAAAGTTATAAATGCAACTACTTTTTTTTATTTAGTGTGTTTTAAACTGTGAGGGATTTCTTTCCCCTCAGCCTCCAACCAGCAAAGACGGATGGCTGCACCTCTCTGAGCCAATCAGCAGCCCAAAAGGGAGAACGTGAGGCACTTCCTGTGTACTTTGGACTGTTTCTTGGCTTACTAAATCCATAACTGGAACCTGCATTGGACTCTGCATAGTTCAGAGCTCTCAGATCTGTAATAATACCTGCCATACATGTCTGTTCTTCAGCCTTTAAAATGAAACAGCGATTCCCAGTCTCGTCTCCCCCACCGGAAAGCTGGAGGCAGGAGTGCTCCAGCAGGGGGCGCCACTCAGCTGCACACCCTGGACATTTATTCTGTTCAGTGTTTACAGCACTTTCAAAGCTTTCCAACTGTTACACATATCTTTTATTATTGTTAACTTTTAACACAACACTCACCTATAAAAAATAAATAAATGAACCAACAGGATTTCTTTTTTGGTCTTTAAACGTAATTATTTTGATACTTTTTCCTTCCTCCGTTGATCTGAGCAGGAGAAACATGAATAAATAAAACAGACATGATCAGAATAAAAAAAAAAGCACCTTAAAACAGCACTCATGTCTCTCTCTCACACACACACACACACACACACCTATAATGCAGAGACGTGTGAGAGACGCTGTAATGACTTCTCTAATTTGATATCCATGTGGAGCTCCTGCTGGCTGAGGCAGCGTTACGACTGCTGCGTGCGGCACATGAGTCACAAACCGGCCGTGAATGGACACAAATACACACAGAACACTTCCTGCTGTGTGAGTACTGGTCATTTACAGCTCCGTGTCAAATGCAGGTGGGTGTGGATCATATAAGTGTATGATTGTGTTAGTTCAGAAATGCACACAAAAGGTGTTTATTACATGACAAACGTTTAACCACCTCTGGTAAAATTTTAATGCAAATCTGAATAAAACTTTTTGAGCAATCGTGCTAACAAACAAACAAACAAACAAACCAGGCTTCACACTGATTGCGGTGCCATTATGTGTGTGTAGTTAAAGCACTCCCAGCTGACAGCGCGACGCTCGACCGTCTGTGGTGAGATGAGAGACGTCAGTCTGATAAAGAAGCTGCTCTGCAGTGTTTGCAGTCGTCTTCCAGGAGAAAGTGGATGTGAGTGACGCTGATGAAGACTACAGCTGCAAAAACTTCAGTGCAGAGAAGGAGCTCATCACGTGGTGCTCAGCTACACCTCCTGCTCTGCAGACAGGCCTGTGATGGTCTCAGTGAGCTGCTGTTTTCAGTTCAAACAAAGCTGACAATGCTTACGGTCATCTATTACTTTGAAAATCCATATTTTCCTAATGAACCACTGCTGCTACCTCAGCAGCAATAAAATCACATCTGTTCAGGACCACCTGTCTCTGCACGGCTGACCCCACTGCTTCACATCACAGTGAAATGTTTATCTTCGTTTTTCCATCCGCCGGGCCTTCAGCTCCACGTCAGCTCTCAATGGGAGCTCAGGCGGGCTGATGGAGGCGCTGCTCCCACGCTGTGATCTTCAAACTCCCATCAACCAAAAAAATTAATTAAAAAGGAATAGAGATCAAAACTGTGCTTCCTTTTCCTCGAGGTGCTGTGAAACAGGTTTTTCTGCCTCCTCATTTTGCATCCCGAACCCAAGAATGAAATCTGACCAATGAAAGTGCTTCTTACAACCAACAAGCCACGACTGTAACAGCAGGAAAACCGAGACGAGGTCGATTTGGGGAAGCAGAGATCAAATTACTGAATAACTGAATGTTTATTTTTGAAAGCAGATATCTGGGGTTGGACTTCTTTCTGCTTCAAGGCTGGGCTGTGAAATGCCAACAACAACCTCTGAAACATTTAAAAAACAACAAACAGGAAGCAAGCTGTTCACCCAAACACAAACAAGTTTATTTTCCAGCTCAGCCGCTGAAATCCTGAAGGGCACAAAGCAGCTAAAATCAGCCTCCGGTCCGGCAGGATATCGAGGTTTGAAGTGGAGCAATCTTCTGCCGCTTCCTCTCGACAGTCTCGGCTTCTCTCTGACTCAGCAAACGGACTGTCACAGGAAGCGGGCATATGGCGCTGTTTACGCAACACCACTTGAGTTTACTTGTGCTGAAAAAACACATCTGCTCGGCACAGCGACGCAACAACAACTCAAATACGGCTCAGCGTGGAGGAAGAGTAACCCGGGACGAGCATTTGGTTGGGTTTGCCTGAGGTCCACGGTTGTTGTTTATGGGCGCGTGCAGTGTGGCTCAAAGGTGGCGCTGCCATTTTAAAGTGTCCGACTGCACAAACATGCTCACAGCCTGCTGCAGACAGCTTCCCCCTGCAGGAAAACTGCACGGGGCTGAAGCTTTTTATGACTCATCCACCTTAATGCTAATACAGCTTAAAGTTTGGGCTGTTGGGGAATTTTAATGGAGTTATCTGACAAATACAAGATTGATGTAATTAACTGAAAGTCAACAGAAAAAAAAACATGGAAAAACATTTTAGTTAAGTGCAATAAAAATAAGCAGATGTTCAGGAAAAAATGAGAACATGCTTGGACAGAGTCATAACACAGCCTGCCTCATGAAGTTTGCTGAGACACGGCAGTGTGTGTGACTGCGAGTGAACTGCATTCAATAATAACTGTGTTTGTATTGAAATATTCCTTCTAAACCTCATAACTAATCAATAAGTAATTAAAAAAAACAGAAAATTATAATCACTCCATCCTGCTGTTCAGTTAATTGTACTAACAGACAGACCATCCGAGAAGCCCGAGCTTCAGGTTTGGAGAGTAAAATTATAGTTTGTCTGTTTTTTGTTCTATTCCATATCTGTGTTTTTGCACCCGTGCAGTTTATATTTGCTAACAAAGCATGCTATCATTAATGATAACTTTGAACTGCACCCTCTCATCCAAATATGGCCACTTTTGGCTCCACCCCCCCCCAAAAAAAAATAAACAAAAACACGGCGGGTAACCGAAATGTTAACATAACTAAATATCTACAGGGGGAAATGAAAATATTAATGAAAAGATAAGGTGGTGCATTTCTCATAGATGCTAATCTGAAAATGCTGGTGGAGCCTGCTCCTGCTCAGCTTACCTGTTTTATCAAATCCACATGCTAAAGTGCTAATAAGTTATTAAAGGTTTCACACTTTCACTGCACTCTAACTCTTCTACATCACATGTTGGCCAAGGCGGTCTGTAAGACAGAATGACTGCAAAGATGATAAACAACTATGTTACTCTGTGATTTATTTGCTAATACAACAGATTTCTGTGCACGTATACAACAACACGCAAATCATAACTGCTCTCACAGCAGTAACAGCAGAACCAGCAGCAGTTTGTCGAGCATGCTGGCCTCCAGTCAGTCTGTCAGAGACTGCAGGTTTATCCACAAACAACCAGAAGAAGGTGCAGGTCTCTGAGTTTGCCCCGCTCCAGCCTTTGTTAACAGGATGCAAACACACCCATCAAAACGACAGACATTAGCTTATTCCAATGGATCCCGGTCAAGCAGAGTCAATCCTGCTTCCAGAGACAATTTCCAACTGTGGGCACAAGATGGCAGTAAACAGGCACTGGGCTGTGCTTCATAGACAGAAGGCTGTTTGAGATGTCAGGAAAGAGACTGATTTCTTTTTGGTCTGTAGCACTGCTTGCCTTGCTTGCCCTGACAGGATAGTGATATTACATCGTGACACTGGATTGAAGTCTATTGGCCTGATCTTGACCGTCTCTGCAGCGATGCAGCTGCTGTGTCGTGAGACATCATCTTCCTCACTCTTCCTACAGGGGACACTACAGGACATAAGACAGCACACAGCATGATGTGACTGCAGCTGCAGGAGTGATGGCTGTGCAGTAAACTGGAAGCAGTGCACCATGAAATTACTGCATACCATATGATTTATGGAACTGTGCAATGCAGCTATATGAAACATCATGAAAGGTCCTCAGGTCTGAGTACCACGGAGACGGTGTCAATGAGCCCTGCAGCTCAGGATGACAAATCGACTAGTATTCAATGTATTTTTTAGTCTTACTGGCCATTTAAAGCACTTTTACATTCACACATCCAACCGTGTATCTGGTTTATTGATGTATTTGGGAAAAATTAGTGATGCATCTCTGTAAGCATTCAATTATCCAGACTATGGAGGGGTCATTGGTGACTGCCTGAGCCAGTGGGTGCATCCCTTCTAATTCAGCTAAATAATTAACTTATAAAGGGCAATGGCTGAAGAATGCCACAAGAAGCGTTACACACAGACAGTGATGGAGACTCTCACCCTGTATGATAAACTCCTGAAGACCTGCCATTATATAGTCATTGTTAAATAATGTGCCCCCCCTGTGGACTGTTAAGGTACAGGTGGGCTGCATGAAGTCAATTATGATAAATTTTAAAAGAAAAAAAATGTTGTAATTTAGATTAAAACTGATTATACATTAACATTTTTAGCCATTTACAAAATTACTGTCAATAATTTTCTGACCATTTTAACTCATCGTCTGTCTTGTCAATGGGACAAAAGAATTAAAGCAGTCAGGTGCCAGAAGTAATGCTGTTAATGGGAGATCAGCGTCAGGAAGCACATCGAAGGATCAAAACGAATCAATGAAAACACAAAGAAGCAAAACCTTCATCTTCAAACCCAAACCTTTAATCATATTTAATGACTGGCTTTGGGCTGCAAAAGATTTTCAGATTTAAAAGTGAGGAGAAGCCATCCTAAGCTTGGGGATGGATGGCTGCTGTAAACGGTCCCAATGTAGAAGCTGCTGTTCCCATGTTGGAAACATTTCTGAGCTAACAAACTGGCTTGTACCAATAAGCCAGCTGCTAGTTTCTTCTATCAAAAGGCTGACCCCCCCGATCTTCCTAGAACATTAAAAACACAGGTTATAAAAGTATCCGACACCATTTAGGTCCCTCAGCTTGCCAGTGACGCATTATTGTAAGATTTGTATATTTTTTTCTTCCCAAAAAGCCAACCCTGCAGCTTTCTGAAACCAAATTTAATAATTTGAAGTTGACTAAAGATTTCCAGGTACATAATTATACATTTCCAGGTATAAATATTCAGCTTGACCCTTTTTAATTTTTGTTTGAGATTTTCAGGCTCACAACTTCTAATCATTGGCTACATGTGGGTAATTAAGCATTATTCCCCATATAGAGTACATCTCTAAGTAAGTTTTCCACTGTAGAATAAGGCTATATGTGTCCTTGAATGCTCCAAAAATAGATGAGCAGCCTTGGAGGATTTCTCCATTTAAAGCCGGAGGCTAAGACAGAAATACCATGGATTTACTGTACAGTTTTCCCCTGAAACAAAAGTCCGTGTGGGTTTTAGTTGGGATTTACAAACTCGAGTCTCTCACAGAACTCAAAACAAGATGTTGGAGAGATGATCGATAGAAAAACATTGACGAGGCTGCTCCTCCTAATGAGATTTAGTGGGAACTAGGCCTCCGCTTTGGATGAATGACCACAGACAGACCCTTGGCATCAGCCTGCATAATGTTCAGCAGTTGCTTGTGTCCGAGCAGTTTGTTCATTTGGCTGCAACCACACTTGGAATTCCTGCTGCCGCAAATAAAAACTGTCACCAGTGTACGAATTCACACCTTGACATCTTACGACTGCAGCTGTAAATCGATTATGCCCGTCACACGGTCACTTTCCACTCTCAGTCGGTGCTGTTCCATCAGATGGGATTAGATTAAATATTCTCGTATGCAAACGACTTAATGTGACGCTTAGTGAATAATGCAGTTTGTATTTTCACTAAATGCACAGTGAGGTCTATGTGAAGTGAAGCTCTGCAGGCAGAAACAACCTTATAAAACACATCCTGCTTCTTTAGAGGCACAACAAATCCAATTAAGTGGGACTGCCTCAGAATGAATCTCTATCAGCAGTCCCATCGTTTCGATCTGCCAGAGACTGAATTACACTGATCACGTTAGGAGTTCAGACCCTGCCATTTCAATTAATCCCGCAGCAAAAGACAGAGATTCCAAGAACTCGGTATTCTGGAAAACACAGCGGTTTCCATTTACTTCAGCTTCATTAGGAAATCTGACAACATTGGGCCTCTGGCTTTAAACATTCCCTTTGAGGCGGGGAGCGTGAACCCGAGCAGGGAACAGGAGAGCAGATCAGATAGAGGAAAAGGCGCTCGGTCATGTGACCTTAAGCCGAGCCAAGCTTCTTTTTCATGTCAAATCTCTACAATCTTCAGTGGGTAAAATTACACAAACATTCGACAGTCATCCTTCCACTTCATTCTGGAAAGTCTTATATGTAACTAGTATTTATTATGTGGTAATTACATGTAATCAACAGGTTTTAATTACACAGAACCTGTGTGTTCCAGTAATTCATGATGAAGTTAGAGCGGGTTTCCAGCTGAGATAGGCTCCACCCCCCCCCCCCCCCCCCCCCCCCCCCCCACAATCCTGAACAGGGTTTCCAAGTATAAACAGCAAAACTGGCACTGGGAAAACAAACTGGAGCGCTGGCAGGTATGATGAAACATTTAAGATGCTAAAGCTGGAAAATGTCGATTAAACAGTTGATTTCCTGATC
Organism: Archocentrus centrarchus; assembly: GCF_007364275.1. Classification (NCBI taxonomy): domain Eukaryota; kingdom Metazoa; phylum Chordata; class Actinopteri; order Cichliformes; family Cichlidae; genus Archocentrus; species Archocentrus centrarchus. The sequence continues at coordinate 32,928,100 of NC_044362.1, read as the reverse complement.
ATTTCATCCACAGACGCAGCTTTAGGCTCACAGACAGATTACAGACTTTCCTTTAGTCTTATTTTCCCCATCGTTTGTAGCCAAAGTACCAAGAACTGAGATCCAAATAACATTTTGGAGGAGACGAAGTCTGAAGAAGTAAAACTAGTTTTACAAGATTCTGAGTGAAACACTGACTTTCCGTTAGTGCAAACCACCACAGATACAAAGCTACAAATCCAAGTCGACTGTCAGTGAAACGTCTGAATGTCAGCAAAATGTCTAAAAATGTTAATGCAGAGTAAGAGCAGAGAGAAAAACGTCAAAGGGAAAAAGAGAGGGGGACATTTTGAAGGTAATTAGTTGTGGCTGAAACCGAGAGATTTCTCCACATTCAGGGTTGGATTTCCTGGTTTAGCGGTTTCCACCCTGACAGGCGGCTCAGATCAGGAGATCTGACAGGAGAAAGATTTAAAACCAGAATATGAAAGAAGACTCGACGTGGCGCATGAAAGTCCTCGTGTCTCACTTCTGATCTGACTGAAATTTGATGCAGCGTCGAGCATCAAAGTTTATTTATGCATCTGCCACACAGTGTGTCAGATATCAGATCTTACATCATAACGAAGACTAAGATCAGGACTCAGTCAAAGGCCCTTTTTAACCACACCTTCAAAGGCAGTGATTACGTCCTGATGTGGACACAGGGGCCAACTTTCATTTTTGTGCACCACTTTGTGACTTTTCTGCATTAGTGCATCGGTGATGAAATTATTATTTTTATTTCTCAACTTCTAAACTAGCTCACGCGTACTCCAGCAAGATCTCCATCTATGTTTGAACCTTTGTCCACACATCTATCGGTTATGTTTCTGGTCAGGATTTTTATGTGTAACAATGCAATGAATGCTACACATGTACTATGTCCACATAAACCAAAAAATAATACAAATGATACTCAAAATGATGTAAAGTATATTAAAATGGGGTTCAACAGGGCAAATCAAATGAGACAAAAAAGCAACAAAACAAAATGAATATATACAAAGTAAATACTGCACAGACGGTGAGCCGACAGGTTACAGAAAACAGAAGATAACGGATCATAAAATAAAAAGAAAACTGCATTCAACCCAATTAGACATAAAAACCACTACAATAACAAACACAGTGCTAACAGCAGCACAAGAACAACGAGTCTGGAGGTTCTCAGTCATCAAGGTCATGGTGGTCTCTGGGGCTTAAAAAAAAAAAAAAAAGTTTCTTGAAAACTAAAGAACTGAACTTGAAGAAGTCCAGTTACTTTTTTCGAGCTCCAGAGAAAGAAATGAAAGACAAAAATGTTTGTTGCCTTAAAAGCTGAATCGGCACCTGCTGTGTACAGAATCTGTAAACCTCAGAGCAGCAGGCAGACGTTCGATCTCAGAGTCTTCTGGAAAATGAACAGTGCAAAAAATTTTAGATTCTTTAATTCAAACGAGCGAGCCGAAGCTCGAGGAAGCCTGACTGTGCGACGCTCTGTAGGTAGAAGTTTAAACTGGTTCCTGAACGCAGCATCCAGCTAGTGAGGGAACATCAGGGTCACGAGACTGACCATCTGACCCAGTAAGGAGCCTAAAGGCAACATCTGAATTATGTTACAGAGTGAAGAAAAACTGATTTACAGAAGCTGATTCGGGCGATCTTGGCTGTAAGAGTCATGGTGAAAAGTTCTGGCAGCAGCACAAATTTAATCTTTCACACACTTTGACACTTAATTTGTTTTATTTAATCATCATTTACATGTTTATATGAAACAGTGAAGAAAAATCAAGCACAAGTTTTAATGAAATCTAATTTATCTGAAAGCGTCAGTGGTTACAGTGTCGACCCTTCTTCATAACTCCTGCAGTTCGCCATGGGGCGTCGGATATCAGCTTCAGGGCCAAATCCTGATTGATGGTGATCCATTCCTGCCCATCTTAGCTGCATCTGCTTGTCTACTTCCTGTTTAAGGGTCTCCCACAGATCCTCGATCAGATTTAGACCCGCAGTTGTTTCCAGGTTATTGATCCAAAACATTGATTTGATGGTCTTGGAGCAATTGCTTTTTGGAAAATGCACAAATTGTCAACAAATTGCTCTTAAATTGCTGGAAGACGTTGGTATTCGAGGACTTTTTTAGTCTGGTCAGTCCTAAAAAACAAACTCTGGGCATGAAGCAGAAACCCATTAACCAGTTATCAAAGCACTTCTGACAGTAAGGCCCAGAAGTCATGGAGTAGTCATAGATAATAGTATAACCATAAAAAGAGCCATCAGACCCTGATGATGGCTAAAATTGATACTTGCTGTTCTGTTTTCTGCCAGAATAAACTTCACCTGAAGACAGACACCTGAGAGTGCCTCTTGTTTTCTAGGCCTATATGTACTTCTACCTGCAGAGCACCTGTGGGATCAGAGCCCACCCCACTTTGTAAAAATGACTTCCATCTCTCACTCGTGCTGTTTGGATGAGCAGTTATCAAGAACACTGCAACCCATAATCTGGCACAATCACACATTCAGAGAGTGTATAAGAAATAACCTGCATTGCTCTCTGAACGGCACTCCTATAACCAACATTACTGCCTGCAGCAGGAAACACGCAGCTCTGTCTGCCATTAACTGCTAAAGCTGTCTGATTCCATCCTTGGCTCTAAAAGCAAAGCCTTACCCATCAGACTGCTGATGTCTGCTAACATTTAGTTAGCAGACATGCACGTCAGTGAGAGTCCTCAGTAAGACTAAAGTACAAATGTGCAGGGTGTACCGGAGGGAGGGACTTAATTGAGCGTGAAAGGCAGCAGATGACCTCTGGTGCTTCAGCGCTGCTGCCAATCAAACATCTGCCAGCCCGAGGCTGAAGCACAGACGCCCACTACCCGAACATCCACACACAGTCCTTCATGCTCAGCTTCACCTGGGAACGCAGACTGATACAGCACGCCGAGCTTTTTCAATTATAAGTGGATTAAACTTTTGAACTGTATGTTAGCTAATGAGTAAATCTGAGGCTGCTGGCAGAGCTGAGGCAGCTGGATGTGGAGCAGCTGTAGATCGATTCAGCGATGCACGGGAGATCTTTCCAAATGGATGTCATTAGTAGAGAAAGCCTTCCTTTGACCAACCAAATTATTGTTTTAGCTTTAAAAAAAATGCTGTTTTATTTGGTCAGCAGCCATATTTTAAAATCATTGATTAGCTAACCAAACATCGTGACAGCGTACACAACAAACACAGCAGCAGCAATGACAGACAGACCAAGAAAAGAGTCGAGCTCTGAGGAGGAAGGTGGAAAACTCCAAACTGGATCCACTGGATACCATCTCAGGCCCCGAGGAGCTTAGAGCCTGTCCCAGCAACAACGTTTCCTCCATTCATCGTGCAATAAAGACGTTTAAAACTCATTTCATATTCTGTGTTGCAACTTTTGCCATTTATGGCCCCAAACTTTAAAACAGCCTACATCATATTATTGAAAGAAACTCTACAGTTAACTGTGCTGCACAATTAATCAAATTTTAGTCCCAATCATGATTCTGGCTTCCAATAATTAAATGAACACAAACGTGTGATGCTGAAAATTCACACTCTGCAAAGCAAGTAACCTAAATCACCACCTGATCACGTGACTGTATGAGCCAATCACAGCTCTTCCCTTCACCTTCACTGAAGTTTCCAGCAAGTAGTCTGAATGAGTAACACTGTTAAAAGACAGAAACACAACAGATGACAGACCATCACAACACAAACAGAAAACTGTCTGACACAGCAGAAAATGAAGAGCTCGTTCCTAGAAGCAGGAACAAGTACTCTGAAGTACTTCGGTTTTAGTGCAAGTGATGTTAACCAAGTAGAAATAGTAGAGCTGTGTCTGTACCACAAAGCAACTCAACAAACTTAATCAACTGCCTGAAAACACACCACAAACTGCAGTATTAGTAATGTATGAAGAATGAGACAAACGATGGTGAGTAACGAAGTAACGAAGGCTTGAGGGAAACTGTCTGCTTACTGGACAAAAGATGCGTTATCCCCCTCATGCAATGACTGGTGGATGGATGGATGGATGGATGGATGGATGGATGGATGGATGGATGGATGGATGGATGGATGGATGGATGGATGGATACTCTTTACATTTTGCTTCTAGGACATGTTGACATAATTTTGCGTTTACTGTTTTTCTTCTCAGTGATGAGCTGAGATTCGGTGAATGAGGAGCACAGATTTTATTTTGATACCAAGATTTGTACATTAGCAGGAATATAGCACAACATGGTCGTACCCAATAATTCCCAGAAACTCTTAAGTCACACCAAACACGAACCTTCGTCCCCAACAGCTGGAATCCAATCACAGCAGCATATTTCCAGAACTTAGCATGAGATGCTTGGATTTCTCTCTGAGCCATCTCCTTATTTTCTGTCTGCAGAGTCTCGCTGATGCGTTTTTGAGAGGTCATTGGAAGCTGTCGAAAGCTTTGTGTGTGATCGTGCTGCACCAAAAACTTTGTGTCACGTTTTGTGACAGTGTAATTATTTTATTGAGCTATGATGCTTTTTGTCTAAATTTAAAAACCTTTGGGGTTAATAAGACATATCATATCTTAATATTGCATTTAATGACAGCATGTAAGCTAACAATGCTAAATCATTCCAGCACACACTAGTGCTTTTCATAGTACTACAGTACAGCTGTACTGTGGTAGATTCAGTTATTGATCCAAGCAGACGCAGAATGGCACATTTTCTTCATTGGCATTTCTGTTTGCTTTCTCTCTCCGGGGTTTTATATATTAGTTTTAGCATTAGCATTAACGCTAACCTGTATTTATTAAGTAGGTTTGTTTAAACATGTTAGTGGCCATCTTCATTTTTTTTTTTTTTTTTTGCATTTTTGGCCACAGCAGCTTGTTTTGTTAGCAGTGGAGAGAGACAGGAAATGGGGGAAAGATACAGGGGAAGACACACGGGGAGGTTGGCGACAGGCCGGGACTCAAACCCGCGCCGCCCACACCGCAACGCGGCATATGTATGTGGTCACTGGCTTCACCACTAAGCCACCCAGGCGCCGCCATCTTCATTTTTTTCCTGTTTTTAATACGTTTGTATTTCTATGAAGCTCTTTGAAACTTTACATGCAAAAAAAAAAAAATCACTTGACATACAAACCTGTGTATGCTGGGCATACAACACCGCAATCAGATCAAATCTATCACTCACATTTGCACAGACAATATTCATGAAATTTTACTCAGCTTTGAGGTCTTACTTCCAATATTCTGACTATTAAATCTCACCATCACCATCATCTCACCTCTAACCTGTAACCTGCCATCTACAGCCTAAAAAAAGCAAATGTGTGTGAGAGCAAATCGCTCTCTCTCACACACACACACACACACACACACACACACACACACACACACACACACACACACACACACACACACACACACAAACAGAGCTGCTGCTGAGGTGACAGCGTGAGCTTCGATTCATGAAAACAAAAGCAATCAGAGAGCATCAGCATCCCTCGCAGCATCAAATCTGTGTGCTCGCCACCATTGGTCTCGAGGTGTGTCAGTCAGGCAGAACCTGGCAGCTTATTGGACGACCGGGACGAGCAGATCAATGGCTGCCACCGTGAAGGCTTCATCACTGAGACCTGGACTCTGTTAGCCTCTCTCACTCAGCCAACGTCACATGCACATACACACACTATCAGAGCGGAAAGGCGAGGCTGTGGTGCGCGCGCGCACACACACACACGAGAGGAGTTGCAAATTAAAAACCAGCTCCCTACCCGACTCGTTGTTCTCTGAATCCATCTTGTTGGAGGCGACGCAGAGGACAGGTGGACCTCGTCTCCACTGTCTCTCTCTCCCCTTTTGTTTGCAGCCTCGTTCGCCCCCCCCCCCCCCCCCCCCCCCCCCTCCCCCCTCACATGCTGACACTCACCACTGACCTTGCAGTGCTCGTTTCCCCTCGCCACCAGCAGCAGCAGCTAAACGCTGCAGGTGAAGTTGCAGCGCTGCAGAGTCAATCCAAAACTGCTCAGAACCACCTCAGTATCAATCCCCCACCGCCAGCTCAGGGGCAAGGATGCTGAAACACACACAGAGATGCACACACACACACACACACACACTCTGGAGAGATGGCATAATGAGTGTGTTTTCTGGCTTTGTGTGTGTGCTGGGTTGAAGGTGTTTTAATCATCCTGATTGGAGTGTAATTACACAGATTTGCTGAGAGAGAGACACAGAGCGCTGCTGAAGGAATTTAGCATTTTTAAAAATGTGTGTAAGCATGTGTGCACTGTGCATTTACATCTGTGTGAGAGTGTGTGGGCCTCGGTGTTGTGTAACTGAGGACTAATTTTAGTTGAAGACCTTGAACGTGAGGACGTTTCTCAGAAGTGAAGAACATTTCAGAAAGCAAGTGTAACTCAAAAAGGAGACGGCAGATTATCTTATGATCTTATCTTATGATAAAATATCCCCACTTTCACCCTCCTGCTGTGACTGGGCTCATAACATTCAAGGACAATGTCTAAATGTGCACATCTGGATGCAGATATTTAATCTCCAAATGTTAAGTACAAAAGGTGGATTGATGCTGCTTTGGGGTGGTGCTGCAGCCAGAGGCACGGGGAGCATTACACTGTTAGAGGGAAGAAAAAAAAAAGCTTAAGCTGGTCTCTCTAACGGGGTACTGATCTCAGCACATCTCAAAATCCACATCAGGAGGCACAAACTAAAGGTTTCACCATAGCTCGCAGCACCCAGAAGTAAAACATCATAAAATATCTGCAGATCGTCCAGTCCATGAAAAACAGACCAGGAATCCTGCAGGAGGAACGAGAGAAAATACCCCAAACAAGAGCTCAAAGACTCCCACCTGCTCCACAAAGCTTTAACACCTGACAGAGGGCTGTTACTACGTCCCCAGTCACACAGGCCTAGAGCCTGATTGGCGATTGCCTGGCAACCACTTGGTAACCATCAGTTGCTAGGGAAAAAATGAGCATGCTCCAATCGGATGCTGAGTGGATGCTGCAGGTTGCTGGTTGCTCCTAGGTGAGAACAGTTGCAAAGAGGGTGCTGCACCACCGCGAGCAGACTGCCATAGTTTGCGCTGAAGACGCCATTTAGTCAGCTTTGGATGCAGCCCTGTACACCCTGAGACCAGTTTGCAACCGATTTCTAGGCCGGTGTGAATGAGGCCAATCAGAGGACTGGTTTCATTTGAAGACCTCGAACACGAGGAAAATTCTCAGAAGTGAGGAACATTTAATTTAAGCCAGTGAGGAGTTCTCTGAATTCCTTCAGTCTATTTCCAACAGCTCAGAGAGAAAATAAAAACATGTTTCAGTCCCAGTGGAAGGTCAACCAAGTCATATTTTCAATTTCAGAGGCTTAGTGTGGGCCTGGTCTCAGGTTCAAGGTTAGATAGCGGGGGTGGGGGTGCTTCACGCCGGGTCCTCGTGAGTGTAGAGCAGCTCAGTGGGTAACAGCCACAGATGGCTGCCTCAGATACCGCCATGCCTCACACAGTCAGGCGGCTCAGACACTAATTTTAGAGTCAGACTGAGCGAAAACACTGCGGACAGGAACAAATCACAGCAGAGCTCCGCATTTCAAAACCATCTCAGATCTTTAACGCACGGCTCTTCTTCCTGGACCACAGTGTAGTCCAGGAAAAGGTTCACAGCAGGGGGCACTTCACTTTCAAACATCTAGACTCAAAGGATGGGAAAGGACTGGATTTCATTCTGTTACTGCATCCAACCACAGTCAAAAATAACTGCTCAATTATTTAATAAACTAGGCAGAAAAACAACTTCCACTTTTATGAAATAAAGGCTGCAAAATTAAATCTGACAGAAACCGTTAAATAAAACTCTCCAAATAAACACTTCTCCACTTAAGTCGCTTTGTTTTTGCTCAAACGTGAACCCAGAAAACACCCGAGCTACTATTACTGCTGCTTTTTAAAAATATTTACATTTTTTATATTCAGCATTCAACATTTTAATAATAATATGTATATTTTTGATTCAACCCTGAGTTGAGGGGCCTCTAAAGCAGATTATGATGCCGTTTTATTAGCTTTGAGTTATTTCCTAAATGTACTTTTTATGAAAAGTTTTATCTAAAAACAGTCTGAAGCCTAAAATAACAAAAATGATGAGTTTGAATAAACAGCAGCTGTGACTTCTATGCAATGTGCTGCAGATAAAGTTAAAAATAAAGCCGGGCTGTGCAAACATTAGCTCAGTTAGTCATCTTTCAAGGTGGCAGTGCACGATCATTTAAAACAGGCACGGGGCAGAGTAATGTGGATGGGGCTGGACAGCCATCACAGTGTAGCCTCATTAGTCAGCAGTTAGCAGGACTCCGTCTGCTCAGCCTCATCAACGGATCTGCTTGTACGACCGTCTTCATCAGCGACTTCCTCGCTGCTCTTTGCTTCCTGGATGCTCCCGGTCGCTCCTCGTGGGATGGTTTCCCTCTCCGGTAAAATAACCCGCGAGTCTGTTAACGTGTGAACCTGCAGCTGTCGGAAGCTTTTAAGGTGGAATGTCTCCACCTTAAAAGCTTGTCAGTTTTTAACCACTCACTTTGTTCTTATTGGCTCTCACACATGAAGTGATGATGTGAATATTTTATTATAATGAAACGGTGGGACGGCAGAATTACAAATTCGAGCAGATAAGTTTCTTAAATTCATGAGACTGGTCTGAATTAAACTATCAAGTGCACAGTCTTCTCTTCTGTGATGGACTTCATAGTAAATTTGATGTCAGGTTCATCCTCAGAACTGTCAGAAGAAGTCTTCTTAACCCCGGCCGTGACCTTTTCCTACACCTGATGGGCAGATGAGTGTGTGCCGTCCGCAGAACGGCCTCGTTTGTGTTGAGCTCTAATCGCTTTGCTTATTCTAAAATAAGCAAACTGTAGCTGTGGTTTCTCCTGCATGTGGAAAACTCTGCTCATTGTGTTCTGACATTCTTTCCACAGACTTCACAAACAGCATCTCACATCCAAAAAAGGCCAGACTGCAGAGCCAGAGGGACCTCACAGCGAGCGTCTGGACTGCTACTGTGTGAGTCGCATGTGCTCTGCAAACAATACTGAGAGAGGAGCGCGGGAGCCCCGTGATGGGCGGGCTGTGGTCTTCACATCTATGCTTTTCTAAAACGAGAATTTAGCTGCAAATAATATCATTTTGAAGAACGGCAGAGGTGAAAGGAACTGTGGAGGATCTAGATGTTCTAGTGATCTGGTATCAAACATGCATAAAGGACCAATGTGTGAACTATAATATTAAACAGCACTGTGAACAAAATCCTCTTCCTGTTTTCACAGGGTGCTGATAGAGGTTAGAAGGTCAGACTGACAGCAGCCTGAAATCCAGGCAGTCCATATCAAACGTGGGGGGGGGTTGTAAATGTCAGCCGCCTCCTGACATGATGAGGTTCCCCTCAGCTATAAAAGCAAAAACATATTTTTCTTCCACCAGTAAATGTTAGAATATCTCCTTGAGACGACTGCACAGATGAGATCTGCGAGCCGTGAAGCCGTCTCACTTTTACTGCACAGTTAGCTCTGCAGCAGAACCCTCCCCTGACCCTGCAACATGTGGAAAACATGAAGAGCTGTTAATGGGTGTCACCAAGTCTACACAGTATAACCTTTGTGGGGTGGCTGTAGCTCAGGAGGCAGAGCAGGTCATCTACTACTTGGAAGGTTGGTGGTTTGATCCCTGGCTGCTCCAGTCTGCATGCCAGAGTGTCCTTGGGCAAGATCCGGGACCCCAAGTTGCTCCCCGACGCGCTGTGTGAATGTGTGAGAATGAGGCCTGCTGCACAGAGTGTTCAGTAGAGTAGAAAAGTGCAATAAGTGAAGTCCGTCTACCATCTGCTGCAGCCCTCGGCTTTAAACCAGCGCACCATAAGGACCGATCTGGGATAGAATTTATGATTAAAATTAAAAATCATCAGAGATATCAGTAAGCTCATGGTGTCGAGTGATTTTTTCTATATTGACACAACTAAATCCAAGATTTATTATTATTATCATTAACCATATTTTACATCTGCATGATACAGCTTTAAAGAGAAAAGTGGACCAATAACGAGCTACAAACAATTTCAAACATACCAGGTTCACAACTCAACACATCAAATATTTTTGACTATACTATGACAATCATCAGCATCTTTATTGGCTCTGTACTGACACTGTGCATTACTTCATCAGAAAACTTGGAGAAATTCCCTAATATTCCCAAGTCTTCACCGGAAAGCCAACACGTTTCAACATCAAGTCTTCCGCGTCATTTTAGGTTCTTTACGTCCTAATCTGAGTTACAGTCAGTGATTTATGGTGTCTGCGAAGTGAAAAACTGGAAGTAGATACTTTTTCTTATTCAGCTGTTTCTCATGCTGGTGTCGCACTGACAGACGACTGCTGCTCAACATCTCTGCACCGGTGTGACAGACAGAGACACGAGCAAGCATCTGCCTGCAAAACAGACCAGAAGAAAGGTGCAAAATCCATCCCAAAGTGCTGAAAAGCAGCAAGCTGAGCGTCACACAACAAACGCACAAAGATAAAAGCTTCCCCGTCTGCAAAGACGCAACCAGTGGAGGAAACAGAGGGAGGCGCATCTCCTTTGAAGTTATATTTAGGCCCAAATCCTCCTTTGCAGAACAAACCGTCTTCCACCGTGAATACAAATCACAGCCAACAACTGAGGGAGGAACCGTCCTAAGAGCACAGGAACCGACAGCTCACGTACAATTAGCCAGCGGAGCATCAAAACAGCACAGGCCCGCTGGGCTTCTTTCACTTCCTCCTGCATCCTAAACACTCCCGTATTCCACCGAGGACGCAAACGGGCGTCTCATCTGACGCAACTTTGAAGATGCGAGCACACAGAGGGCGCTCGCTGCAGGTGGTCCTGATCCATTTAGACACTTTTACAACAGCCTGAGCACCTCCAACACAAAGAAAAGTGCAAGGAAAATGGAAATAAACCTTCAAGCTTTCGTTTTTCAACGGCAGCCCTGCACACATTAGCTGAGGGTGGTGGAAAAGGGGATTAAGCTACAGCTCATCTATCATGCTAACCTTCATTCTGAACCCTGCTTGATTTCTACTGCTGATTTCTGAATGCACCCTTTCCTGGTTTTTTTTGGTTGCATTCGTCTTGACTTGATTCACTTTATTTCTGTAATGGGTGAAAATCAATTAGCATCCTCCTGATTTTAGACTGTGAAATCCATCACTGTAAACTGGCAGCTCATTTTCTGAAGGTTACATTATTGTTGTTTAGCAGCAGCACAATGATTATTTTTATGATCAATTAGTCTGACAGTTATTTTTCTCAATTACCTGATAAATCATGTCAACGACAGAACATCAGAAAATGGCAACAAGTCCCTACAACAGTTTCCTAAAGGCCAAGGTCATTGATCATCTCATGCTGTCCGATCAAAAAAATTTAATCAAAATATATCAAATTTCTATTAAAATTTTCATTTTCTTAATTTTAATTTTCCCCCAAAGCTGCACCAGAAAGGAAAGGAAAGGAAAGGAAAGGAAAGGAAAGGAAAGGAAAGGAAAGGAAAGGAAAGGAAAGGAAAGGACTAGGATGCCTCCTGGGCACCTCCTGGGTGAGGTGTTCCACGCATGTCCTACTGGGAGGAGGCCCTGGGGCAGACCCAGGACACACTGAAGAGATTATATCTCTCGACTGGCCTGGGAACACCTTGGGGTCCCCTCGGACGAGCTGGAGGAGGTGGCTGGGGAGAGGGAGGTCTGGGCTTCTCTTCTTAGACTGCTGCCCCCGGGACCCGGCACGGGATAAGGAAGGAAGAAGATGGATGGATGGATGGATGGATGGATGGATGGATGGATGGAGCTGCACCAGATTTCATGAACTTCTACCACTCTTATTAAAACAATTTCCTTCCATCATCCATCCTGCTTAATTAATGCCACTATGGTTGGTTGCAGAGGCATCTGCCTACAGAGCACCTACAGAAAGGCTTTTACAAACACCGCAAATGTGGTCCCATGCAGTCCTCCAAAATCCCAACTGCACGGTGCTCAACGTGGAGGTTACATCTGTGATCTCATTGTTTTGGTCACTACCCCCAGCTCGAGGCCACAGGGGATGGAAGGTATGTAGGTCAACCTGTAAAGCCACAAACAGTAGCAGTACAACTGCCGCTATGATCTACAATTAAAAAATAAATGAAATTCATTTCTCAGTTTGCCGTCACCAGCACCTGATCCATCCTTGTGAGCCAGGATCAGACTGGTGCATGCCTCTTCTGGACAGGTGAACAACAGGGTTTTGGTGATCAGTGCAGCTCTGCCAATAACCCACTAATAACCGTTTAAGATGGGTCAGCACTAGGCCAAAAAATTATAAACTAAAATCTGAGAGAGACGATTTCTGAAACTTTGCTTATGAATTTAACTCCTTAAAACAAGCTGGTGTGGTCTGCTCAAAGTCTACCTGCACAACCAGTTCACAGCAGATGCACAGACAGTAAATGTCTGCAGCAGACTTCCTGCACAGTTTCATAATGGAGGTGTCCTGCGACACTGGGACTAACCAGCCCTTCTGCCAACATTCACAGATGTTATTACTCCATTATGAAAAATAATATTAGGCTCATTTAGCTTCAGAGGGAATGAGCAGAGGTGCTTCATCACAGAGCTGAGAGGCCACATACGACTGTTTAAAGCATCATTTAGTGACAACAAGAAGACACGCATCAGGATCTGAGTGGTAGACTCCTTCCTCTGTAAACAGATTACCCTGAATGTGAATGTCTCTGCACAATAACAGAAAAAATAAACTATTTCCCAGCAGAAGTATTTCCACTCATCTCCCCCTGTGCTTATCTGACTGTTCACTCAGACTTATAGAGCAGCAGCAGCAGAGGGAGAGGACGGCCGCAGCGACAGCGGGTTTGTCCTACATAATGACTTAATTGAGGTGGATAACACTTTGAGCATAATGAGAGCCTCTAGACCACAACAGGCCCAGGAGTGAGAGCTCTGGAAATGGAGCAGCGCTCCGAAAAATCGGTGTCGACTACAAATAACAACACGACTGAAAATGAGCCAAATAAACAGCTTCGTCCACTTTGTCTCCAAGCCACACTCACACACAGACACACACACAGTTTTGCTCTGAAAGGTTAAGACCACACACTCACGTTTATAAAAATCAAAGAAGCTGTTTCAGCTCCTCTTCCTGTACAGCCACTCTTCCTTTAAGACAGCTGTCTTCTGATTGGCCGCCTGCTGCAAACAGCGTGACTGAGAAGACCATACTGGTGCTACCTCCTCTCTATGACATCTTACAGCTCTGAGAACGGAAAAAAAAATCCCAAAACTACCTGATACAGAGTGTTGAAAGCAGTCTGAAGCCTGAGCTTTACTTGTACGTACACTGACATCATTCCTTGACTCTTCAGCATGTTTGACATGAACTTCAGCACTGGAACAGGACATGCATACATGCAGGAGAAAATAAGGAGAAGTAACTGATGATAATCAGACGAGACTCTGGTTGGATGCATGAGAACCAAACAGTCAGCCTGGAGACATCATCTCAGAGACAGCAGCGAGTTCATAACGTCTGCTCAAACAATCCCCAGATTTCATGTGAAAAACATCAACTTTGGCATCACTGCTGCAGCGTTTCTTCCTCGAGGAGGGCTGTTAGCGCCTCACTGTGAAACCGACTCTTCGGCGAGCGGGGGAGGGGAGCAGCACATTCCTTCGCCCAATTAGCAGCCAGACAGAAGCGAGAACGAGCTGTGAATGTGAAAAACTAACGACCAATCACTGACGCCCACCGCCTGTCTGGGAGCTCCTTTTAAACATGAGATATAAGGTTGGGGTGAAGGAGTTGGCTTTATGTCCCACAAAGATTCCAGTTGTTTACGTTGACACGTTTTTCTTTCCGTTTCAGTCCAATTTAAAACTGACGCATTTCAACAGGAAGTGCGCGTCATGCCTCCAACACGCATGTTTGAGATGCTTCAGTGGGATGTGTAACCATGGAAACCATAAAACAGAGCTTTATAGAAACTGAAACCATCATCTGATTTTTCCAAACCCAACAACAACTTTTCCTACCTAAGCGTAACCGAGAAGTTATTCCTGTGTGAACCCAAACGGGCCGTTTCTATTGGCTAATCCGGACTGCCAGCTTTTCATTGCTGAACCTAATCACCTCCTGTTATCCCCAAACCTGACTGAGCACTCTGTTGCTTAAATATGGCTGAACACTTACATTAATGTTAAAAAAATGACAATAATCGGTCCAGTGAACAGTTGTGTGCATCCAAATGTTTTCACCCTTTAAAGTTGAAAACCTCTCTTTTTTGCACATGGAATAAATTTAATTGACAAATGAGACCATTCTCAGAAACAATTATGTTCAGGTAAACAAATAAGGAGGCCAATTTATAGATTTCAGCTTGTAACTCTTTCACAAACTGCTCGGAGACCATAATAAAATCCAGCATGTTACAGACCGTCTTTAGCTGCTAACGTTTGAGCACAGTTGGCAAAGCTAACTATTCAAATAGCTGTTCTTCAGATTAGCTTCCCGTGTCAAACGCATACATGCAGCCCCGCGCTGCCCCTTTGGTCCACTGGGGATCGATGTTGAAAGCGTCACATTACCACTAATGCAATCAGCAGTTTACCACTGGGAGTAATTATAGAGCAGACTGAGGCCTGCAGGGATGCAGTCCTTGAAGCTGCAGATGCTGTCTGCAGCAGGAACGCCAGCATCCGGACACATCGGCAGCCTGAAACACCACCTCCTCCAGCACCAGCAGCCACCGCTCCAAAGCATAATGAGTCCGTCTGGAGGGAGACTGTTTTTTGGCCCGCAGACTTGTTTCTCATCCTACTTGTCTCAGCAGCCAAGTGGGTTTTTAGGAGAGAAACGATCGGCAGTAAACAGCAGCTGGTTACCTGCCAGAGCAGCTGCTCGAGGAAAAAGGCGAGGGCACCCAGAGTCCAACTTTCCCAAAATAGAAACAGTCAAGACAGCACACACACACACGCACATGCACACACACACCTTCAATATTAAAGGGGTTAAAGTGAGGACAGAGCGTGACAAGAAAACTCCTACAGCAGATCATTAAAATACTGTTTATGTTTCGTTAGATTTTATAGGATCTTCAATGCAGCCGCTAAAAGGTGAGAATTAAACACGTTTAATTTTAAGGTGTCGTCACCCCGACTCCTGTCACATCCGTCAGATTCAAACTTTAGGACATCGTATGTGGCACACGTGGTTATTGTGAGAAACTTTCAGTGTGTTTCAGCAGAAAACTTAAATCCATACACCCATCATGTGCTGCTTCTCTGCATCCGGGCTGCAGGAGAAGCATCCCAAGCAGAGATGCCCAGACCTTGCTCTCTCCAGCCAACTCCTCCAGCTCCTCCTGGGGAACACTGAGGTGCTCCCCAGCCAGCTGGGATGCATAATCCCTCCAGCATGTCATGGGTGCTCAGGAGGCATCCTGAACCACCTCAACTGGCTCCTTTTAACGTGGAGGAGCAGCAGCAGCTCTACTCTGAGTCTTTCCCCAATGATTGAGCTCCTCACGCTGTCTCTCAGGAACAGCCTGGACATCCTTCAGAGGAACTCATTCCAGCAGCCTGCATCCTTTGGCTCCTTCTTTCTGTCACCATCCAAAGCTCGTGGCCACAGGTGAGAGTAGGAACGCAGGTCGGTCAGTAAATCAACAGCTTTGCTTTCAAGCTCAGCTCTCTTTACCACAGCAGAGCAACACAATCCGTCTCTACACGAGGAGAAAGATCCCATCAAGTTCATGTGTGACTCCTGCTGCCTTCAGGTGGACCTCATCAGTCCAGAACTACCAGATTCCCCAACAGCTTCTTTCCACATGCAGTAACCTCTCAATAAACAAAGACAGCACAAAACCATTATGGAGCTATGATGTGTTATTTTTAATCTTGCACCTGATGCTGCCTCATGCATATTATTATTATTATTATATGCCATATGAGAACTGTTTGTATGCCTGCATCTGTTTATTTATTTTAGTGCACCACACAGGAGCACTATCAATAAAAGGCTTTATGATTGTGACAACAGCTTTATCATCTCCACCAATCAAACTCTGTCAACTGGACACAGAAAATACAAGAAGAACATCCTGATTAACTTCTGTTAAAGTGACCCATTTGTCAGATTTCCTCTGAGACTGCCCGACTTCCCTGCAGTTCATCTCATTCACTGATGCTCCCTCTCTGGAACACACTTCCACAAAAATCCATAATATTCCAGGAATCTAATGAAGTGGACATCAGGGATTCAGCTGCTTGTCAGTCAATCTGTAAATTAAGATCGAGTTCTTGTATTTACCTGATGATTTTAAATGCAAGCTGCCACAAAAACTGCACCAACAGCTGCAGGGAGCAGAGATTTACACACAGGAGGGTTATAATGAGTTTCCCAGAGAAAATGCAGTCAGGCCGGCCTCCAGTTAAAAACAAGTCTAATTTTCATTCACACAGTGACGTTTATTCACCTGGACAATCAAATAATGCTCGCAGCAGATGACGCAGCTCAGTGACACGATGGGAGGAACCTTTGAGTCCTGCTGTTTATTGTTGTTTACAGCCCTGCTCACATCGTCACCTGCTTTTCACCACATTATGGGGTTAGACTCCACCTGGCCTCGCAGGTCTGGCCGCACCTCCCAACAAGTGGCAGCAGGAGTGAATCATGCCAGCAGCCACCCTCAGAGGAAAAGGGTTCGATCAGAAACGATACTCAGCTATGAGCTCCTATCAGTGCTGTCACAGCTACAGCAGATCTCTGTAAGGCTCGAGGCAGCGCTCGATAGATTTATTTATTTTTGTTTTCTCTCACGGGCATTTAAGCAGTTAAACCAACAACCACGGTGATGCTGTGAGTTCTGTGGGAAAATGAGGGAAGCAGTGAAGATTTTTGGGTATAAAAGTTTGTTTCCAGGGGGCGTGAACGAGGACTTTGCAGTTAATGAGTTTTTGCAGTGGTGCCCAAGTTTCTGCTTTATCTCCTCCGGAGGTTTGAAAATGATTTGAAATTTCATTTACATGATTTATCCTTCATTAAACACCTTGTGTTGATGTTTTCTTGCAAAATACTAAAGTTTTTTTTTTATCTATACACTCCATCTATATTGGAATGTAATTGATGTATTTACTATAATCTTTTGACAGGATTAACTTAAACACAAAACCTAAATTGCACTTGTATATCCAGCAAATGGAGATATACAAGGTGCCACCCATGTTTTCCAGTGGACACTCCCTATAGGCCATGATTCATTCTAAAACATGTGGTAATACATCAGGCCCTTCCTTGTTGGTGCTTCACTGGCAGATCCTATTTAAAATGCTGTCTAATCTTTTTATGGGCCGGCCAAGAAGTAAAGCTGTAAACTGGACGTTTTGCTGGAGTTTTAACATCCAGAGATTCTTCCTTTGAGACCTTGCTGAGCATCTTTCTGCCTTCTCGGTTTGAAATGAACTAAACAGCGAGTGAGTTTGAGCTTTTAGGGGCAGACAGAAGAGCTCCACTATAGAGGAAAATGCAAAAAAAAAATTTATAAATTTCTCCATATTATCTTATTCTCGTATTTGCTGAAAGTTAAAATCATAAGTGACAGTAATATTACATAATAACCTCCCAGCTTTGTATGTTAAAAATCACAATCTGCAGCTTCTCAAATGTGAGAAAATAGATATTAGTATGCCTCACTGTGGGCACTGTTCGTGGCGATCTGAAGATGTGTTTCACTCTTGACATGAAACATTTATCAATCTGAACTAATCAGTAATAATAATAATCTGTACTATGAGAGGCATTTGAATGATGAAAATCGTCAAATAATCGAGTATTGATACATCATTAAAGGTGACACCTTAAAATCCCACACTGAGGCGGTGACAGTGAACACACCACAGCACCTTTTTTAAACACCAGCCTGTTACCGGTGTTACAATTAGCCCAAATGGTGACATTAAACGCAACACTTACACACCGGGGGTGTAAGGCTATTTCTCAAACATGTCAGCACACACACTCACACTCACTGACACACACCGACACACAGCTTACCGGCTGGCATTTCGGTGCTGATGTACCGCAGTCCCCGTGTGTGTGCCGAGCACCGACTGATCCGGGCTCAGTTAGTTAGCCTCCATGGAGCGTCTCCCCCGCTGCTTTCTGTTCACCTGAAACAGCAAATCACCTGTTTGTGGCTTCACACGACACGTTCAAGGGCGAGAACAGAGAGGCCGGGAGGCTCGGTAACGGGCTAAACAGGAACAGCGCTGTAAACACGGACCGTCCGGGAGGAATTAGCCCGGGAGAGGCTAACGTCTGCGGTCCTAACGGTGCGGACGGTTTACAGACAGAGGGGCAGGGGGGGTAGGGGGAGAGAGGTGAGACGTTAACCGGTGAACGTACCTGTAGGAAACCACCAGCAGCAGGACGGCTCATCAACTCCTACTCATTACTACAGTGCTTCCTGCTTTACGGTGACAGATAAACACGGAAGTGTGTGTGTGTGTGTGTGTGTGTGTGTGTGTGCTGTGGAGGATCCAAAAACCTCCCCCGCTCCGGTTTCAGCATATGCTGCCTGCGCACCGGGGACGCTGCTAATTATAGCCGCCTGCGGCACCGTGCGCCCTCCAACACCCCGGAGCTCACCGCGGAGTCAGCGATGAGTTTTTAACCATCATAAAGTTCGTTCATGTTAGTGTGTGAGCCCCTTTTTAAAGACACGAATCATTTCAGCACATGACTAAAGTATGAGGGTCCAACGGTGCCGAAACTGCTCACACGCAGGTTCTGACACGTGTTCCGACTGAATATTTACATCATTATTTACATCATTATTTACATCATTTGAACCGTAGTTTATATATATATATATATATATATATATATATATATATATATATATATATATATATATATATATATATATATATTTCCAGCAGTAAGAAAAAAGTAAACTATTCCTTTGTGCTCATGGAGATGAATTGTGTTTTTCATGTTAGCATGATTTTTTAATGAACGCATTTCAGTAGGAAGCATGAGGAAGTCCGGAGTGGCAGAGAAGTATATGAGGGTGGTGCAGGACCTGCATAAGGACAGCAGGGGTGAGGTGTGCAGCTTGAGTGACAGACTGGTGCAAAGTGGGGGTGGGAATACATCAGGGATCGGCTCTGAGCCCCCTCTTGTTTGCAGCGGTGATGGACAGGTTGACAGATGCGGTCAGGCAGGAGTCTCTGTGGATGATGATGTTTGCAGATGACACTGTGATGTGTAGTGAGAGCAGGGAGCAGGCTGAGATGGTTTGGACATGTGCAGAGGAGGGATAGTGGATATACTGGACAAAAGATGTTCCAGGCGGGAGGAAAAGAGGAAGACTACGGAGGAGATTCATGGATGTAGTGATGGAGGACACGGAGAAGGTTGGTGTGACAGAGGAGGATGATAGGGATAGAGTGAGATGGAGGCAGTGGCTGTGGTGACCCCTGAAGGGAGCAGCTGAAAATAGCATGTTTTGGTAAACAAGAATAAAGTGGAAATTACTGTATTTTAACTCCCTATTATATTTGAACAGAGCTGCAGAGAAGAAGGCTGCACAGAGGACTGCTGGCAGCAGCCTCCCCTCCACCACAAACATCTCCACCAGCAGATGCAGGAAAAGGGCCGACGAACCCACTCACCCAGCACACGCAGTGTTTACCTGCCTCCCCTCAGGCAGGAGGCTTCAGAGCATCAACAGCAGAACCACCAGACTGAGGAACAGCTTCTTCCCAGAGGCTGTAAGGCTGTGATGCTCTGTAGTGTTCCCAGCCAAAGGTAGCAAACATGAGAAACCACTTGGCTTTGCACTATCCACCACACACTTCTTATTTATACTAAAGGACACAGTAAATATGTTTTCTACCCCTGTTTCTGTAGATATTGCTCTTGTGTTCTTGTTCTTGTTGGCTTTAAACCAGAACCTGAGTGGAAAATTTAAACCTGTCCGGGGTGTACCTCACCTCTCACCCTATGGCAGCTGGATAGGCTCCACCCCCACTATGACCCTAAATCAGGTGGATTAAAAAAAGAAAGACAGAAAAAAAAAACAGGAAAATTGTGTCAAGAAACACAAGTTTATAAAGAATGTGTTTCCAACACTCACCTGACTCAACATGTTAATCACAGACTGTATATAAAAGATGGAAATAGCCACCATGATCCCACTCATCAGTTATCTCTGCTCTCTCATGAATGTTGTCTTGATGTGTCACGCTCGCTGTTATTAACCTGTCCCAGCAAATATAATATAATAACCACCAAGTGACCGACTTTTCTTTGATAAACAGCTCCAGAGTGACAGCTGCATCAGTGTTGGAGGTGATCCATCATCATCTGCTGGACATCCTTCTCAAATGTCCCCTGAATGATGCAACTCAGCTAACTGATGCAAACAGTGAGCAGACTGTGTCACAGGGTTTATAATGATTGGGGGGGCAGAGAGGTGGCGCCTGTAGCAGCTGATTCTAGTCCTGTAATAACCTGAAAAACGGTACAATTTTAACCTGTATTTAGATGTAAAAGGGCATCTTTTTAAAAACCAAGACTGGCTGAAAGCATTTATCCCAGAAAACAAAGTTAAATAAAACTGCGTTTAGTGGGCGGGGTCTAAGGTTCAGTTTTTTTCCTTTAATTTGTCACATTAGTGTGCCAAATAAAGAAAACAATGAGCCACAGATGGTTATTATCTGAACTCTGCTTAAAAACAGTCCCTCAGAGCTGTAAATGTGTGTGAAAGTGTGCCGCTTGTGCTTTTTAAGCTCTTAAGGACATTTGCTGCACCGTCCGATGGACTTAAGGGTGATTATGGGCTTTGGCCCCACAGATGGCACGCCGAGCGTCCGTTAAAGTCAGCTGTAGCCGGCAGCACCCCCCCCTCCGCCTGATGGAAATTACATGAACACACATTTTTTCCCCTCTGTTTGTGTGTGTGTAATTACTCTAATGCAGGAGACGTCTGCATGTCACAGCTGGACAGAGTGACAGAGGTGGGTCATCTTAAAATAAAGCTGGGGGGGGGGGGGGGGGGGCATGCTGTGATTACTGAGCAAACATCAACAGATTTAGCTGTCAGTCAGCAACATTTCACTGTCAGCACAGTAAAGACGATTATTTAACCAGCCTGATGTGATGTGTGTACAGAGTGAAGGGGCGGGGCTTCACACAGAGGGCTTGGTTTGTTTTTTTAAACCAATGACATGTCAGAGAGGGCCACCCATCCATTTTCCTCCCCTTATCTGACTCAAGGTGACAGGATTTAAAGATCCTCCCTTTTGTAAATAGCATTTCTAATGTAAACCCTCTTTTAGACCAGGCCAGCATGACGCCATGCACAGTATCTGTCACTGAACAGGTGAGACCCTGCTGTTTATCCTGGGAAATCATCAACATGTGTGTTTGTCTGATGTTGCTCAAGTTGCCACAAATACAATGCACACGTGCACTATGTGTAATTTAAACCCACTTTTATAGCAACCTGGCAACAAGCCAGTGTAGTCCTAGTGCTGGAATCAATTTTAAAGTCTTATTAATAACATAAAGAGCCCTTCGTGGCCCGGCTCCTGCATATACAGCAGACCTGCTGAGACTTTGTTTCAGCCGTTGGCCTCTCTGATCATCTGATCAGGGTCTTTTAACTGTTCTTATTTCAAAGCCAGAAGTGTTCACACTTTTGAGGTTGTAGCTCCTAAACGTTAATTAAGTTCAGTTCAGTTAAATTCAATTCAGTCCTCTAGCTGCAGCATTTTGGATCAGCTGAAGGCTTTTCAGGGAGCTTTTAGGACAGCCTGATAATAATGAATTACAATAGTCCAGCCTAGAAGTAATAAATGCATCAATGAGCTTTTCAGCATCACTCTGAGAAAGGATGTTTCTAATTTTAGAAATATTGCACAAATGCAAAAAAGCGGTCCTACATATTTGTTTAATATGTGCATTGAAGGACATATCCTGGTCAAAAATGACTCCAAGATTTCTCACAGTGTTACTGGAGGCCAAAGTAATGCCATCCAGAGTAAGTATCTGGTTAGACACCATGTTTCTAAGATTTGTGGGGCCGAGAACAAGAACTTCAGTTTGATCTGAATTTAGAAGCAGGAAATTAGAGGTTATCCAGGCCTTAATGTCTTTAAGACATTCCTGCAGTTTAACTAATTGATGTGTGTCATCTGGCTTCATTGATAGGTAAAGCTGAGTATCATCTGCATAACAATGAAAATTGATGCAGTGCTTTCTAATAATACTGCCTAAGGGAAGCATGTATAGAGTTCAGAACAGCCAATCAGGTCAGCTGAAAACTCATTTCTACAGGTCAGTTTTTCCTCAGTCTTTCTCCTGTTATCTTGTTTTTCTAATGTTTGTATGGAAGTGTGGCTGCAGGGATGAATGTAAGGCCGTGTGTTTCTGTGTACATTTATCTTTAATGTATTTTTATCCAAACTGTCAAGCACTTTGTAACTGTATATAAAATATACAAATATAAATATTAAACTCTTGGCCAAGCTGCATCTTCTCCAGTTTGGCTGAGAAGTAAATAAATAAATGCCTCCATCGTTTCTATTTACAATCTGTGTCCTTCCACCACCACACACTATCTCATCAAATTTCACCTGTGGATCAGTAACAGTAGATCAGTATTTAATTGTTGATTGCAAACCGTTTGTGCCCTTACACATTTCAGTTAATTATAATACTCTTAAGACATCAGACTGGTTCACCATCGCTGTACAAGCCAGAGAGCAGCTGGGAAAACTTTTCATCAGCTCCCCTCAGAAAAGTAAACTGTGATTATTTTATTCTATGAGAGACAAAGCCTACTTTAACACTATGACAGAGAAATAAATCCTCCTGCGCTGCATCGTGTCGCTGCACATTTTGGAGTTTGAAAGTCGAGTCAGTCCACTCATTTCATTCTGCTGAGATGATAAGTAGCCTGTTCGCCGCTCTTTCATCTTCTCTGTGGTCGGGAGGAGGCGGCGGCGTGCTGCACAATATTGACAAGTGTAATCAGCGAGCCAGTGAGGTCAATGAAACGTTAAAACAGTCACAGTTTTCTCATTACCGCCAAGATGGCTGCTGATTGTCTGGCTGCTCTGGGATGTTTTTGTGCATCGAGTCAGAACCGGTTTAGTTTTTGATGAGCACCTACAGCGAACAGATGAGACTCCTGATCAGCACGAGCTGCCGAGGCCCAAAAGCTGCGGTCGGTTTCTGAGGCAGAAATATTGCTGCTGCTCTCTGAAATAATCTGTGGGTAAAATCAAAGCTAATGTTGGTGCCAGCAGGTTTTATCTCAGGTTCATTTATAAAGAAGGAAGTCTGTGACTGAATCTGGAGACGGTCACTTTGTCAAATCTCCCTCCTGACATTTTAATTTCTCTGAGATCCTGGGTTTGAGGCGGCAGCGCTAACCACTGAGTCACCGTGCTGCTTACGGCTCAGTCGCACAACAGTAAAAACAGGATGACAACCTCGCTGCAACTAGGAAAAGCAGTGGTTTCACTGAATCTTTTGCATTTGGAGATCAAATGCAAGAAGTTGCAGCGATCGTGTTCAATCACGAGGTGATCGCAGAGGTCACCTGATGGAAGGCAACCGGTCTCCAAACAATCCCGGTCCGACTCACACTGAATCGCTCTGAGAGAGAGAGCAAAGGTAACTTCCACCTCATATATGAATGCAGACAGATCGCACAGGTTCATCTGTGAAGACAGAACCAGCATCTTCTGAGTGTCTCCTCACGTGTGGAAAGTCCTCCTCTTTGAGGGCTAAAAAATCCAGCAGTGATCCTGACTCGAAGTGCAACAGACTGTGTCTGTGACTCAGTGCTCTTTCCCCGATGATGTCAGCTGTTTAGGTACAGTATCAACATATTAGGACATGTTGGGGCTGCAAACTCACATCTCTCAAATGTCTGTTCATTTACAGCCAATCACACCTACGGATGTAAAAAAAAAAGAAAAAGCAGTTCCCTTCAAAATAAAAGCAGCAAAGTTGTTTTGTGATTTTCCCACAAAATCAGTAAAAAACCCAGTAATCCATTCTCTGATGGAGAGTTCATTAAAGAACGTTTGGTGGCTGAAATGAGTCAAACTGCATGATAATGAATCCTCATTTCCCACTGACCTCATGCAGGCCGGTCAGGCCCGTGGGCTCTATGACACCCATGTTGGATCAAGTTCCTCAAAACAGGTTGTTGGCAGTAAAATACAGAAGTAAGAATAACAAAGTGTGCACCTCATATGTTATGTTGTCTGGTTCCCTCTTCTGCAACGTTCCTATTAAAAAATAATGAATTCAGAACTTTGTCTTCAACGATCACGACTCACTAATTCACTAACAGATAAATCCTGTGCTGCTGAAGGGAAATACTAAATCTGTCAAAGCTGTTCCAGTGTGGATAGCTGTGTGCTGCCGTGTTGGATCGTGTGATAGGAGTAACCGGATAGCCGTCAGGGTCGGCCGTGTGGAAACGCAGGACTCGGATGATAAACTGTAAACTCAAGAGGCTGCTTCATTGGTGAGCTCTTACAAAATGATGCAGGTCAGGAGCTAAGAGGCCAAAATGACAACTCTTCCCAGAAAACCACTGAACGAGGAGGGACACAGCCACGAGGGAGAGCACGACAAAGAGCAGAGGGAGACTAAGACCAGATGGTGGATGATGAGGGAACAGGCGAACAGCTGGGAGAACAGCTGAAACTAATCACAGATGACCAGACGGGAAGTAGCACTTAGCAAAGCGTAAGAGACACCAAAATAAAACAGGAAATAACTCACAGTGAGACCAGGACTAAGACACAGGAGCCCAACACAGAGACAAATAGAAGGAACGTGATGGAGATACAGAAGGAATGAAGAACCCTGTCAGCTAAAGCAGTCAGAGGACTGCAGCTGCCACGTTCACCTGCAGCAGGATCAGGATAACGAACACAGAAATCCCCCTCTGTGTAAAAATGAAAGCACTCTGTGGGAGGTCTTATATTCTGAGTGCTGTGCAGTATTTTAAATCTGATTTTTAAGTCTGCTCTGTTTGATGATGAACTGCTCAGTGAAAGGAAATTGAACGCCTCCTTCCCTCTCCTGTATGAGAGATATGTGACTCTATGGGCAGCAATTCAATCTTATTGAACCACTTTGAACATCAATAACTCGAGATAACAATCGCATTGCTGCACAAACACTTCAAACTGTATTCAGATGCACTTGGTTGGATGTTTAACTGTGAAAGAAGATTTTTATTTTAAAGCACAGACACGTAAGATGCAATCACTCTGTCCTGGACACACACACCATCACACAACCCTCTCTGCGGTGTGCAGAGGTGGAGGCGAAAAGTGCTGCCGAAAGCCTCGGTTTGCACTTCAAAGGAGCTGTGTGGGAGGATGGTGGACTCCCACCGTGAGCTGCTGCAGAGTCATGAAAGGAGCAGTTGCTGCAACGTCCTGTTAGACAAACATCTCATCAGCTCTGAAGGCTGTTCAACAAGCATGGAGGAGGAGGAAGAAGAGGAGGAGAAGACGAAGAAGAAGAGAAGAAGGAGGAGGAGGAGGTTGGTTTAAGGTGGGCGGTTCTATCACATATAGAGTCTTGTAACCTTTGTTGTTCACATGAAACTGAGGTGTGAGTGAACAGCTGAGCGCAGCCTCCTTCTCAGGGATTCGAGGGTTTTCTCCGGGTGTGTTTCCTATTTAAACTGCAGAATTTCCCGTCTCTCCCACTGACACGTCGGCACCGCCTCAGCACCCTGAACCCATTTACTGAAACCAAGAACTCAGACTAAAGACAAAGATCAAGAACAAACAAACTGAGAGCCCAGCAGAATAAAGACGAATTCAAAGGTCCAAAACTGAAAAACTCAGAATCCAAAGTGCTGGCTCAAAAACCAGGATCATGACAGTCTAATTTCTCGGCACCATCTCATGGATGCTGGAGAACTTGGATTTCTTTGTTTTGTTTTTTCATTGCAGCGAGTTTCTCATCTGGGGAGGACAGATCACATGATCCTTTCCCCTGTTTCTTATACTCTGTCATCTTTGATTCCAAACCTTTTCTTCCCTGAGTGATCGTCTCAGGGGAAATGATGTTCAGCATAGTGTAGTTTATTTATTTATTTGTAAACAGCCTCTGGAAAGCTGCGCCTCTTCTGGACCTTAGACACCATTATTCAAGTTCCTACAGCTGGTTCTCCTCCTTTGTTGCCTTAGCTTCTCTCCTACAACATCATCATACTTTCTCTGCTTCACCTGGAGGTAAACATGATTCCTCATGGGAATGAGAAATGAGAAATGGGGCGGGGCAGTATGCAGATAGCATGCAAATTGTATGGAGATTGCACAAGGCTGGTGGCTCCGAATGATTGTCATTTATAGGCTGATACACGTTTCACTAATCCGATGGTAATTTTATATACAAACTCTTATTTATTTATTTTTTTGCACAGGGTGACAACGTTTCCATGCAAACATTAGTAAATAAGACCCATGGATTTTTTTAAATTTTAGTTTTATTTATGAAACACCAAATCACAACATCAGTCACCTCAAGGCGCTTTATATTGTGGGATAAAGACCCGAAAACCTCCCTGTGAGCAAGCACTTGGTGACAATGGGAAGGAAAAACTCCCCCAAACTGTGGAAGAGAGCCAGAGATTAATTATAAGTAATGAGTAACAAAGCAATTTCCTTCCTATTCTATTAAATGCAGAATTGATTTCTATATCTGGACATCACTGCATGATCTCAGGCTCTTCCTGTAAACCATTCGTGGTAGTTTTCTCAGTTGCTTACAGGAAAGAAAGAAACACTGAGCATTCATCATGAAATATCATTCAACCCATAAGAAGCTGCACAATATGCAGCAATCAAAGGAAACTGCAGATTTGAGGGTACTAGAGAATTTTTTTTTGACTAGTTCTCAGTTTAAAGTGTCACCTTCAGGGTCTGAAAGAGCCCTGCAGGCAGGCTGGTCTGTCTGGCCTGGACCGGGTAAACCAGTGGATCAGCTCTGTGAGCGCAGCTGCAGACAGTGGGTGTGGAGAGCAGAGGAGGGCTGGGCAGGTTAAGAGAAAAGTGCAGCATCTCTCAGGATCTGTGATGACAAACTGTGAGACAGATTACACTCATCTATTATCTCCATATGAATGACTCTGCAAATTGTTTCCTGTCTGCTGAGTTTATTTTGCATGACTAATAAGCAAAACGTTTACACTGGGGCTGCAACAAATGAGTGTTTCTGTTATTAATATAGTTTATGTGATCTCCATAAATAGTAAATGGCGGCTCCCAAAGTGAAGTTGTTCTCATCAATCATTGTAGAAGCTGGACAAAGACCAGATCTGCCAGTTCTCTGAGACTAACAACAGTGACTGTTTTTAATGTTTAAATGCACACGACAACCTCCCCAATCAACAGTTTATTAACGCCAGTGTGCAGACAGAGTGTACCTGAGCAACTGTGTTCTAGCAACATAATGTAATGTCTTACAGTTTGAACCTGAGCCACAGAAAGCATTAATGCAGGATTTGGCAGGTGTAGCTGTGTGGGGAAAATAGTACTTAGAAGTAAGTCACATAAAAACTTGTTTTAGGAGCTCCGGGTACTCCAGGTACTCCAGGTACTCCAGTCTTCTCCCACAGTCCAAAGACATGCAGTTACTGGGGGTAGGTTAACTGGTCACTCTAAATTGCCCGTAGGTGTGGATGTTGTCTGTCTCTCTGTGTTGGCCCTGTGACAGGCTGGTGACCTGTACAGGTGTACCCTGCCTCCCGCCCTATGACAGCTGGGATTGTTTTAGGAACTCTGGTACTTTTCCTTGTGTACAGACTGATCAGCAGACCTGCGCTGCTCCTCTGCTCTGATCCTCGTGGATGAATCCAACTGAATTAATCAAGATACAAGCAGACGTGTCACAAGCTGTATGGCTGCTGTCCAACCCTGCACACTATGAAGCTGGTAGAAAAGGAGTGAATCTAATCAGCAGCATCACCTTAAATATAAACTGATGTCTGTTATTCCTCATGTAACAAGTACCCTAAGATGTAACCAGTACCCTAAGATGTAACCAGTACCCTAAGATGTAACCAGTACCCTAAGATGTAACAAGTACCCTAAGATGTAACAAGTACCCTAAGATGTAACCAGTACCCTAAGATGTAACCAGTACCCTAAGATGTAACAAGTACCCTAAGATATAACAAGTACCCTAAGATGTAACCAGTACCCTAAGATGTAACCAGTACCCTAAGATGTAACCAGTACCCTAAGATGTAACAAGTACCCTAAGATGTAACAAGTACCCTAAGATATAACAAGTACCCTAAGATGTAACAAGTACCCTAAGATGTAAGCAGTACCCTAAGATGTAACAAGTACCCTAAGACGGGATGCAATTATTTTATTATTCCTGAGCAAGGCTCTGTCTGCTGTTGCTGCAAGCAGCTCATTTGATAGTAATATGCATGAACCTGCCCATGAGATTTAATAATTCATTAAGTGAAGGTGTTCCACTCTCCCGCTTTAACCCCTGATTACATTTATGACTGGCATCAGAAGAAAAACAATCACACACAGAATCTGACATCTTCATAACAAGATAATGTGTCTGCTGTGGTTGAGTGTGATTTTGGAGCTGTCCAGGACTCCAAACTTCTCCATCCAGCTAAAGTTTGCTGCTACATTCGGTATCTTAATATCAGGAATAAGCCACTTATTTGGGCTTATTATTGGGACAAATACCAGCAGGATACCTGATTAACAGAGGGACCTTTATTTAGGGGTCAAAGTAACCCTGGAGAGACAAAGAACTGGGAAGAAACATCGTCTGCGATCACATAACAAGCAGACTGTGGAGGCAATTGCACCCCAGTAATTACTCTAAGCCCAAATTTCAGCTTTGGTTGTGCCAGCAGAAAATCCTGAGTAAAGTATTTTATTTAGCTTTGACAGTCTCTACCTGACACACAGTGCACCCGCCCCCTATGATGCCTCCTGAAGGTGGTGGGCCTACAGGACCTGGCCCCGGATAAGAGGAAGAAAATGGATGGATGGATGGAGCCTCTGGCTGGCACCTACAAGCCACAAAACCTGCTGCTCAAAGAGGTCTTAAAGGTTTGTAGATTTCAGCACAGAACATTTAAATTCAGTCTAAAGAGAGAAAAATCTTTCTGAAATCACACTCTGCCAGCTTTAAATCATTCGTCAGTGAGAAAAGTGGAGCCACTGAAACTAAATCAGAAGTTTAAACTGTAAAAATGTAATGACAGGGAAGAAAACCTGCAGAAACCCACTCCGTGCTCAGGCTGTCGATTCATTTCCGTCAGATGTGAAAGGTGTTGCAGCACCTGCGTGTCAGCTGTGGGCCCCGTTCTTCATCAGGAGGCTGAGAATAGCTGCACTCAGATCAAAGTGAGAAGGGAGGTTTGGAGGGATGAGCGCGGGGAGGCAGCGCGAGCGTACCTGCAACTGTGAGATCACAGCTTGTGCAGGAAGGAAAGTCTCAGACAGGATCACAGCTGCTGAGACTGAGGTGGGAAACACTGGGAGACAAACTGAAAGCAGAGCGGATCTGCACTCGTTTCAGCTCATGTCTGTGATCTGATCACATAAATGTATGTTGTTCTGGTAACTTGGAGTCTTTGTGTAATGACCTCTTATTGGAGCATAGATGGTCACAGTCCCCACTGGTTTGGACTCAGTGACGGCGATTTCACCACTATGACTGGTTTTTAAATGAGCACGTTTGGAGGAGATGGTGGAGCGCCAAGGTTTACGGTAACACAAGTAAGCTTGGTTAGAGGGCTGCATCTGTGAACTGTACAGGTGCAGCCCACAGGCCTGATACCTGCTGATCAGTGCTGAATACCACAGTAACCAAACGCTCATCAAACCTGAAGCACAGATCATATATTTAATAAATAATACCCCTGATGTTTACACATTGTTTAGTTTTATGTGATTTTCGGCTCATTTTGCATCTCGTAGTAAATCTTTTGTGTCACTTTGCTTTGTTGACTCTCTTTGTGGTCCTTTTGTTTCTTTTTGCATACATAAGAAATACTTTATGAAAAATTTGTGCAAGTTTATCGACTCTGAAAAAGTGCTCCGAGGCTCCTGACGAGACTCGGAATCCCCGGCGACTTTGACAGGTCGATGTGACGAGTGGCGTTAAAGCTGATGAGCCGGGGGTGCAGGAGTCCCGCGGCACAGAGGGAGAAATAAGCCCACTCCAATCAATCGAGGAAACTCTGAAAACAATGAGTCATCCTCCACAGAGGGGGAGACGAAGACGTGCGGAAGAGTGAGGGGATGAGGAGTCGTGCAGACTGCGGCAGGTGCAGAAACACTGGGTGTTTGATTTCCTGCAGGGACGCGCACATATACGCACAAACTGGATTTTAATGACTTTATATTCTCTCACTTATTGTTTGAGCTTCTGTGTGCTCAAATTTCCCAGTTCAAACCAGCCAAGCTCAGCCATCTCCACAGAGATTATAAGTTTACTCATAACTACTGAACCCACATTTGCTTTTTCTTTTATCATTCTTGTTTTGTTTTACATATTAGCTTTTATATTAGCACACAATTACAGAAGAGCTACACGCTAGAAAAACTGCTGCCCAGTTACACAGACTGTATTTAATGATGGCCACAGTAACATTTCTTAACCCCTAAAGCTGAGCACTGAACCGCTGCTATCTTAGCTTTTTGAAACCAGATGTCACAGCTGTAGTTTTTGTAGTTTGCAGCGACTTGTCAATCACACAGCAGACCCGCTGTAAAGCATGCCCTGCTTTTTCTTTTCTTTTATTCTTATGGGACCATAATTTACAAAATAAGCATCACGTTGTATTAAAAGGGGGTTCCTGGAGGTTGCTAACTCTTGCAGGGTGAAATTGAATTCAAAGAAGGTGCTGCACCAAAAACCTCCCAGTGATTGCTTTGGTTGCTCGCAGGTTGCTATAGTTTCCTGTAGTTTTTCATGTTTGTCTGTGAACACTTGCTAACTACAAGCCGAGTGGTAATAAAGTGTGACACAAACTGGAAATGGTGAAGGTTTGCCTTCAAAGTAAAAGTTGTGCCTCGGAGGTGTAGCTTGGAGAGCACCTGGATAGTGTTCGTAGAAAAATCCATCACTTCCATTCAAACTACAACTGCAGCAACATGCTAGCCAGCAATCACAAGGAGGCTTCTGCCAACAGGCTGGGGAACACATGCTTTTCCCTACCAGTAGGCTGTTGCCGGGGTGCCACTGACCGGTCTCTAGGCCTCCGTAACTGGTGCCTTATTCATTTGATCCCACATTTTCCAACCGTGTATTATGGCAAAGCATGTAAGGGAGCCGCCTATTCACTCCAGGAAATCCTGTGGATGCCACGTTTTGCAGGTCCTAGGTGTGAGATGGATGCGCTGCTGAAGTTGCAGTAACTTGGGCTACCACTAGGGTGTGATATTTTACTTATTTTACTTAAAGTCACCCATGGTGCCATCTTTTGTTGTTGTTAAACAATATTTGTAATATATTGTTTAATTGGCTGAAAATCAGCAGAAATGTGGCAGAAAATTGCTGGAAATTAAATATCGCGCTCTGCTGGTACTGCAGGTTACTGCAGTTTCAGCATGTGTGTTCATCTCATGTCTACAAGAGGCAAAGCGTGAAATGGACACAGTGGATAGGCGGCTTTATTACACTCTGATACTGGGTTGCATTGTCACCATGATGGTCACACATCCAAAATAAGTTAACACTATGTGGTTGGTGGTCACACGTCTGCAAAACCTCAATACAACTGGACTTGTTTTAGCCCCCTGCACGCCATTACAGAGAACGCAGGTTTAAGGATCTTCTGCTTGGCTTTTGCATGAAGTCTGCATTCATTTATCAGCAAATGAGCACTTACCTTTACTCTCAGCTGCTTTCCACATCGCAGTTTTCTCTTTTTCTTTTGAACCCTGACATGGTTGTTTCATCACGGAGCCTCAGAAAGACGTAGAGTTCCAGTAAGTTTGTGAAGTAATTCCCTTCATTGTTGGACAAAGATGACGATGCTGCTCCCAGACATCTGGGAGATCAGGTCCTTCATACCATGATTTGTTAGGTTTAGGCTACAGAAGCAGGTTCTGAGAGCCACTGATTTATTGACAGGTGAGCAGCAGCAGTGACGCTTCTGCAGCAGAGGTTCATTAACCACATATTTCCACATATTTTTATAACAAAGGAGAGAAAATCTGAAGGCTGTTCATCATTTTGACAGCTGTAAGGATTTATGGCGAGTCTGCCATAAAATTAAATACTTGTACAACAGTGTTAACAGTGTGCAGGCGGCGGCGCTGGTCTGTGTCTTTATAACGTTAAACATACATGGCTGAATCCTCCACTGATGTCTTGGAGCATCTGCGGCCTCTACAGGGTCAGAATCCAATCAAATCTGAAAAGTTTGTCCAAAGAAAAGACCTACAGATTAAGTCTAACTCGTTCCTCTGCCCACTCAGACACACATACTGTGAGGCTGGACTTGTTGGTGGTGTTTGTGCTGCAGACTTACAGCAGTTTGTGAATGTGCTCTAATCTGCTGACACATCCGTGCTGCAAACAGGAAATACATCAGTGCCAAACAGACTCCTTCCCCTGCCCTCATGAACGTCCTCTTTTCTGTTTAATGATTTGAATTGAAATGTTTTGGAACTCTATTAAACGTGTTTATCACAAAAAAAAATGAAATGTAAAACTCTGTCCTTGAATGGAACCACTCACCGGTTTGCAGATAACATCACTTAATGGTTTAAATTCTGCACAAATTTTGGATTAATTGTGTATTTCTTCAGTAACAAAGTGCTCTCATCTCCAGCAGGCGTCTCGTCTTCTTTGAGCCGGCCGCCACACCGACAGAGAGAGTCCTCAGAAACAAAGTTAACAAGTTAAATAAAGAATGAAAAGAAATGCTTCCTTTCTTGAAACGACCACTTGACTTTTAGGATGATTACTCCTGTGTCAGACACGTGTGAGGCTGCTCTGAGAGAAACTTCAGAAGAGAAAGAACTCAAAAGGCTGCTAAAAGCATCCGGTTAGATTTGGAAAAAAAAGACTTTAGATGGACAGAAAATGTGGCTAAAGCACTAAGATGAAGACATGAACAGATAGCAGATAACAGAGCAGCACACAGTAACCATGTTTCCCACCTTAGAGGGCAGAGTTGAGCTGCTGTCCTGCTGCTTTCTCTCAGTGCACTCACACAGAGGTCACTGAAGCTGCTGCTGATAGGATCGGACTGAAAGCAGGACGCGATGGGCGGGTTTCACTGCAGACAAAAGAAAAGAGGCACATGTATGACAGAGCTTCAATGCATCACAAAGCACAAACAATGGCAGCTTCAGAAACCTGCTGTAACAGTCTGTAGATCTTTATAGGAAATACCTCCAATCTGTCCGTACACGCTGCTGAGGAGCTCCTATTCGGTGCTCAATAACACAAAATCAGGGCCAAAAGAGCTTCTCTGGACTAATTTGTTGTACTTGATGAATTAAGCGTTTCAGAGCTGAGTGTGTTTGTTGCACACATTCATGTAAAATCCTCAGGCAAAAGAGTTTACCACGACCAAACCTGCAGTAGATCTATAACGAGGCTCTGAGGTGCCTCATTAATGCAGACTAACCGACGCTCAGAGCACAACATTTTATCAGGCTGTTTGTTCAGTACACAAACAGCTTCAAGAGTTCCTCACAGCAACGAATGAAATATCACAATCTTCATATTACTACTCAGCCCTGAGGTTGTTCTTTTTTGTAGGGAATTACAAAGAGGTAATCTTTAATTCCTGAAACGAGCCTGTGAATCACAAACAACCAGAAAAACTGCACGAGTTTTACAGGAAACTCACTGATTGAACATCTGCAGGAATCTTTCCTGATGTGCTGAAGGCTCAGCAAAGCTCCTTCATTAGTAATCAATGAGTCTGTCATAATCAGCCATTCATCCTGTTTATTTATTGAAAGCAACAGCTGCTTTTGATTAAAATGACCCAAACTGTTTAAAATGTTTGCCTCGACCTCCTGTGGGGTAAAAATCTGCTGATGACCTCCAACTCATTATTTACCCAAACAGCAAGAACAGGAGCGTCAGTCTGGAGCCGTGAATGCTAACGGTTCAGCCGGGGTCACAGTTCAGGGAACGTTCTTGCGTGGAACTATCAGCTGACACCACATGAAACCTGCGGTAAACTTATGAATTGGGCTGCACAGTAAATCAAATTTAATCTTGATCACAATTTTAACTCCAAGATCAAGATTTCAGCTCATCTCCAGTCACAACACGCCGGCGTGCACCAATCACAGCTGCTCCTGCAGACGGCTATGCAACAAAATTCAAAAGTCCGGCACAGCAGCAGCAGAAGAAGAAGAAGAAGAAAGAAGAAGAAGAAAGAAGAAGAAGAAAGACGAAGACGAAGAAGACGAAGATGAAGACGAAGAAGAAAGAAGAAGAAGAAAGAAGAAGAAGAAGAAGACGAAGACGAAGACGAAGAAGAAAGAAGAAGAAGAAAGAAGAAGAAGAAGAAGACGAAGAAGAAGACGAAGACGAAGACGAAGAAGAAAGAAGAAGAAGAAAGAAGAAGAAGAAGAAGACGAAGACGAAGACGAAGAAGAAAGAAGAAGAAGAAAGAAGAAAGAAGAAGAAGAAGAAGACGAAGACGAAGCAGAAGAAGAACGAGTGATGATAACCAAGAAGAAACCATGTCTGCACTGCAACTACCGCCTGAAAACACACACACACACACACACACACACACAATCTGCAGTATAATGAACGCGTGAAGGACAAAGAAAGCAATTCAAGACGTGAGCTGTCCAGTGTCAGCTCGGACGTTCATAGAAGCGAGCCTGTACAGCCTGTCTGTGGATCCATCCAGCTCGCAAACATGCAATGACATCACCAGTCACATCACATTTGGCAAAATAGTCCAATCAGCACGGTGAATAACTTCCTGGAGAAAAGATATTTTATTTTTCCAAAGTGCAATACCTACACTGTATGTCACAGACTCGATGAAGAGGCACTCACAGCTGTCGAGCACTTTGCTACGAGTTTTATTCACATCCATCGTGCAGGCACAAAGAATGGAAGGAGAGACTTTCTGTTTAGTTTCCAGGAGTTTCAGGCCTGCTGAATAAACACCTTATTTAATAAAAATCTTTTTAATTAACAGGAGTGTAGTGAAAGCAATGCCCTGTTCAGCTAATTTTGTGATAAGTTTTGGTACAGTGTTTTTTAATCTTTGTCACGGTCCCGGGTCCTCCTTGGCTGGCCTGCCTCTCCCCCCCCCCCCCCCCCCCCCCCACTCTTTCTGTTGTCTCCTGCTTGTCTGCATGTTTGTTTATCTCCTCAGAGGAGGTGCCTGCAGGTGCTCCACCCTCCCTTCTAACCCTCACCTGTGGCAGATTTGCTAACTCACCTGCTGCTTCTATGGGCTCATCAAAGCTGACCACTGAAGGCTGAAGAGCTCTCTCAGTCAGTGAAGACTGCTGCATCAGCTGAGGTGCTGAATGCTGACTCCTGTCCTGGTCAATTCCCAGAAACTCTCCTAAACCCGTGGAAAGACTTCCCAGAAGAGCTGAAGCTTTATGAGCTCATTTGATAGTTTCAGGTCAGATCAACAAAAACACGAAGCTTGTTTTGTAAATTTGGTCATTATTAGAACAGACTTACTAATGATTGTCAGTCACAGGTCATTAGCGTGATTTGTAATGTCCACTTTCAAAACAATAAGATGGCAAAAACAGCTCAAGGCTCCATAACAAGACTTCACTAACCAACCGGTGGTTTCATCTTTCATACTGTCGAGGTTAACTTTAAATAAATGGCTTTCCAACTGCTTAAATATTCCACGAACAGAATGTAAAATGTTCCCCAGTATCATGAAATGTAAATATTAAAGACAGCCAGGGTCCATCTTAAAAAGCTACTGCATGAAGGTGAAGTCAAACCATCTGTCACTATCCACTCAACCAGCTGTGATGCTGTCATGGACCAAAATCTCTGAGGAACGTTCCTCTGCCGTGAAGGATTATCGTAGCTCTGAAGGGAATTTATTAGTGTACCTAATAAAGTGACCAGTGTTTCTTTAGATATCAACATTCATCTGTTTGTCCAGAAAACACCACGAGATGAAGTGTTGGACACATTTTCTGGAAAAATGAACTTATCTGGAGCAGATCAGGGGCTGAAAGGGGAGAGAGGGAGGTGTGTTAATCAGGTGTCGTACTCTCGCCTGTTCAAACGGATGAAGCGGAGTCTGGAGACCGCCTGAAACCAGAACTTCGTGGGATGGTTGCCACCACGCGTCGGTGTCATAACCTGTCTCCCAGCCTCTCCCGTTGAATCTGCTGACATTATGGGAGCGAGGCCCGACAGCCCGTCAATACCAAAGAGTCTCCTCCAGCTGCTCTCTGCAGATTCCAGGACGGCCCTGTCTGCGCTCTCTGCACGCCTCATGCCGATTTGTGTTGGGTGTTTTTAAGACATGTCAAAGATGGGAATAAAAGAAGAGAAATCGATGCTGTTTTTTTTTTTTTGCTACTTCCCGTCATATCTGCTGCAGCCGGCGCTAAAGGAGCCCTTTGATTTCCCATCCCTCAGCTGGTTGACATTTATTTCACAAACACTTGACATTTGGAAATGGGCTCCCTGTGCGAGCGCTGTGTGTGCGCACTTGTAACCTGCCTGCACACACACACACACACACACACACTGTCTTTGCCATTAGGAGCCTTTGTGCAGAGCAGCTGGATGGACCGATGTCTCAGTCTGGACCGAAATCGACGGAGGTCTGAGGACTTGAGTCAATTTTAACTACAGCAGACACGAACAGTAAAACACACACACACACACACACACACACACACACACACACACACACACACACACACACACACACACACACACACACACACACACCTATTCATTAGAGTTTTCTTTCTGACTTTAAATCACTGAAGGTTGAAAGACTCAAATAACAGACGCTCACATTTATTATCGCCCAAACACACCTGAGAAATGTCAGATATTTAATTTCCTTAATTGCTGGTGAATTTTCTGCATTCATTTATGATGATATTATTTATGTAAAGGAAAATGCAAATATGCGGCACCAAGGGACACTCATCCATATACTGGGAGGGTTTCTACGTCCTCTGCTTCACCCACGTTTTTAATGAGGGGCAGATGAATGAAGTGCTGCTCATAGGGGGTCGTTTTGACTGTTGGGTTTTCTCTGTATTATTGTAGGGTCTTTACTCACAGTACAAAGCTCCTTGAGGTGACTGTTGTGATTTTGGGCTATATAAATAGAATTGAATTGAATGTTCTAAATACTGTCCATGCTCATTCCACTCAGAAATGAAAGTGTCCAATCAACTCGTCTGTGCAGTTATTTTGGATTTGCACAAACACTGATGTTTATATATGTGGAGTTAGAAAGTAGGACCAAACTGGAGCACTGCACCCTCTTAGCCCCACAGTTTACTCACAGCCTCATGGTTTCCCCCCCAGTACATCGGCCCCCTGCATCCCTGTGTACAGGGGGGGCAGGCATACTTTTCATCGGGGCTCTACAAACAATTTGAATCTTTAAGTATATTTTTTGACATTTTGCTTTCCCCTCCAATTAAGAGGAGTTAGCGAAATGTCAAAAAAGTAACTTAAAGGGTCAAATTGTCTTATATTTTTGACATCAAATCGCGGACTGGAAGTAGGGGACGGAGCCGGATGCGGCCCACGGGCCACGAGTTTGAGACCCCTGCTGTAGATGGACAGAATCACATTATAAGGAAGAACTACATGAATTTCACCCAGCTATGAATCCATAAGGCTCAATGAAACAAATCATTCAAACTCGAAGACAAAAAATTCTGCAGAAGCTTCAAAATTAACCAAAAGGTTTTATTTTGGGGTCTGAAAGCCTCACGAACAGAAGCTCAGAGCAGGTACGTTACACCGGCCTCCGGTATGAAATAAACTTATTTCTCTTGGACTGCCGTCTTTCATCTGTCTGATAGTTTCAAAATGAGTTTTTCAGCATCACTCTGAGACGAGGTGTTCCCAGTCTAATTCCTTTATTACCAGGATGTCCCAATAGCTCTTTGAAAAGCCTCCGGCTGATCTCAAATCTGTCAGTGCTGACAGTGACTAGAGAAAGCGATCATATTTCTACCATATTAGCTCGTCTACTTTGGCTCCAGGTTATTGACTTTCTTTAACTGCAGCTAAATGCAGATGAGTAGAATCAGGACATGGCTCACCTGAAGCACTTTATTGAGTTTCAGGTGAAACGGCTGCTTCTCGTGCAGGAAAAGCATCACGGAGTGGTTTGTGGTCTGAGCTCCTGAAAGCTCAGGGACCTTCAAATTGCATTAGAAGGAATTAAATCAGATATTTTGCAACCAGATAGCAGAGACGAGCAGAAAGGCAGAGCATGCTGAAAGGAGCTTAGAGAAATGTAAAGTGTAGATACTTTGAGGTCTGTATTTTTTACTGTTGTCTATTTATTTTTATTTTAGATCAGCTCAAACACACATTCATTTAAATGTAATACCTTCATCCATCACCAGGCCTTTTTGAAGATTTCCAGTCCTCAGTTTATTCCATATTCATACTTTCATTCATACGGATACAGAAGGAGACCGCATTCAGAGATTCAGCAGATCCGGTTTTTAACCATTACTTTCATTTCATACGTTTCCAAACTTAAAGGTGTTTTTTGTAATTATCCTCTGCAAATGTTAACTAAAACAGTATCCACCAGGGGGCAGCATTTTACACATTGGTGTGTTAAAATGTTTTCTGATGTTTTCAACTTTTCGTATTTCCTATTAGTGTTTTTATTTAAACTTAAATTGAAACTAAGGTTCTTGTTCTCGGCCCCACAAATCTTAGAAACATGGTGTCTAACCAGATACTTACTCTGGATGGCATTACTTTGGCCTCCAGTAACACTGTGAGAAATCTTGGAGTCATTTTTGACCAGGATATGTCCTTCAATGCACATATTAAACAAATATGTAGGACCGCTTTTTTGCATTTGTGCAATATTTCTAAAATTAGAAACATCCTTTCTCAGAGTGATGCTGAAAAGCTAATCCATGCATTTATTATTTCTAGGCTGGATTATTGTAATTCATTATTATCAGGCTGTCCTAAAAGCTCCCTGAAAAGCCTTCAGCTGATCCAAAATGCTGCAGCTAGAGTACTGACAGGGACTAGAAAGAGAGAGCAGATTTCTCCCATATTGGCTTCTCTTCATTGGCTCCCTGTTAAATCTAGAATAGGATTTAAAATTCTTCTCCTCACATACAAGG
Organism: Archocentrus centrarchus; assembly: GCF_007364275.1. Classification (NCBI taxonomy): domain Eukaryota; kingdom Metazoa; phylum Chordata; class Actinopteri; order Cichliformes; family Cichlidae; genus Archocentrus; species Archocentrus centrarchus. Next base: position 32,888,583 of record NC_044362.1, on the reverse strand, counting down.
TCTTGAATAATCAGGCACCATCTTATCTCAAAGACCTCATAGTACCATATCACCCCAACAGAGCACTTCGCTCTCAGACTGCTGGCTTACTTGTGGTTCCTAGGATACTTAAGAGTAGAATGGGAGGCAGAGCCTTCAGCTTTCAGGCCCCTCTTCTGTGGAACCAGCTTCCAGCTTGGATTCAGGAGACAGACACCCTCTCTATTTTTAGGATTAGGCTTAAAACTTTCCTTTATGATAAAGCTTATAGTTAGGGCTGGATCAGATGAGCCCTTATTTTTGTTCTGATTACTTTTTTTTAATGTATGTGTTTTACAGTAATTCCAAAGTCTCTCAAAAAAACTAATTTATTAATTTTTAATGATTGTAAATGATCCCTCACAGCCCACAAGTGGGCCACCCCCCAAACTTTAGGAATCTGAGCTCCTAACAATTAATCAACTACCTCGTTGATATAAATGTTATGTAAATGAAGGATAATCAATCATGAAGACCATTTTGTAAATAATGTATATGTTGTAGATGATCAGTTTTCAGGTATTTGTAGGAATGAAACTTTTTAATGTTATTTTTTAAATAATAAAATAATTACGTGTTGGTCATATGAAACAAAACAATCAAAAAGTGCTTTGTCCAAAATCTGGTTTTATAATGAAATACAGGAGTTATACTTTAAAGACGTTTTCATGTTTTTGTGCCTCTGGGCATTAAAAACTTTATGATAAAATGTATTTCTATATAATTATTAGCACCAAAAAATGCTAATTTGTTCTCCCAGTGCTGTCTGAGCTGTGGGATTAACATTTTGTTTATTTCATGCCACAGTATATTAAAAAAAAAAGCCTCATCATTAGGGTTTGGGCCACCATAATGCTGAGTTTAAGTTTGGACCAGCAGATGGAGAGCTCAGTTATTAGCTAACACTAAAGCTTTGTTAACACACTCCAGATGCACAAACCTGCCAAAGGGCCAGTACACACACGTTTAGTGTACAGTTGTATAGTTTAATATGGGTGTCTATGAGGACTCACTTTTGGAGCCAGCCTCCGGTGGTCATTAGAGGAACTGCAGCTTTGAGTTTTGGACCTGGAGGGCCCCCCAGTACTGCAAGAAGACACAAAGAGAGCTGCCTCAGAACATCCCCACATTATCAGACACAAACACAGAGACTGTCCCTGCTTTCCTCCATTTTTAAAGGGAAACACATGAGCTGTACGCTCTCCTCCTCTGCAGTCATCTCTGGGATGAGTCTCTACATTTCTATTTTCAGCATCACTGATATTATCTGTTTGACGGGGGGGTGGGGGCGTTATCCCCTGTGGTATAGCAGCTCGATTACATAATCACTTTGTTATCATAAATGCATTACAGTGAGAAGACAACCCTCGGGGCAAAACAAACCAGCCTCTCACCCCTTCTTGAGCTTCAGTTTCCCGTCACTATCAGCGCGAGCCACCGATGTCCAACCAGCTCCAACCTGGAGCCGCTTCTTTTTTCCTGGAGTTACAGATATTTCTTCTGAGGCATGACTAATGACAAAGCCACCAAATACTCTGATATTTCACTGTAGGAGAAAGCAGAGAAACAGGCATCCTGAATAAAGCCAGGCTGGAGGGATAAAAAACATGTTTGTTAGAGACACACTACAACAGAGAACCTGTGTGTTGTTGCTCTTTGTCTCTTCTTTTAATTGGAATTTACTTTTTCCCTAACTACAAAAAGGTAAACCTTTTTCATGGGCCACATGCTTTACAACCAGAGGTCTCAGAAGTCTCAACATTTCATCTCTTTTAGTTACATCTTCAGCCTGTTGGTTACTTAGTCCTCGGTCACACAGGCCTAGAGACCGGATGGAAACTGCCCAGTAACCACCAATGGGAAAATGTGTATTCCGGTCTGTCTGTAGCAGCATTTCCTCATCACTCCAGAGTTCTTGGGGAGCTTATTGGACTCGTTTAGAGCTGCACATACCTACATATCCACAGTAACCAATCCACCCTCCCACTCAAACATGACCTCACAGCCTTCATCATCCTCTTTTCCTGCTCCACAGACAAGCTGCACATTCCTCCAGTCAAAGCTTGTTTTTCCCCGTTGTTGTACCTGCTCCGCAGCTGGCGCTCGGATGCCGGATCAACGCCAAACACCGAGCGCTCCCCAGTCTGTGGGCATCTGTTCTCTGGCGGCTGTTTGCATCAGTCTTCATCCAACATATCTCCTTCGCTGGCTGGCACCACCACCCGTCTCCTCCCCAAGACACACAGACACACACACACACTGAGTACCACACTTCTCCACACTAGTAAAGCCGCCACGCGCCATCTGCTCCCTTCAGCAGAGGGTGATTGATGCACCGCCCGTATAAAAGCTGCGGGGATGACTCATCGACTCCCCGCCACGATGCCTGGTGCAGTAAGAAGGTGTGTGTGTGTGTGTGTTTCCCCTTCTCTGCCATATCTCAGCTCACTGAGTCTCCACCCCATCACAGCATTAAAGTTTGCACTGTCCCAAGTTATTAACCAACAATCAATGCTTTTTGATCAACTGTGCAGCTCATGGAGCGATTGGGAGAATTTTTCCGGGCTGAACTGACCCTGATGGGTTTTACAGCACACTCACGCCTTCGGCTGCACGATAACGGGAGTTTTTACTGCTCCGATATGCAGCCGAAATGAAACATTTTTAATTAGCTTGTTAACTTCCAATTCAAAACCTGACGAGCCAACTTGGAACAAATTCTTAAAAATCTTATGAATGTTTCAATATCCGCTTTACTTACACATCAGCTGCTGAGAGCCCGCCAGATTTCAGAATCTCCTCCCTGAAAGACTTTTCAGTTCAGCAGGGAGACCCCACCAGTGGACATTTTATCCACTTAAATCTGGAGGAAAAAAAACATGTTTGAGCTCCTCTACAGCGCTCATATTCTGCTTCTTTTTAAAAAACATTCTTTCCATGAGAACAACACTATGAATGCCTTACAGAAAAGAATGTAAAAATTAGTCTCATCTCCCTCGTCCCTGACACAGAACACTATTTAATCTCCCTTCAGCTATGGAAGTTCCATCCATCCATCCATCCATCCATCCATCCATCCAATTCAGGGTTATGGGTATGGAAGTTAAAAAAAACCACCTGATTTCTGACATGCTCGACCAACATCAGCCTTTATTTGTCCAATGAACAATGGAGCAGATTGTCCATGAGTTTCCTTCTCTTCCTTTAATATTTTGGGGTGCCAGTCAGAGTCAATAGAAGATCTTTTTGAAGAATTAAAACAATATTTTATAGTCATTTTGTTGTTTGGCAGATTTACTGTGGATCTGGCTGTATTAAAATGCAGCATAAATGAGCAAACAGATGTAAATGGGTAGCAGCCAGCTGAGTGTAACTGCACTGAGGCAGATAAAGCCACATGAACACAGTAACACAGAGTCCTTCACCTGGTTACAAATTGGCCATTATGGTTTCCACAGTTCGTGGTCGCCCCTCGACATTAATTTTCCCAAGCTCTGACCTTCCTGCATGCAATCAAAGCTAATAATTATGTTAGTCCCACCATGCAGAAACAGGTCTCCTCTTCCTGTCCTGCAACTGTTAGTTTGGGTTATAAAGCAGGTATTTTTACTAACTTTCACTGTGCTCAGATAGGCTAAACCTTTTTAATACAGCAGGTCTTAAAGCTCACCTACAGCACTTTGGATACTGCACCACTCTTAGTCCTCTTCCTGTTACATGTAATCCTGTGTAATGGTGCATTTGGCTTCCAGTATATAGCGGCCTTACCTGGGCTACACCTGTGCCCAAACACAACTCCAAGTTTTGAAGACGTACATGAGAATCAACAAAAACCAGAGTACTGACCGGCAGGTAGGAACAATTAGCAATAACAGCAAACTCTACAAAGACTGAGAACATTTCAGAGATTAGAAGAAGCTCTCAGGGAGTTTTGGCTTGTACTGGGATAACATCAAATACTGGGCTGATATTACTGTCAGGTATGGCTCTGTGCACCCACATACAGAACTCAGGGAAACAGGAAAGAGCAACTTTAATGCTGCTACTTGCAAGGATAAAAAGTAATCACAATTGCAAGAGCAGGCAAACACACACCCATGAGGGTGACTCACACAATAAACACACACCAGGTAATTAGGGAGATGGGAAACACCGGGGAACACAGCTGCAACAAATCCAGAAAAACAAGACAGGGAAGGTAAAAGTCAACATGAAGCACACAAGATTATCACAATAGAAACACAAACATCTGAACTTAACTAAACAGCCATGGAGACACAACTGGGGAAACAGAAAGGAATCACAAAGAAGACAATTAAATATACCACAACCAAGACACACAGACTCAACTAGGAGATAAGCTAGGAGGATGGACCAGAACACAGAGACTGCTGGAGGATACAATAAACCTGACTAATATTATAAAAAGAGCCAAACTTACACACAAGTGGTCCTCAAAACCAAAAGGAGTCACAACACCATGCCAGCAGTTATCTCTGAGGTTTGGACCCTGCTGTACGGTGTAAAGCTCAGAGTAATATACAGGTCTGAGTAACGTCTCCATCACAACACAATCAAACATGACAAACACCAGAAAGAAACTCAGAGTGTAAAAGCAAACACTTATTTACACTTTCCCACCTTCTTTGTTTCCTAAACATATTTTCATATCTGAAAGCTGCAGTCCCAGCAGCCCCACACTGTTCTGTTGCCTTTGAATGCTGAGCGGTGATCAAATCCCTCATTGAGATGCAGATGAAGGGCCGACCTGCCTCGGCCTCAGCTCGCGGCTTTGGAGGAGGCCGCCGGGGTCGTTTGTTCTCCCCTCCGTGATTTCAGCTCATCATCTGGAGCAGAGACTAACGGGATCTCCTCCTCTTTTTCACACTCAGCTGCTCTTCAACTCTCTGTGACCTCATTGTGCCGCGTGAGCCGGTGTTAAACCACGCTCGGCGCACAATGACACAGTGCCGGTACACAACGCGTCTGATCCAAACTACACTCACGGGGGCAGAAGATCACAGTGCAAGTACAGAAAGTTAACACACCTCACATTTCAAAGCATTTTAAACAAAACCAGTCAAAATGCCATCATTACTCAATCTGTGCCACACTTCACGTGGACCCGACTACAGTGACACACTGAACTGTCACCATCTGAAATCACATTAACACTCACTGAGGAGCTGAGAGTATCTAACACCCTGTTGACTGCTGTCCATGTGACGCACGTGGGACAGATGAGTATGATGTTTTAGCATTAGCTTAGAAACTGGAATCCACTAATGATGATAAATGACCAGCTCCCTGTGTAAACACGGAGCAACGGTAGCTTATAAATCACCAACATCAATAATTGTAAAACCCAGAGGGGTTAATGGGAGGTGACTATGTCAACAGGAAGTACGGGGCAACAAAGAAAAAGTACCCTGAACTGTCTTTGTTCTGCCTAATGTTAAAGCTAGCTTGGTAATGCAGATGAATTAAAGCTAGGTGACAGCTAGCTGGCCAACTTTAGCTTACTTCTGACCCAATGTTGTTGCTAACAAAATGCTGTCCAAATGTAGATGAGTTAGTTTGCCAAACTTAATACTACAGTCTGAACCTGGCAGTGCTGGATGAAGCACAACAACAGGTCAGGTGAGCATGGGGGCCAGTCAATGTTACCAACTCCCTCATCCTCCAGGAACTGCCTGCATACAGGTGCTGGTCATAAAATTAGAATATCATAAAAAGTTGATTTATTTCAGTAATTCCATTCAAAAAGTAAAACTTGTATATTATATTCATTCATTACACAAAGACTGATATATTTCAAATGTTTGTTTCTTTTAATTTTGATGATTATAACTGACAACTAATAAAAACCCCAAATTCAGTATCTCAGAAAATTAGAATATTGTGAAAAGGTTCAATATTGCAGACACCTGGTGCCACACTCTGATCAGCTAATTAACTCCAAACACCTGCAAAGGCCTTTAAATGGTCTCTCAGTCTAGTTCTGTAGGCTACACAATCATGGGGAAGACTGCTGACTTGACAGTTGTCCAAAAGACGACCTTTGACACTTTGCACAAGGAGGGCAAGACACCAAAGGTCATTGGTAAAGAGGCTGGCTGTTCACAGAGCTCTGTGTCCAAGCACATTAATAGAGAGGTGAAGGGAAGGAACAGATGTGGTAGAAAAAATTGTCCAACAACAGGGATAACTGCACCCTGGAGAGGACTGTGGAACAAACCCATTCAAAAATGTGGGGGAGATTCACAGAGAGTGGACTGCAGCTGGAGTCAGAGCTTCAAGAACCACCACACACAGACCTATGCAGACATGGTTTCAGCTGTCACAGTCCTCGTGTCGAGCCACTCCTGAACAAGAGACGGCGTCAGAAGCGTCTCGCCTGGACTAAAGACAAAAAGGACTGGACTGCTGCTGAGTGCTCCAAAGTTATGTTCTCTGATCAAAGTCAATGTTGCATTTCCTTTGGAAATCAAGGTCCCAGAGTCTGAAGGGAGAGAGGAGAGGCACAGAATCCACGCTGGCTGAGGTCCAGTGTAAAGTTTCCACAGTCAGTGATGGTTTGGGGTGCCATGTCATCTGCTGCTGTTGGTCCACTGTGTTTTCTGAGGTCAAAGGTCAACGCGGCCGTCTACCAGGAAGTTTTAGAGCACTTCATGCTTCCTGCTGCTGACCAACTTTATGGAGATGCAGATTTCATTTTCCAACAGGACTTGGCACCTGCACACAGTGCCAAAGCTACCAGTACCTGCTTTAAGGACCATGGTATCCCTGTTCTTCATTGGCCAGCAAACTGGCCTGACCTTTAACCCCATAGAAAATCTATGGGCTATTGTGAAGAGGAAGATGTGATACACCAGACCCAACAATTCAGAAGAGCTGAAGGCCACTATCAGAGCAACCTGGGCTCTCATAACACCTGAGCAGTGCCACAGACTGATCGACTCCATGCCACGCTGCATTACTGCAGGAATCCAGGCAAAAGGAGCAAGAACTAAGTACTGAGTGCAGTACATGCTCATACTTTTCATGTTCATACTTTTCAGCTGGCCAACATTTCTAAAAATCCTTTTTTTTTGTATTGGTCTGAAGTGATATTCTAATTTTCTGAGATACTGAATTTGAGGTTTTCATTAGTTGTCAGTTATAATCATCAAAATTAAAAGAAATAAACATTTGAAATATATCAGTCTGTGTGTAATGAATGAATATAATATCCAAGTTTCACTTTGTGAATGGAATTACTGAAATAAATCAACTTTTTCATGATATTCTAATTTTATGACCAGCACCTGTACTCTCGCCACATGAGGCTGAGCATTGTCCTGCACCAGGAGGAACCCGGGACCCACTGCACCAGCGTAGGGTCTGACAGCAGCTCCAAGGATTTCATCCTGATACCTGATGGCAGTCAGGGTGCTGTTGCCTGCAGAGGTCTGTGTGTCCCTCCATGGATATGCCTCCCAGACCATCACTGATCCACCACCAAACCGGTCAGGCTGAACGATGTTACAGGCAGCATCACGTTCTCCACGGCTTCTCCAGACCCTTTAACGTCTGTCACATGTGCTCAGGGTGAACCTGCTCTCATCTGTGAAACCACAGGGCTCCAGTGATGGACCTGCCAGTTCTGCTATTCTATGGCCAATCAGGCTCCAATGTGCTGGGCAGTGAGCACAGCGCCCACTAGAGGATGTCAGGTCCTCAGGCCCCCCCTCATGAAGTCTGTTTCTGATTGTTTGGTCAGAGACATTCACACCAGTGGTTGCTGGAGGTCATTTTGTAGCTCTGCAGTGCTCATCCTGTTCCTCCTGCACAAAAGAGCAGATCCCGGTCCTGCTGATGGGTTAAGGACCTTCTCCTGTCCAGCTCTCCTAGAGTAACTGTCTGTCTCCTGGAGTCTCCTCCATGCTCTGAGACTGTGCTGGGAGACACAGCAAACCTTCTGGTAATGGCACGTATTGATGTGCCATCCTGGAGGAGTCGGACTACCTGTGCAGCCTCTGTAGGGTCCAGGTATCAATATCCCAGAGGTTTGACTTGATGCTGTACTCTGATTAAAAAGCGTTCCTTTAATTTTTTTTATTAATTATAGAAATGTATAATGAACTTTAGTCCAATTTTAAGCCTCTGGGACATGTATGCAGCCATTTGCAGTATTAATCTTTACCCAGCTAAAGACATGTCACTGCCTGACACTCAACATGGAGACAAGTGTTCCTATAAGATATACACTTATTCAGCTCATTCTGTCGTATCTCTGCTGATGCATCTCATTTTATTTGCATTGGGGGCGATTTAATTAAAGGATTCACCAAGTGTGAAGCAAATAAACTGCCACAATGCCCTGACAGTGTATGACAGCAGATAGCTTTAGGACTTGGGGTGACATTAACATGCATGGCTGAAATAATTGGACAGTGAATTAACCTTTCTGAGTACATTGTTCACCATAGCGTAAAATGATGATCACAAGTGAAGGAACGCAGCAGAGGAATACTAAATCCAGCCTGTGAAGAAAGTTAGCGTTGAATTTACAGAGCTAATAATAAGACAATAATCAGTTTGGAGTAAATGAAGAGAGAGCGGCGAGTTTTCAGTGCCAGAAAGTCGACCTGATTTAGGAACAATGATCTTTGTCTTACATGCATCAGTCCTTTAATAATTATGCTGTAACAGTTATTATCAGTTTATTACAGATTAATTCACAAATATATATAACTGTCCCTCAATTACAACAAAAAATCATTTTGGGGTTGTTTCAGATTTTGAGCTTATTGAAATTATTTTCTCTTCTGTTTCATGCGTGGGGTTTGACTTACAAATGTATTAGATCACGAAAATGCAAAAAATTTTAGAAGTCTGTTAAAAACTTCTTTTAAAACTTTTTTTTTTTTTTTTTAGGCAAATAACTAAATTCATGTTTTTTATACCCAAATATGAGCTGGCACACTGGACTATCCTGAGAAGTCTGAAAGTGGTCAAGCATAACACTCAAAAAGTAAAATATCTGAATAAAAATAACGTGTTTTTCTATTTTTTTCTACTTTTTTAAAATAAAACAATACTTCTTAAAATTCATGGATAACATTTATATTTTATGATAAACTATATTTTGATTAAAGAGCCTGCATGTGCTGGTAAATTAACAACAAACATAACAAATATTTTTGTAATTACACAAACTGTTGATTTAGGGCAGCATAAACTCTACATTGAGGGCTGGTTTAATATTTGTTAAGCACTGTCCCAAAATCCTTTATGCTCAGCAGCCATCCTGGTAACGCCTCTGGGAAGTCACTGAATTAAAGCCCCATTGAAATGAATAAAAATTTTTGAACACAGCGCTCACAGGGACAGAAACATGGCAGAAACACAAGGTGGACAAAGCTATTGTGTCACCTCCTATTGGACTTTGAAGCCCTGACTTTAGTGTTCTGGCAGCAGCACAGGAACAATCAGCCAAACACTGAAGCGATCAAGAACAACCAGACTTTCAAACATTTCCGATGTTTGCTATTTTAATGTCACTGTCTACAACATCTCTCAAAGCTACATCTGAAACATGTAGTTTATGGAACAGATTCTGATGCATAAACTTCAAATAAAAAACACACTTTGAAAGGGAAATCTGCTCCTTTGTGATACTGGCAACTTTTCTGTCTTTAGCTTGTGGTGATAACTGTGTATGAGTTGAGACTGATTGATGATCAAATGTTTAATCTTTTACAAATGTGCTACAAATTACTATTTGCAATCACAATAATTCAAACAACAGTTGCACTTTAAAATTCATAAAGATAAATCTGTTTTCTGTTACGTGTAAGTTAAAAAAAAAGATCATTCAGGACTTAATGTCACAGCCCCGGGCCGTCTGCACAGTGTTGTGTGTTTTCTGAGCGTTTCTGTTGTTGTTATATCTCTACTCTTTCTTTACAGTTTAGATTCTCAGTTTGTTACTTATAGTTATTGTATCCCATTCCTGTCTTCCCCCCGTTCTTCTCGTATTCCTGCATCTCTGTGTTCCAGTGTCGGTCTGTCTCTTGTGTATTCAATTCCTCGTATTTTGTCAAGTCTGTGTTTGTGTCTTGTTTGGTCACTTCCTGTTTTATTTTGACAGTCCCGTGTTCCCTGTGCTTTGTGTTCAGTTTTGCCTCCTTGTGTCATTCGTGCCATGTTGTTCACCTGTGCCTCGTGCTCCCCAGCTGTCTCTCTTTCCCTGAATACCTAGTGTGTGTGTGTGTGTGTGTGTGTATTTAAGGCCTCAGTATTGTTTAGTTCTTGTTGCGTTGTCGTCTGTGTTTCATTAGTCTCATTTGGTTCACCTGTTGTTCCCAGCTGTCTCCACTCTCTGATTAAGTTGTGTGTTTTTAAACCCTCAGTTTGTAAGAAGATTTGGGCATTAAAGCTGCCTTCACCCACACAGCCTAACCCTGACACTTGAAGCACCTTGTGGTGACTGTTGTGAGTTCTCGCTATATAAATAAAGCTAAACTGAACTGAATTTACTTCAGTCTGGTGTTCACACACTGCGTCACAAATATCAGATTTTTACTTATCAAAGCTGAAGCACCAAACTCTTGGATATACCAGTGTTTTTGTCAACTAATTCAAATGGAAAAGCTCCTGAAACACTCCAGTTTAGTGACTCCAATCAGGCTGATTGATTCCAGCTCACTGTGGGTCAAAGGGGTCATACCCTAACTCCAGTATAAGGGTGACGGATGGATTCACCTCTGTACAGTTTTTACTGAGCTATAACAACAATGACCAGACCGCTAAAAATAACAAAAATGCTAATGTACATAACAGCTATTAGAATATTAGCCAAGAAAAAGGACAATTCCACTTACTAATGTCTGCCACCCCAAACAGCTGAAACTGAACCCCAACATGATTGGCTCATATGTTTCAGGGTCAGCTGATAACCGCCTCTTTGGGGGAGGTGGAGGACAGTCCCCACTTCTGCATGTTAACACTGTGTCTTTGCAGTGGCACATATGAAGGCCCCTTCTCAGAAACACGAATTCCTCATTTAAAGTCAGAGCAACGGTCCATCCACACAACTGGCAGTGAGGCCATCGTTTGCACTTTGTGACATATTTTTGTTGGAGATGGACTCTGAGAAACTCTGAAAGGGAACATATGCTGTCTCATGAAGATGAAAAGCCGGCACAGTGGAGAGCCCCGGGGGCTGATCGCTCGTCCTATACATGAGAATGAGTCTGTGAAGCAGAGCTGTAAAGGCATCGGTTAGATGTTACAGCCTATTTGAGCCACCGAGGTGGCCTTAAGCTATTTTATAATGAATACAGATGTTTAAATAACCATATTGCTGTTCTTTTCTAATATCAGAGTATATTAACTACAAATCAGGGACACTCCACAGCATTAATGATTCAAAAGCAGAGGTTTGTGACTCTGTTCCTGCTTCAAAATCACAACACCCTTTACTCCAGTGGTTCTCAAATCCAGGCCTCGAGGTCCGGTGTCCTGCAGGTTTTAGATGTGTCCCTGATCCACCTGAATCAAATGTCTGAATTACCTCCTCAGTATGCAGTCAAGTTCTCCAGAGTCCTGCTAATGACTTCTATATTTGACTCAGGTGTGTTAAAGTAGAGACACAACTAAAACCTGCAGGACACTGAGCCACGAGGCCTAGATTTGAGAACCACTGCTTTACTCAAAGACCAAATGGTAAATCAGAATCAACCTATTTCATTTTATATATTAAAATAAACCTGAGAAAAGTGACAATGTGCTAGTTTCAGGGTGGACAGTCCGAGGGCAGGTCCTGCATTTGTGCGTAGGGGGTTCACTGTCACGGTTTACACGTGATGAACTGAAGCGTCATTAACTCCACCTGTGCCGTCCCTGCTGTGTCAGAATGACTCACTCTGATAAAGGTCTGGTTAAGCTGATGGTACATCGACTAAATTAACTTTTCTCCCTCCAACCTCACACATCTGCTGCGACACACACACACACACTGTTTGTAATTAACCGTCCATCACGGGTTTTATTAGTTTTGTCATTCACGCTGGGATCACGTGGAGTGCTGCGACGGTGAACGCAGACAAACATTTCCGAATACACGTTGTAGTGTTTTCAAAGACACCAACTCTGAGGACACATGCCATCTGTCTCACTGTTTGATAACTGAATCAAGAAGCCACGGGCCAGTGAGGACCGGAGTGAGTCATGTTTCCTCTTAATCTCTCATTTCTGAGCGTCCTTGAACACATCAGCATTGTTGTCCTCTGCAAAGGGCCCCGGCACGTGGCGACACTCAGATCATGACTACAAATACTTGATATCACTACAACATTTCAACAAGCTCTGTATGACTCGTTATTTTTGTAGCACGTCTTATCGCTCGCTAACAGATGTCTCGATGGCTCGAACACGTCTCACAGACTGAAGTGTTTAACCTTTCCTAAATTGACTGCCTGTCATTTCATTGTTTAAAGAAACGAATCCTCACTGCTGAGACAGAGACTGATGGTTACTCTGACCCTTTGTGAGTTCGCCAAACCCTCCAAAACTGGAAAGAGCCCGGCGCTCATGGGAAAAGTTCCTAACATGACCTCTGAACCTCTGTCAGTCTACTTCCTGCTTTATTTTGAAGCTCGGTTCCTCACGTGGTTTTTCATCTTTCCCCACCTTTTCTCTTGTTGCTCGGGCTCTGTTTAAGCTAAATCATACAGATGCAGCAGCTACATGTTCATTTCTGACCGTCACTAACATCAGCTGATGTTCACAAGTCAGCACGAAGGAAAAATTTTGCCAAAGTTTAAGTACTTTAACAAGATCTTGTCACCTCATTGTATACACTTTGTATGAAGTTTTTGTATGTAGTGGCACTGTGCACAAACTTTGGTTTGTGTTTGGTGTGGACACACCATCATAAACCTCTGATGCTTGGAGTTAGAGAAGCTGGCCCTAGTGTAGGCTTCGAGATGCCCCTGCAGCAATGGCTTTTTTGATGGTCGCATTCTTCCCTCGATCAAGAATACTTTAAGTTTTCTTTAATCAATACCACTGAACACCATCTTTTCCTTCTGCTTGAAAGTCTAAAGAGTACGTCTAGGTGGCCTCAAACAAATACAATGAGCAATCAGAAAACCTGTGTCTCAGACGTCGGCACAAGTTTCACTCTGAAACTATTTTTTAACGATTATTCAAAGACGTTTTGATGTTACTGACACCTCCAGTCCTTTAGTTTTAGCTGCTGGGTCCAGTCAACATTTCCTGAACTGAAAAAATGTCAAAGAAAAACTAAAGTTAAATCACACGGCTTTGTTAGTTCTAATAACCTTTTTTAAAAATGAAAACATTACAAATACGGTAAAAAAAAAAAAAACACAACACAACCACCTGCAGTACCTTTAAAGCCCATCGGGGGCAGCTGTGTGCAAGTTTCAACACAGCCTGGAAAAGTGAGAAATTCCCCCCCCAGCTTCACCCTCAGTCTCTCCCAGTGGAGACGCCCATTGGGGCTGACATCTGTTTACTTTTGGCCAAACTGGACAACAAACATTTAAAAAGATTCATGGAAAATTATTTTTTTAGGAAGTTGCAGGAAGCTCCTGCAGCTTATGTAATGTAAAATTAGAATGGACCATGGAGCCACAGTATGCTGGGCTGAAATAAACCAGTAATCCTTTAAAACCAGACCGGTCAGCTCTCTCTCACATGTATTCCTTTGACTCTTTTTATTCTTTTATGCCCTCTGTGCACTGTTAGATGTTGATAATACAGCTAATCTGTCTGTGGCTCTGCTGGAGCCACAACACAGAAAATAACCCACAAAAAGGAGCAGATTGTTTCCGTGCTTCTATTTACAAAGAGAAAACACACACACACACACACACACACACACACACACACCCTCCCCCTAGGTCAACCCCCCTGGATCAGTATTATTACATCTGGTCCATTGCTGAGCAAATCCCTTCTATATTTTTTTCAAGTTAGCAAGAGAATGGATGAGAAAGACGATTAGGGAGTATAAGCCACTGTGTGTGTGTGTGTGTGTGTGTGTGTGTGTGTGTGTGTGTGTGTGTGTGTGTGTGTGTGTGTGTGAGAGTGAGATGGCATGAAGGCTGAAAACATGCTAGTTGAACTGTGGCAGCTCGTCCTGCTCTGCTGTAGACTGGAAACAAGGAGAACATTTGATAAGAAGGCCCAGGACTGCATTACAGTATTGCCATTCATCTTCTGTAGATATTTATTTTAGTTATATTTTTGTAGTAATGGACATACTGCACACCATACCAAGATATGCATAAGTTTCTGGTTGATAGCACTTTGCAAATCCCCTTATTGGTGCAAACATGGAGTTTTACCTGTCCCATCTTTTTTGTGATTTTTATCCCCCTCCCCTCCACCCCCCCTCTATCAGCAGGAGATGCTCCACATTCGTTACGTCCGAGGCCGTTTTTAGCCGTGTCCTTGTGTGGTCTAAATAAAAACCACAGGTCATCAGATATTCTCTGAGGAAACTCAGCAGCTTTGTGGAGCTTCGTTTAACCTCCCATTGTGTGAGTGCACTTGCTGTGTGTGTGTGTGTGTGTGTGTGTGTGTGTGTGTGTGTGTGTGTGTGTGTGTGTGTGTGTGTGTGTGTGTGTGTGTGTGTGTGTTTACATGACACGAGTATTGGAAGCAGTTGCTCTGAATCAGTATCACCTCGAGCATGTTTTCCTTTGTTTAAGGTCATGTTTATGATGCATAAGTACAAACAACTTTCTGTTAGCATTGTATCAGGCTCACCAAACTGAACCCAGTGCTGTTTAATAACTACATGTTAGGAATCCTGTGGATGCTTTGGAGTCGCGGTCAGTCTGGAGGCGGCTGTTTCTGTTACAAAATGACAGGAATAAATTAATTGTAAAAGGTAGGGTAGATAGGTAAGTAGGGTATCTGGGCTCATCCTCGAGGCGTCCACACAAGAAGCAATTTGCTTGTTGCCTTTGTAGCTGGTGCTGAGTTGCTACACACTCAGATTTTTTTCTCTAATGGTTAAAATTTTATTCATGAAGTCACTACTAGTTAAAGTGAAAGGAATACTCGGCTCTACAGAGCTCTGACTCTTTGTCAGCCTGGCTACAGTGCTGAAAACAAACCTGGGGTTGTTCTTATTTTCTTCAGTGATGAGTAGTAAGATGTCCTAGCTTTACGAAGGGCTTTTTTATAGAGCAACAAACTCTTTTACAGGCTAAATGAGCATCTTCTAAATTAGCAAGACAACATTCCCTCTCCAGCTTTCGGGTTTTTTTGGGTTGGCACATGGCATTGAAGATAACAGTGGAACAATTATACTTTTAAATGTAGTTACGGCACTTTCAGAAAGACTTCTACTGTAATGAAATTTATTCCTCACTGCTGTGTAATCAATTATTCCATCCATCAATTATTTTAATTTAAATATTAAGAAATGATCAGACTAAAAAGGGTTTCTATGACATATGTCGGATCCAGAGTATGATTAAAGTGGGTGGGCTCATTTAAATTTTGAGAGAAGCCAGTTGAATCTAACAATAGATTAAATGCAGTGTTGAGGCTGTCATTCTCAGCATCTACATGGATGTTAAAATCACCCACTACAATGATTTTATCTGAACTGAGCACTAAATCAGATAAAAAGTCTGAGAAATCAGAAACTCTGAGTAAGGACCAGGTGGACGATAGATAATAACAAATAAAACAGGTTTTTGAACTTTCCAAAACTTCCAATACTTGGATGCTTTAGCTCATCATCATCGTTTATATGTCCAAACATGACATTTCTCTGCTGCAATGGCAGAAAGTTTAGTTCTATTTTCTGCTTTAGCCACAAAGAGTTTAATGTGTTAATATTAGCATCAGTTACATTCACCACACTTTAAAAGACCAACAGCATCAACAACAGGTTTTCTATTTTATGGAGTGTCTACACAACACAACTATAATTTCTTGCACGTCACATGCCACAAAACGCTTCTAAGCTTTCAGCCTTCATTGTTTAAAAAAAGGTTTGACTGAGGCCGTTTTTACCTCACAGGCTGTCAGTGATTCAGTCGTGCTTATCTGGACCTTCATCTATTAACTCTCCGTGTCCACGAGGAGCAGAAAACGTGACAAGAAATGAGATGAAGGAAATCAGGAGGCAACAGGATAACGACACATGCTGACGACTGCACTGAAGCTGCTAACAGAAGAAAGAAGACAAAAAGCAAACCGAACAGGGTGGATATGAAAATAATGCAGTTTGTTGGCTACGATTTACAGCGTAACATACACAAATTAATGTAGAGGTGTACTTGGACATGTTCAGTACTGGGGCCTTAGTCTGTATTTGATTATCAGCCTTGCTACATTTCTAGGCTAACCACATTAGCAAAGGCTAACCCAGCTATAAGCTGCTGCATCAGTAAGAATGTAGAGCCGATGGTTCACCTAGCACACCGGAGGACCAGACTCATTTAATGCTATTACCTAATGCAAAGTTTTTAATGACTGCATCAAAGGTAGAAATGAAGAAAAAAATTTTAATAACATATTTGAAAACCAGCTCACTGTCAAATAATCCAATAAAAAGCTCAGTCACTTCATGGTGCAAGAACCCTCACAACAAGCACATGTCCAAGGCAGTAAAATAACTATTTTGTTACATAATCACTTGTTTATCCTGGTGTGAATGTCGTGGAGATTAAAAATGTCCTTTTTGAGTCTGACACGGACAAGAAGGCAGCAGATGTAACAAGTGAACACAAACACATTCAGACGGGCTCATTAATTACAGCAGTGTGAACGCAGCACGGAGATTATGTGTAATAAGGTGAAACAGGTGCGACTGAAACTGATGTGAAGGACTTTGGAAAGTTATGTGTGTCTTTACAAAACAAGGGGAGTGGAAATACACTCAATCACATCATCACATGCTACATTAAAATCATTTATAGCACGGCAGATTTTCCATTGATTACTGAAGGACAGTGAAAGCCACGGTGTGTGACAACACCACAGCATTATTAAATAACAGTGGCCATGCAGTCTGTGCTTTATTCACCCCGAGTAAAACAAAACGTTGCAAAAGGAACTTTAAATAGATTATTTTGGACTTTATTGCACAAGATGATGGACTTTAAGTGGTCCTGATACTTAAGCACAGTGTGAGAAGATCTGTTAGTGCCCCCTTATGCAGATTTGTGTGCACAGAAATGCTCGTGTGCAAACAAAGTGTAAACAGAGAGGTTGCATCTAATGAGGCCGACTCCAAAAACACACACACGCTTATCCTGCCGTCTGGCAATAGCGGCAGATCGCTCCTGGAGCCCCGTGTGAAGCAGCGGCGGATTGATTGACTGCCAAATACCACACCTCCGGGAGAGGAACACCACTGGCCACTCCTCGGTGCTGCTGTCCTGCTTTTGTGCGACGTGCATTTTCTTTTTCTAAGTCTTGTGCTGCTCCTAACGATGGCTCTTAAACACACACACAGCACATTTATACCAACTAATGTGTAATAATCTCGACTGCCACCAATTAAATTATTCACCAGAAACAATCCTGTAAAAACAAAAAGGGCAGTTACTAAAATTAAAAGTTTACAGTTGGAAGTGAACGGAGCCTCTGTGGCTCAGGAAGGAGCGAGCTGTCCGGTCATCAGGCGGTCAGTGATTTGATTTCCTCAAGTCCTCATTTTGACTATTCCTGGGCAGGTTACTGAACCCTGAATTGCTCACAATTGCATTGCAGTCATCAGCACGAGTGCGAGCATCAGAAAACCTAATGCGAACTGAGGAAGGTGCAGCAAGAATGCGTGTGTCCGTGGGTTAATCTGGCTTTTAGTGTGAAAGCTTTTTAAATGGTCAGACTGGAGAAGTGCTATCAATAGAGGTCCATTTACCAAATGTAATTCTAAAAATAAAAACGGGTTCTGTTTCTTGGCTGGACTCCAGCGATGACTCGAGACCGCAACCTTTCCCCGAAGCTTTGGAAACAAACACGTTTAATAAAACCAAAACGTGTGTGTGTGTGTGTGTGTGTGTGTGTGTGTGTGTGTGTGTGTGTGTGTGTGTGTGTGTGTGTGTGTGAATAATGAATCGCGTTCATCTGGCCACACAGATAAGATGCTGAGGTTACAGGTTGTGTCCTGCTCTCATATCAGCCAATGATCAGCTGCGGCATCGATCAAGGGCAAGACGAGGGAGCGCATCTGACTCAATTATTCATCGGTAAACTCTTTTGTTTCCAGTTAGCAGATCAATAACTTCTATAATCAGCTTTTCAATGGAGAAAAGCAGCACACTGCGCCCTCTGAACAGGACGTGTTTGTGTGAGGGGAATAAAAAGCACAGAAACATCAGGGCCTACAGTCTGTCAGGGACTCAGATGTGAGATTGAGCGTCTCCACAGACCCACAGGAACTTGGTGTGTTCCCACATTTTTGACATGTAGCAGCTGATTGTGCCCAAAGCTTCCCGAAAGTCCTCAGCCCGGACAAGCCAGTTAATAGTTTTTCCTTGTAGGGTCAACATTTCCTCAGGCACAGGGATTTTAATCCCATATAAACACCATTCCAGATAGCTCTTCAGCCGTCCCTACTTCCCACTCTCTGTCTGCACTATTTTCCACTAGATTTGCTAAAGTCTGCTCTCTATAAGCTGATGATCCGTTCGCTTAATAAAACTCTGGAGAATGATACTTGGGCTGTAGTTAAGCTTCTTACCCAGGATCCCTGTTTGCAAGTGTGACCTTAAAAATGGAGAATATGTTGCTGCTGTTCATAGTTTGGAAGGAAAATGTGTTCACAGTGAGATTTACAGCAAGTTGTTTTATTCAGTAAAAAAATAGCTGGAAGGAGAGTGGATGGCCATTACAGTCGTGCTATTACATTTACTGGGTTATGATCTGGACTCCTCGGCTCCAGTATTTATAGATTTGGAAATAAATAAGTCAACTTTTCAAGCTATAAACTAATTTTTTGTGTATACAGCAATTTCATATTTAATGAGGCTATGGAAAATTTTGCCTTCACATTATGAACATTTTCCAAGTCACAGGTCAGGAGCCTGGTATTAAAATGTGGGCTGCAGCCTTTCATATAACTTAATTTGAACAGCCACATCTCCCAAATGGTGACATGAGCTCTTAGAGTCAATCAGAAAAGAGATCAAACATCTCAGGTACCGATACTTGTTTCCTCCCACAGTCCAAACACATGCAGTTAGTGGGGTTAGGTTAACTGCTGATTCTAAATTACCCATAGGTGTGAATGTGAGTGTGAAGGGTTGTTTCTCTCTGTGTTAGCCCTGCAACAGACTGGCAACCTGTCCAGGGTGCACCCTGCCACCCACCCTGTTGCAGCTAGGATAGGCTCCAGCCCGGATGGATGGATGGATTTGTAACATTTAAAAAGAGTTAAAAACACAAACACACCATCAGCGAGCGTCACAAAGCTGAGTTTTGTGTTTGCATCCATGTAAATATCATTATTGTTGAGAGCTAGCTGCCTTGGAGGATTGGAGTAAAAACATCCATATTTGGAATTTTAAAAGAAATCAAATTTAATCTTCAAGTCAAAAATGTGATAATGATACTAACTGGGTCTGTAAAGGTGAATTTTTGAAGTCTAACAAAAAACTAGAGGCAGTTCTGGTACCTGATTTGTCTCATCATACCAGCTCCATGATGGCAGCGAATCAAGGTCTGAGAGCGTCTCATCATGTAAAATATTTAGCATCTGATCTAAATTGTATCTGATGAGGTTGATACGTGGAAACTCGTTGATCTGGTCCCAGAATGAGCCTAATGCTTCCTGCTCGGGCCATCTGCTGCTCCTGACATTAAACAAAGATGATCTCTAAACATTAACAGCAAACCAACTCAGGTGGAGGTGATGGTGCTCATGAAGGGTGTTTTTGGTCGCAATATAAAACCCCTTACCTAAAATCATGTACACCTAAAATCGATTCCCTGATAGAGCAGTGGCATCCTTTAGGTCACAGTTACCAGTAGAAACAATGAAATGAAAAAATGTTTTCATCTGAATCATTAGTGTAGACGCTCAAATCTCAAATGATAAATATGATGATCAAGGCAGGATGCACCCTGGGTAAGCATTCACTTATTTCTAATATTTGATTTGGGCAGGATGTATTTCAGCCAGTTATGTTTTATTGTTATTATGCATTAATTAAGGGTGCAAAATGGATTACTGATGAAAATCCAAATTAATTGTTGATTCATGATGGATGATTGTTGAGTCAAACTTTATTTTTCTAGTTTGATCTCTGGTCTCTCAGACATGGAGGTGCAGCAGCCTCCTGTGTGTCTATGAAGCAGTCAAACATTTGATGCTTTTATCCTTCTTTTTATTTGAACACAGGATCCGATCTGAACGGCAGCACGACGTTCGGGTCTCCAGTTCAAACTGAGCCGCACCTTAATCCACCTGACAAAAGCGAGCAAAGAACGAGCTCCCCTCGGGTCTCTTTATCTTTCTTACTTTTTAATTGGGCCACTCCATCAAAGAGGGACGTCTTGCCGATGAAACGTTGTCATTTTAATTTTCTCTCATTAGCTTTTAAATTGCTCAGCAGTCCTCCGACGGGAGACCAGTCATTTTTTAAGATGGAAATGAAAGAGAGGCTCGGGGTGAAACAGACAATCTGCGGAGCTGCTGTACGCCTGCTGTTATCCACATTGTATTTAGAGGATTTATGATCTTTGACCTCTCAGATAGGAGATGATGTGGCACGGAGAGACGAGGGTCAAGACTGAACGTGGGAAATTATCTGTTTTTCCTCCTCAGTGGGTTTTTAGTTAACAAGACTTATACCATGAGAGTCAAGACACAGTGCATTTATATGCTGCTAACAACTGATGTATTATGTTTGGGAAGGAAATCTCACTGCTACCTAGTTTGCTTTTGCTGACACAGTTTTCCAGTCCAATAAATCTGACATCCTGAACAGAACATCAAGTTTCAGCTTGAACACGCCGCTGGTATAATTCAGCTACAGGATTTCATTACAAGATGTGAACATTAAAAAATTATTCTGGTACAACCCTGCTGGTGTACCAGTGCTTTTCCTGGAGTTTTGATGCCACTCTATATGAAATATGGACACAGGCATAGAAAAGTCCAGCTATGAAGCCCTGAATGTTTTCTAGGAGTGAGGACCGGGTCTGAGGGTTAACCGATCGAGGGTCTTTTTGTAACCCGAGTGTTTCTCCCAAACTTTTGGCACTGCGCTCACATTTTATTTGACCCATCCACGCAAAGTGCAGATTATACACTCGCTCTGATAACATCTCCCCCTCCTAAAAAGAAACACAACAGGCATAAGCATGCTTTTTTTTTTGGCATCAGATTTTCTCCAATCTGTAGTAAATTGTGTGCCACAAACTCTGTAAATCACCTCTGGGTGATCCATTTAAATATCCTCCTCCCAAAAAGGAAACTCCTGCAAAGGGGAGGCATGTAAAACACGTGTGTGTGTCCACTGATTGGAGTCCTGACACGGACACGTTGTCCTGCACCGCCCTGAATGGCAGAACATGAACAACCACAAAGATAAGGGCCTGGGTTTGAGTCTGCCCCAGTGGGCTGGTATTATTTCCCTGTATTAACTATTTACCTATCAGTATACTGGCCAATGAGTTAAAATGTAAACAGTAAAGATGGAAAGATTCATGTTATGAATGTTGATGCTGAGCAGTCCATCAGAGCGCGCTCTGCAACCTCCCTGCTGGCAGCACGCCTGGAAGCAGTAAACGAGTAAATAACACAACAAATGTCAGAAATCTGTTTACATTTTGTGAAATAATAATCAGCTGATATATTGGAATATCAGACTTTTTCACCAAATATTGGTATTAGTCTTAAAAATTGGTCTTAAAAAAAATCAGTCAGGCTCTGATTTTTTTCTTGTCCTCCCCACTCTCTCCCTCCTTTGTTCTGTATTTTTCCTACAAATTTGCCAGCTTTTGTTTGCTTTTTGTTTTCAGTCTTAATAATACGATATGATTGGAGCGGGGTGCCATTGGTGTCTGATGAGCTATATGAGTTCAAATATATGAATTTCTTTCTAACTTGACCTTAAAAAGTGACGCCATCATCACTTGACTAAAAAGTCACATTTTTTTCCTCATACATGAGAAATCCAGAATTCACTTCCTTCAGTCTCCTTAATTTTATCGTTACCGTCAGTGGATGTAATATGTGAAATTTCCTTCCTTCCAAATAAGAGAGAGGAGCTCTCCTCAGGCCTCCCGGTGTGAATGCAGGAATGTGTGAATGAGTTTTTACCGTTTTTTTAAAGGAAGTCTCTTCTGGTGAGGTTTTATCACTAAGGCTGAGAATGTGTTATCATCTCCTCCAAGCTCACAATTTAAGTCAAGCAACACAACACGCTGAAGGAAAATGCAAAAAGCAGGCACCTCTTAGGCTGTTTCAGTGAAGTGATTTTTATCACCCACACTCTCTGCTGTTCACTTTACACCGAACAGCCATTATCAGCCTTTCAAACCATCTAAAAGCTCTTTTCCTGCATCGACCCAGTTTCCGCTTCTCTTTTTTTTTGCTTTTTTTCCCAGTTGCTTGTGTCCTGCTGGTTTGATTGATGGGTCATGAGTCCAGTTGTTCAGGGTGTCAGCACTCTGCCAATTAAACCAAAGGGAAGAAGGCACAGAAGTGGAACAGGTAAGTCTATGATTAGATTCAGTCGGGAAGCTTTCACTCGAGCTTCGACAGAGCCTTCCCTTTCAAATCGCAAACTCTGGTTTCACACAAGAGCCCAGCGTGAGGTGGGAACAAAAGTGAGCATGTCAGCTTTCAGTCAAAGGGAACTGCTGTTGTTCACCTTTAAGAAAGCAGCCGCACTTTTGTTCACCACACACACTAAAATCTTTACTCTGGGCTGCAGCTAACGGCTACTCTCATTATCGGATCTCTCAATCACTGTTCTGGCTGCACCATAAAGACACACATGCACAGCAACGCATCTTCCACCTGCTTCTCTGCCGATAACATTTAGACGAGTCGCCCGGGGGCGTGGATGGTCAGAACGGAAAAGGAAAGGTGGAGCAGGGAGAGAGAGGAGAAAGAGAGAAAGGCCTGCAGCACATATGAAGATAAATGCTACAAGTTAGCGTCACAACAGTCATCTTAAGGTGACTTGTGGTATATTGTAAGGTAAAGGCCCTCCAACAGGGGTGGGCAGAGGACCATACTGACTTAGACAGTAAGCAAAGGGCCACACTCAATAACTGACTTGGTTGCTTGGCATAATGCTGCATGTTAGTGAAAAGAAAAGAAAAATCCCAGCTCACCCTGCGGGCGGTCTTTGTCCTGCAAGCTCAGGTCCTCCACCAGAGGCCTGGGAGCTTGAGGGTCCTGCACAGTATCTTAGCCATTCCCAGGACTGCGCTCTTCTTCTTCTTCTTCTGCTGGAGACCCTCCCCCAGTTTGAGGGTCACTGCCCCAAGTGTTCCAGTTATCACAGGGACCACTGTTATCTCCACCATCTGCATCCTCTCTGAGTGCTTGGTATTTATCCAGCTTCTTGTGTTCCTTCTGTTGCCATCACTTGGTATTGCTACATCTATCACTACGGCCTTCTTCCTCTGCCTGTCCACCACTACGATGTCAGGTCAGTTAGCCATCACAAGTATCTGGAAGTCCCACGGGATCTTAGCTCTGTCATTCTCAACCACCTTTGAGGTTGTATCTCATTTTGACCTCTACGTTCCTGTATGCTAGGTCAGCCACTTGGTTATGTCGTTCTATGCACCCTGCTGTCATGTGTTGGATTGTCTCAGGTGCATCTCCGCACAGTCTTGTATGGTTGATCCCAGCCTCTATCCATCTTGTGCTCAGAGCTTGTTCATGTGTTTCCATGATTAGTGCCTCTGTGCTGTCTTTCAGCCAGCTTGGTCCAGCCATTGGTAGGATTTTTTGAGATCTGTCGGTGGTACATGCTGTGCAGAGGCCTGTCCTTCCATGATGGTTCCTGTTCTTGCTTCTCTTCTTTCTCTGGGTTCTACTGCCTGAGGTACTCACTAAGCACATGATCAGCACTTAGCGTACAATCTCAGGATGCTGGATTTGGGGTGAAATCCTCTGTTCATGGTAAGGAGCTTGCCTTGTAATGTCTTGTGTCCACTTGTACCTACTCAGCTCAGCTTCACTGGACTCTACTCAGTTTGGTTTGAGTACCACACCAATGTGAGTGGGGTCGTTATAGCAAGTTGGCCCGAAAGTGCCATGACGTTATTTGTATATGACACAAACACAAACTGTCTCCCCCTCTGGATTCTGGCTTCATCCACCAAGCACAAAAAGATCTGTGTTGGTTAGTGTGTAGCTATTTCCCTCGTCGCTGGGTTTCAAGAACACGGGTTTGATTCTTGTGAATGAGTCGCTCTCGTGACTCATCTGCTGAGGTCACTGCCTGGCCAATCAGTGGCATGCAGTCTGTTGATGTCATATTTTTGGCTTGACTTCGCTCACTTGGAACCCCAGCTGAGTAGGTACTAAAAAAGTACCTGCTACCAGGTACTACCACCTAATGGAAAACCCTAAAAAACCAAGTAGTCGAGTGGAGTGGGTGCTAGTGGAAAAGAGGCATTAATGATCTGGCTGAGGGAGTTCAGGCCTATGCAGCAGTGGGGACAGAGCATCTCCGTGCTGAGCCCCACACTCATTTGTGACTTGTGTAACTGGCTTGAAGTTGGCCTCTAGTGTTTTTTCCACATCCTCCATTGAATTCCTGTTGAAGGCTCTTAGAGTGAACCCAAACTCTGCACCTGGATTTGAACCCTGAACCTCTGAGTTAAAATTCACAGAGAGCCAGCTGACATGCTGACATTGAACTTGAATCTTTCATATTTCTATCACTTTACCCACTGAGCTGCAGGTTAGGGTGAACACTAAACACTGGATTAAAAATCCAGCTGGACTTGAACCACAGACCTCAGTGAAAATCAGCTGATCAGTAAGCATGTCCATATGAAGATGAAAATATTTCATACTGATGTTTCAGCTGTAGTCACTTCCTTCAGTGTGCTCCTCTGAATTAATATATTCAAAAGTCCTCAGAAATGCCCCCAAATTTGCACCTGAAACTTGAAATTCCTGCCAATCAAAAATACGAGGAAACGCAGGGGCAGAGCAGGTCATTTGGTAATTGTTTGGCTCGAGGTTGAAGCAGCTGCAAACACGCAATCACACTGCAACTTCTCTAATAATATATTCTCAGCACAAATGCAGAAAAACATAATTCCTTCTCCCTCCTCTTTTATTTAGTCTTTTCTCTGCATTTGCCAGCACTGGAGATGGTACAGTGGGGAAGGAATAACAGCTGGATGATGCTGGATCAAACCCAACTCCTCTGGATTAATACCAAAACTATTTAAGTCATGACCAAAATGAGAAGCAAATGAATGGTGACATGACTTTAACTTGATTTAAAGCCTGAGCTGTTCACTGGAAATGGTTCATTCTCTCTGTGGGTGTTAAGTCTGACTTGAACATGATTAATCATTAAATGACATCTGTGGAGCTGCAAACCTCCATCTGAATCCAGAAGAGCTGAAATATGAATCAGGAGCTTCTCACACCAACCAAAATCTGACATACAGATAGATCCACAAGTTTGTTTACAATGACACATTTTTTATAGCAGATTTTAAGCCCTAACTCGAGGTGGAGTTTAACTAAGTGCTGCAGTGACTGTTTATGAATTACAGCCACTTTTATGAACAGTCCCCATTTTCAGAGGCTCAAAATGAATTGGACAGTTGACTCATAAGCTGTTCCATGGTCAGGTGATTCATTGTTGTTCCAGGACGGTGGAGATCTAGAGTTTACTTTATTGACATTTGGTAGCTGTTCACCTCTGAATATGAGGTTCAGAGATATGTGTCAGGCCATCATTAGGCTGAAAACCAGATAAACAGAGATAACAAAAAAAAAAACTGAGGAGCAGTGAGACTGCAGAGGATAACTAAAGTGGATGATGGCAGAATTATTGTCAGGATATGGGCAGCGAGTGCCGGCTGACGGGGCATTGGCTCCACCCCAAAGGCGGAGCCGTGCCGCTCTCGCACACCTGGCAGTCATCCTCTCACCTGAGAGCTGTGTATTTAGGCTCTCGCCTCACGGGTTCTCCAGCTCGCAGCCTCTCAGCCACAACATCTGGTTTCAGCAGGTCTTGGACCGTCACCTGCCGGCCTTCCCGTTCAGACTTTCCCTGACTGCAGGTCTCATTATTTACCTGCCCTGATTCACTACCACTGTTTCCCCTGCACTGAAGATAAACTCACTTTCATTGTATTTGTGGTTTTGTCTGCACTTTGGGGCCAGCAAAATTTAGTAACCATGACAATTATTTCCACGGTTAAAAAAAAAAAAAAAAAATCTAACCAATCAAAGACACTCTTGAGGAGATAGTCTACGATCAGAAGATGCCTTCATGAATAAAAAAATGGAGGTTTTGCAAAAAGCTGCAAACCACTGGTTACACCCAAGATCAGGAAGGCCAGATTAGACTTTGTAAAAAAAAAAAAGCCTAAAACAGAACCTGCAGTTCTGAAAAATATAATTTGCTGCTTCATTGTTTGAGCTAACCTCCACTGAGGTGGTTGCTAGCTCTGAGGAGAGAAAACAGCATACGAGACAGTAAAAAGAGGTGTTAGATCCTTTCTTCCAGACACCAGATTAGTGTAATATCATTGAATTGATTAGCTGATTTTCATGGCTGGTCAGGTGCAGAACAAACCCAGATGGATCCATTCCTCATTGACCAAAGAGCTGAAGAAATAAGAAAGACGGTAAGAAGCTCTTTGAGTAAAGTCAATATTGTGTAGGGTAATTTACCGTGTTTTTTCCTCCCAATAGGTCTCTTAACCTAGAGGTCACACGCTCAGTACCCACCGTGTCTCTGTCAGTGAGAGTAACATGGCAACAGCACGTGTGCATTTTTAAAGTGAAACAGCTTTTTTTCCTCCTGCGTTCTTGTGTGTTCCTGCAGCTCCGCCATTTTCCTGCTGTCGTTTCCAGTGAACCGTGCACTCTGCACGAGTCTGTCCGCATACATTTTGTTCTGGTTGGAGTCAAACTGTGCTGCAGCCAGCGAGCAGGTGGCTGATTGTCAGCCAGATGAAGGCGACAGGCTGCACGGCAATAAAGTGGGAAGAAGGGCTTCTGCAGCAAATAATTAAAGACTCGGCGTGTTCATAAAAACCAAACATTAGTGTTTAAATTCTGCTAAATCCTCTGCAAAGCCCCTCCAATGACAGGAGCTCTGTAATCCAATTCAATTTTATTTCTATAGCACCAAATCACAACAGTTGCCACTTTAATTTACACTTTACAATGTAAGGTTAATACTCTACAATAACACAGAGAAACCCCAACAACCAAATGATCCCTATGAGTAAGTACTTGGCAACAGTAGGAAGGAAAAAAGCTGATCATAAAGGAAAGTTTTAAGCCTAATCTTAAAAATAGAGAGGGTGTCTGTCTCCTGAATCCAAGCTGGGAGCTGGTTCCACAGAAGAGGGGCCTGAAAGCTGAAGGCTCTGCCTCCCATTCTACTCTTAAGTATCCTAGGAACCACAAGTAAGCCAGCAGTCTGAGAATGAAGTACTCTGTTGGGGTGATATGGTACTATGAGGTCTTTGAGATAAGCTGGGGCCTGATTATTCAAGACCTTGTATGTGAGGAGAAGGATTTTAAATTCTATTCTAGATTTAACAGGGAGCCAATGAAGAGAAGCCAATATGGGAGAAATCTGCTCTCTCTTTCTAGTCCCTGTCAGTACTCTAGCTGCAGCATTTTGGATCAGCTGAAGGCTTTTCAGGGAGCTTTTAGGACAGCCTGATAATAATGAATTACAATAGTCCAGCCTAGAAGTAATAAATGCATGGATTAGCTTTTCAGCATCACTCTGAGAAAGGATGTTTCTAATTTTAGAAATATTGCACAAATGCAAAAAAGCGGTCCTACATATTTGTTTAATATGTGCATTGAAGGACATATCCTGGTCAAAAATGACTCCAAGATTTCTCACAGTGTTACTGGAGGCCAAAGTAATGCCATCCAGAGTAAGTATCTGGTTAGACACCATGTTTCTAAGATTTGTGGGGCCGAGTACAAGAACTTCAGTTTGATCTGAATTTAGAAGCAGGAAATTAGAGGTCATTGGCTGGGTCAATCTGCAGGGTTTTTAAGTAATGGTTTAATTACTGCCACCTTAAAAGCCTGTGGTATATATTCAACTGTCTTTATTAATTGGCTAACAGCACTTTTTTTAACACCATTCTAACTTATTTTTTCGTTAAAAAATTTGTATTTTTTCATTTGTTTTTTTCCTGATAATTTTTCTCATAATTCATCAACTTTAATCTACAAAAGTGATGTTTTTCTTGAGTATGTCCAACTTTTTTTAAAACATGTTTGCCTGGCCCTGATGTAGAGACTCCTATCTGTTCTAATGGTGGAGAAAGTATGAATTGAAAGTAAAAACCAGAGAAAACCAATTTAACACATGGTGTTTTTCTGGTTCTAATACTTTTGCTGTCACTGAGGATGGATTTGATCACAGTGAGAGTACAGCACACAGGTCATATCTATTCACATTTCAGAGGAAATCCTCAGGAAAGTTTTATATTGGCTCATGTACTCATGTATGAACCTGGCTCGGCTGTTAAATCTGCACTAAAGAAACACATGCTGCCTGCAGAGTGTTATTAAAATCATGTTGCAGAATGAGATTCGTGTTGGGCCTGAACATGAATCCTGCCTCCCTGCAGTAAATCGGTCCTCTGAACAGACTGAGCGTATAACATCAGCCACGTCACACGCGCGCGTCCACTGACACTGTGGAGATTTATGTTTTGTTTTGGGCCTCGGTGTCACGTCGTGGTGTCCAATCCGTCATTCGCCCGACAGCAGTTACAGGGTAGGAGGCAGCGGCGCTGCAGCACATGAAGCCAGCTGTTTTAATTACGTGGGCCAATAAATCTGATTTCCAGGAAATGTCAGAGAAGAAAAGATGCGGCTGGCTGTAAAGTGTAACGCTTGAGGAGCTGCAGGGGTTCAACAAAAACTGGAGAGAGGGTCTCCTAACGAGCAAACGAATCCAGACTATCAGACGATGGGCGTGGCTGTCCTTTGACCCACTGTGCTTTATTTTCTGCCATATACAGATATGGTCAAAATACTCTTTGTTGGAAGGGTACCAGCAATTCTTTCCACATCTGTATACATACTGTTACAGTAGTTTATGCGTACACTGAATATGGCCATATGATGAGGCCTGTTTATATACAGCAGCCTGAAGCTTGAGCTCAGTTTTTTTTAATCTGCATGATGTCAGATGTGGTTCATCTCTAACAAACAGAAACTCCACCCACCTGCTACTTCAGGCTTTTCTTTACGAGGAGCAGCCAATCAGAAAAAAATTGGCTTAACGAAAGAGCTGAACAGGGAGCTAAAACAGCTCGTTTCAGACTGAAGATGCAGTGAGGTGCTCACCAAGGCCCAGGAGATCATTCACTGGGATTCCCTTCACTATATATTATATTAAAGAAAGTTCCAGTTCACAACAATTGTCTCACAGTGTGTTACATCGTGATATAAAAGTCATAGTTTTGATAGGTGTCAATTTCTAAAGTTCAGTTTTCAACATGAGTGATCTCAGAGTTTTACAACTTCCACACAACACGAGGCGGTCCGTTG
This sequence comes from Archocentrus centrarchus, assembly GCF_007364275.1. Taxonomy (NCBI): domain Eukaryota; kingdom Metazoa; phylum Chordata; class Actinopteri; order Cichliformes; family Cichlidae; genus Archocentrus; species Archocentrus centrarchus. Next base: position 32,858,819 of record NC_044362.1, on the reverse strand, counting down.
TGACAGTGTGTGAGTGTGTGTCCATAGACTGCACCAAACACAACCACAGAAGAGAAGACGAAAAGTTCACGTGGAGCCAGAAACGAGCACAGGTCACCTTTAGAGGGTTTTACCTGTGAATGCCCGAATCCAGACAAAACCGATTTATTCCAACAGAGTTGAAGAGCCAACAATCGTTCTGGTTAAGAGTCTTTTGTGAGGTGACGGCTCCACCCATTTGAACAGGCTAGTGCCATGGGAGGGAATAAAAGTTTATTTAGGGATCACTGCCTTCTAATTAAGAAAGGTTGACATTTAACATCGGCTTTATGCTTGCTTGGCAGGAAGCAGTAAGACAAGAGATCAATAACACTCTGATCACTTTACAGTCAGTGAGCTGGAGCAAGGTTTCATTAACCGAGCCAAGCAGAAGACTGGAAATGAGAGGCGGTGAAACGGCAAGCCTGACTCTGCCTAAAGTTAGGAATCAGAATCAGAATCAGGTTTATTGTGGCCAAGTATGTTTACACACACAAGGAATTTGGTTCTGGTTGATGGTGTCTCTCTAGTATTATACAGTGTCCTATAATTTAACTTAAATACTATACAATATACAATACACAGTATACAATAGAGGTCTGGGAAGGAAAGGTGCAGTGTAATTTAATATACAATATCCAAAATCTAATAAATAATAAAATAAAATAAAGTGTAGTGTGCGTTGTAGTGTAACAACAAAGTTTGTAACATTTATGCAGTTGTGTAGAGATCAATGTTACTGATCAGCTGTTAATGAGTTTGATGGCACGAGGAAAGAAACTGTTTGAGTAGTTTTTGTGTACAGTGATCTGTATCTCCTGCCTGAGGGAAGGAGCTGAAATAAACTGTGTCCAGGGTGCGAGGAGTCTGAGATGATTTTCTTTGCCTGTTTCCTGGTTCTAGAAGTGAACAAGTCCTGAAGGTTGGGCAGAGGAGCACCAATGATTTTCTCAGCAGTTCGTTCCTGTCTTGTTTTGTTGCTGCTCCAAACCAGATTGTGATAGAAGAGCACAGGACAGGTTCAATGAACTGCCTCAACAGCTCCTGTGGTAGACCATAATTCCTCAGTTGGCGCAGAAAGTACATCCTCTGTTGGACCTTTTTGAGGATGGAGCTGATGTTGAGCTCCCATTTCAGGTCCTGAGAGATGGTGGTTCTCAGAAACTTGAAGGTCTCCACAGTCATCACAGGGCTGTTGGTTATAGTGAGGGGAATCATTGATGAGGGGTGTCTCCTTAAGTCCACTGTCATCTCCACAGTCTTAAGCGTGTTTAACTCCAGATTGTTCTGACTGCACCAAAGCACCAGCTGTTCAACCTCCCGCCGATATGCAGACTTGTCACCATCATGTATTAGTCCGATGACTGTTGTGTCAAACTTAAGGAGTTTAACAGTCGGGTCTGTCGATGTGCAGTTGTTGGTGTAGAGGGAGAAGAGCAGTGGGGACAGGACGCATCCTTGTGGAGCTCCAGTGCTGATGACAGTGTATCTGAAGTGATTTCCCCCAGCCTCACTGGCTGCATTCTGTCTGTCAGGAAGCTGGTGATCCACTGACAGATGGCAGGAGGTACGGTGAGCTGAGAGAGTTTGGAGGAGAGGATATCAGGTTTTATGGTGTTGAATGCAGAGCTGAAGTCAACAAACAGGATCCTAGCATATGTCCCTGGGCTGTCAAGGTGTTGTAGGATGTAGTGCAGTCCCATGTTAACAGCATCACCCACTGACCTGTTTGCTCGGTAGGCAAACTGCAGGGGGTCCAGCAGGAGTCCTGTGACATTCTTCAGGTGAGCCAACACCAGACGTTCAAAGGACTTCATTACTACAGACGTCAGTGCGACAGGCCTGTAGTCATTTAATCCAGTGATGGAGGGTTTCTTTGGTACTGGGATGATGGTGCATTTTTGGAAGCAGGAGGGGACTTCATGCAGTTCTAAGGATTTGTTGAAGATCTGCGTGAAGACCAGAGCCAACTGGTCAACACAGGTTTTGAGGCAGGAGGGGGAGACACCGTCTGGGCCTGGTGCCTTCCTGATCTTTTGTCTCCTGAAAAGCTGGCTCACCTCCATTTCATGTACTGTCATTCCAGTAGATTGACTGATAATAGTTTGATCGGGGAGAGAGAGTAAGGGAAAATCCAGTTTTTTTTTTTCATTTTTGGCCACAGCGGCTTTTTGTGACAGTGGAGAGAGACAGGAAATGGGGGAAAGATACAGGGGAAGACACGCGGGCAAATCAGCGCCGGGCCGGGACGCGAACCCGCGCCGCCCGCACCGCAACGCAGCGTGTGTATGTGGTCGCCGGCTTCACCACTAAGCCACCCAGGCGCCCCGGGAAAATCCACTGTTAGCTGTGAAAGTGGAGCCATTTCTTGGTGGAGCCTAAACGGCGAGCTTTTAGGTGCCTTTTTGAACCTTGGACAGACAAAGGCTTCTGTTTCCACCTGGTGTTAAAGCTAAGCTGTGGTTCTAATGGTTGGAGCGCCACACTTACAGTAGAACCAGTAGAACCAGTATATGAAAGCATTTTGATGCCTCCTTGATTTGTTGGAGTCAGATGTGAGAGGTAGGAGTGCTAAAATATTAGTCAGTGCCAGCAAGCTGCATTCATAACCTGCACAGGTGCACAGATACCTGCCAGGCTTATAAACTACTTTAACTGAAGCAAAAACCTGTTGCTGTGTGGTCTGTACCTCAGAGCAAGGCATATTATTAATCAGGTAATTCTATTAAAGATGCTCCAAAAGGCGAGGTGAAGTTCATGCAGAGGTGAAGTTCATGCAGAGGTGAAGCTACAGCTGCCCGTTTGGATTAAAAACTGTTAACGATGACTACCTTAAACAACCACAGCTGCACGTTGGTTTAGCTCCTCTGTGATTGTCCTCCCTGTTATCAGTACCACCTGTTTCAGTACATTCATCACCGGCTGCTCACTCCTCCTGCAGATCATCTTGTTGTTCCCCGTGGCCTTGATATGTCTTTGGTTTCTTTGTGCTTCTCACTGCTGTACCTCCTGCATGACCTTTCACTCTCTTTTCTGCTACATTTTTACATTGTAGATTCTCACTAAACTTCACTAGAAAAACCAAAACCTTGTTGGACCGGTCTGCTGAAAGCTCTAAAATGTTTTTATAGTAAATGAATCCCTCCAGAATCATGTATTTTGTGAATCATCAGATCAGAGTTTGCTGTAAATGTCCATCAGTGCTGAGGATTTCACAGCAGCAGCAGGCCAGTATAAATATCTGCAGGTTTTTGGCGGCTGACTCCCTGCCGGTTTGGTCCTGACCTGATTTCAGGCCTCGTGAAGACCACTGGAGCAAACTGAGGCAATTCTGTTAAAAGCCTCCAAATCCTTCCATCATTAGCAAAGCTCCGAGCTCTTCTCTGATTGTTTTTGTGGCCAAAAATGGAAGTGATTTATTTCATAACATATTGTACTTCTATTTTGGGAAAAACGTTCCTCAGGTTTTCTCTGGGAATTATGAAAAACTGGAGGGACCAGGCTGGTTTAATTTCCCCACCCAATGACATATTTAATACATTTACATGAGGTTGAAAAGGCAGAAATTTCTTCATTTATTTAAACACATTAAGCATGTGCTGATTCTGATTTACCAGCATGAAAAACTCTGCTGTCTAAAGCTTGCTGGCAGCAGCTCCATCAGTCCTGACATGCAGGAGGTCTCAGAGTCTGCAGTTCGAGGTGGAGTTACTGGTGAAAACAGCTGCTGCTTGATGCTACTGCAAACACATTGAAACATGCCAGAAATGTGCTGCAAAGCCAAAACCGGAAGCTAAAATAATCCAAAACACACAGTCTGAGCTTTTTGTCATCAAAACTGATTTCTTTCATATTTACATAACCCAGCATATTTCCCTTTAATGCAGCTTTTGTTGCTCTAAGTTTGTACTGTATGGAAACAAGGAGGAAGAAGTTTCATCCAGGGGTGTCACATAATGCCATCCAGGAGATTCAGACTTTTTTCCCTTTGGTGGCAGTTACATTTGGTTTTCACCAATCTTTTATTTTCACTTCCACTCACTAAAAAAAACAACCTGAGTCAGTTTAGGAAAAGATTGTGATGTGGCTTCACAAGTTGGGAGTGACAGCGTTTAAGCTGCAGCCTCCAGAGCTGAAAAATAAAGCCAATGTGGAAATGCCACAAACTGCAGTTCCTCCGGTGACCACTCGAGGCGCCATAGATGGCCACGTTAAAATGTGCAACTTTACAGCAGGAATAACCATGTTTACAGCCTGATACTAAAACCTGTTTCCAGCTCTAAGGAAAGTTAAGCCCTTTCATAACAGCTCGAGGGAGAGCGTTCTTTTCTTTTCTTCTAAATAACAGGGGTCCCAACCAGTGACGTCAGTGTGTGTTTTGTGCGTCATTTTCCTCAGTACAAAGATATATTTTTGCTTTCTACTTACGTCTCAGGGACTGACGTATGACCGATGCGACAATTCAGTCCCGTTTTCAGTATGAGGACAATAACACAACCGTAAACAATGGAGGGAGGAGAGAGATGCGTGTTTTCTAGCTGAAATACAGGCACTATTGTGAGTCTGTGTCAGCTAAAGATGACAACATCAAGGTTAGTTGTGCACCCTGTGCTGGTGACAAAGTGCTATCTAGCTTCAAAAACACTACGTCAGATTTGAAGAAACATCTGGAGTCGCAGCACAGTCCCAGCAGGTGGTGAAGCAGAGCTGCGGCTAATGCAGGAGCCCCCCCGGCACGCTTGGTGTTAGCGGGTTAATGGACTCTTGCTGTCTCGTACAGATGTCTCAAAGAGTCTGAGCTCTGGTTTTTGGGAGTGAACGTCTCATGTTACATGAGTTTGCTACTTATTACTAATTAGCAGGTATGTGTCTCTGCGTGGCACCTGTACAGTCTACAGATGCAGCCTGCTACAGTTAGCTGATAAGTTTGTTTGAACCAGATTGGAGAGCAATCTACAAGGTGTCCAGCTGCAGCTTCAAAATGCACAGTCCAAAATCAGTGGCCACGCCCATATGTGGCTAACTGTAGCAAAACTTCTGTGTGTCCGTAAATGAATCCAGGTGTGTGCATCACGATCTGTATTTTGATCTGTGTGTCTGATTTGTAAATGTGCAAAGAAATCTGCAGCGCAGATATTAATGGATGAAAAGTCTTAAAGTTTTTGCTGTCAGTTTTAGCTAACTGCTTCAGCTAGCTGACATCAGTTTGCTGGTGAACCATCAGCTGAGTAATCAGCTGTTACAGTTTTCACAGGGCTCCAATACGAGCTGCTGATGAAGCTCCTGAACAAACAGAAAGAGGTACTTACAGTTAGCATGTGCTGAATCCAGTGAAGTGTCCGTCTGAGCCAGGCTTCGGCACAGCCACCGCTACCAGCAGGCTAATGTGACGCTGTTAGAGTCAATAATAAGTCCCGGCAGACCTGAACGCAACCCGCCTGTGAGCCTGAGCTGAGGGTCAAAGAGCCCTCGATTACGGACAAATCTGTCACAGACTCTGCGGCGGCAGAAGTGTAGCAAAAGTCACGTGTGTAAAAAGAGCCAATTGTAAAGCTGGGCGGCCTGATGCGTGTTTTCAGTGACTTGAGAAAAACTTTTAAGACTTTTCAAACATTAATATCAGCGCTGCAGATTTCTTTGCACATTTACAAATCTGATTACAGACACGGATCAAAATACTGATGCACACACGTGGATCCAGTTACAGATTCACTTACGCACACACAAATCTCCACACGCGTGGATCCATTCACGGACACAGAAGTTTTGCTACCATAATAGCCCCATACGTCCATCTTTTATACAGTCAGCGTTCTCAGCAGACTCGAGCTACACCTGACGCAGCCTTCAGATTTTGTAATGTGAAAAATGGCTGAAGCCTTCCCTCAGTGACCCAGGAGATGATTTATTTGGGCTTTCTCCGCGTTATTAGCAGCATTGATTCTGCTCAGCACATCGGATGATTTAAATTTGACGTCATCATGTGTGACGTAAAAGAGCATTCGGATTCAGATGCCACACACACACACACACACACACACACAGTACGTGCTAACTTCCAGGACACGTTGCCTTTACAGCATCAGTTTTGTGTTTTTGATTCAAACCCCTTAATTGCAGGTTTCACTGTGAATGCTGCGGTTCACAGCTGTGCTCATCCCTGCGTTACCACAGATAACTGTCTGCCTCAATGATGTATGTGTCTCTTATTTCTCATTATTTCTTATGTGTGCAGATTACGGAAAGCGGCTCCGATGCCGACTCGGTCGTCACAGACAAATGTATGAAGGTCATCTATTTTGCCCCGTTAATTACAGCACGATTCAACGTCCTCCCCAAACTCTTCGAGATGTCTCCGTTCGTTCGCTGTGATTCAATTCAGCCATGTGCGAGGGCCGGAGGGAGGGTTTTATAGCCCCCCCTGCGGTGACAGACTTTTTCATTTTGCTGATTTAGAGCCACTGGTATCCATGGGAGACAGCAGACCGTGCTGCCGTCACAGCCGCCGCTGCCTCATTAAGAGTGCTGGTGGGCCTGCTCAAAGGAGAAAGTATTCTTATCCTGCAGATCCATTCAGCTGTTTCACTGAGATTTAACCTCAGGAGATCTGTACAGTCACTGCAGACTGAACGCCGACACGCTGCGCCTGTGCACGAGAGCCCGTTACGCCGCACAGCAGCAGGAAAGCAGATGTTCGTGCAGTGCACATCACACTTTACCTTTGTGTTAATGAACACCTTTTCTAGCTGGTCACATGCAGTTGGCATGCGTGTGAATTTTTCAGAAACATATTTTTCAGATTATTCACTGTGTCACATTTTGGCATTTAACTTAAAGTTGTGTTAAGTTGTCTGATTATATTGACTTAATGTGCTTGCGGTGTTGTTTAGTTGGGTTTGTTGTGTGTTGATGCCAGGTGTAGGTGGTGATTAAATGGAAAAAAAAAGGATTTAATGCCTTTAAAGTGTAAAAAACTGAACATGATGAACAGGTGGAACATAAACAGGAGAACACAGGAAGCTCAACTGGGAACATACAGATGTGAAGGACTGGTGATGAGACACAGGAGGGAACGAGACACAGGTGAAAGCAATCAGAGGAAACGACTGAAGCAAAACAGGAAATATAGGACAAATAACTCATAACACTGAACATATCACAGCAACTTAAAACCCAGGATCATACCAGCATATTATTAGGATAAATTTGGAAGACTTTCATGGACTGCGGTGCTGAGGAGAAGAAACTAAATGGCTCCTCTGCATCTGTAATTTCAAGCCAAACTTTTAAATGATAGGTCAGTTTGTTTAAATAATTTAATATTAACATTAAACATTTTTGGTCACTACCCAAAGCTCATGACCATAGGTGAGGGTAGGGATGTAGATCGACCGGTAAATCGACAGCAGACCGGTACCACGGCAGCGTCCGTATCACTGCAGACGCAGCCACAATCCATCTGTTGATCTCCCGTCACTTGTGAACAAGACCCCAAAATACTTAAACTCCTCCACCTGGGGCAGCAAGTTGTCTCTGAGCTGGAGTGGGCTCTCAGCCTCAGACCTAGAGGTGCTAATTCTCATGCCAGCTGCTTCACACTCGGCTGCGAACCGTCCCACTGCAAGCTGGAGGCCACCACCTGATGAAGCCCACAGGACCACAAAAAGCAGCGATGAGATCATGAATACAAGCGGCAGAAATGAGCTTCCTCTGAATGGTGGCTGGCCTCTCCCTTAGAGATAGGGTGAGGAGCGCGGCCATTCAGGAGGGGCCCAAACTAGAGCCGCTGCTCCTCCACATGGAAAGGAGCCAGTTGAGGTGATTCGGACATCTGACTAGGATGACTCCTGGGCCCCTCTTGTGTGAGGTGTTCTGGGCATGTCCTACTGGGAGGAGGTCCCGGGGCAGACCCAGGACACGCTGGAGAGATTATATCTCTCGGCTGGCCTGGGAACACCTTGGGGTCCCTGTGGATGAGCTGGTGGAGGTGGCTGGGGAGAGGGAGGTCTGGGCTTCCCTGCTTAGGCTGCTGCCCCTGCGACCTGGCCCCGGATAAGTGGAAGAGAATGGATGGCATTAAACATTTTTGAGCAACAACACCAAAAAAGGATCTGCAGAGTTCTAATACTCATTCTAAACATATTATACATGGTTACTATTTTGGGATACAAACCTTGAATCATTTTAAAGAATCTTCTATCACAAATATTGTTCTAGAATTTAAAAACAACCCAAATACCTTGAAAATCTGGTGGAAACTGAGGCACACATGTAGGAGGTCTGACTCCCCCTGGTGGGATATAATCTTTGTGATGAAGAGCAGGGACCAGTGCAGATCTGCATGTATACACTGTATCTATGCTCCTCCAAGGCTGTCCGTAGTCAGCCGTTAAACTGACATTGGAATTAGATCTTCGTCATGTAACCTGTTAATAATATTATTGTCTTGCTACCATTGTGACCCTGAAACTGACAAATGATGGATAACCAGGAGCTATCTAGCTAATGTTAGCCAATTAGCTGTCAGCATTACTTTGACAATGAAGAATTTCTTGTCCTTCATCTGTCATGTGGTAGCATTATTAACCCATTCATATAATAAACTGTACATATTTATGCATTTTAATCTGTTGGCAGTTTAAGGGGGAATTGTTCAGGTGATATATGTGAATGTCACCACAGCAGAGCTTGAAACAGCTAGAAAATTGACAGGTTTGTGCATGAGCTGGCTGTTTGCCCTTCAGGGATTCAGTGAAATGAACCGGGGAAGGTGCTGTCAAACAGTTTGAAAGATCCTCACGTTCTTATAACCTGAGACTGACAGGAGCTAGGCTTAAACATGAGAAACTGTCATGAAAAATCAGACTGTGCGTTGCTTTGTGGAGCACAAGCTAGATGAAAATGGGAGTTATTAGCAGAAACCTCCAGAGCCGAAAAATGGGGCCAAAACCGTCAGGTCCTCTAACGGCCACTCTGCTCTGAGTGAAACTGTAATACTGTATCAGTCTGCTCTGTTTAATTACTGGGCATTTGTAGCAGAGTGCTTGACCCACATAGTCCCTGTTATGTCCCCATACAAAGGGTAGTGTGCTCACTTATGAGCTAATGTTACCAAGATGCAGTCAGTATGGTTGCAGTGCACAGCATATATCTGCTAGTTAGTGTCAAGAATCAGACTAATAAATATCAGAATTTCACTCAAACCGTGTGGATGGGCTGTACCACATAAGTCACAATATTTCCAGACACTTTTATTAAAAATGATCCAAAAGGCACCAACAGCACAAACGCAGTGGAGAGGTCCAGCTCAGCGACTCAAATTCGGGGAGATGAGGCCAGAAACCATCATTTATTTACAGCCTATAGCCTCAAGGGACCATAAGCTTCTATGACAATATTAGTACAGACAGTTTTGTTGGACCAGATCTGCACACCACTAGTAAAATATATATGAAAAAAGAAGTCATGTGCAGTTTTCTTCAGAGAAAAACAGCTGCAGAGACCGTTTCTCAGCTGCTGAACAATCAGTGACTCTGGAGAGCTGCTTCAGTGAATTACCATTCATCATATGCATGCCAATCAACAATCTTGTTCCTCTCAACACATTAATTCCACCACTTTAATAACAAGGTCACTGGCAACATCCGTGACGGAGAGCTTTGTACGAGCTCCGAGAGCGGCTGAATCGCCCCGAGTGTGACGGTTAAATGAAGAGAATGGGCTGGGATTGTTCGCCGACATTGACATGTTGTAGCTAACTGAATGCAGCCCACTAACCTTTCATTTATACATTAGACATGGAGGGGAGAGTTCTAGCAAGTTACAAGAGGCGTTTTAAGTTGAATATATGAGATCAGTGTTGTGTTAAAAGGAAGTCAGACACTTCCTCGCCTTCATCCTCAGTGCATGGTTTTGGTTTCTCTAATTTCAAACAGCCTGCAGGTTACAGGAGGACAAATGCTCGACCTCCCCCGGCCACCTATGTCATCGGCCCATGTTTGTTCTCCATTATTGACGGTGTATCAATCACTTGCCCCAGCCTCCAGTCCTCCCCTGGGTGTCTTTGCAGCCCAGTGGTGAGTGCCAAATGGTCTGGTAATGAGTTGTTATTGTGCAAGTTGATGTATATGCGCCTCCCTGATGAGCTCTGGTCACTGCAAGAAGAATGTCTCATTGATTGCGCGATCGATGGCTCATAGGAGGCGCCGAGGGGGTCGTTGCTGGGTGTTGAGTCAAGTGTCAAAGCTCCTTAATGCCTTCACAGCCTCTGGGGTGCACACAGTTGTAAGCTTGGGACCCCCTGGGAAAAACAACAGGAATCACAAAGTTTTGTGGTTTTCAGAGATAAATGATGTAAGAATGAACCTTGGCACACATCACAGCTGAAAGCCATCAGAGGAACTGCAGTTTTTGGACTGGTTTCACTTTCAATGTCCAGAGGCTGTCATAGGGTTGGAGACAGAGCTGCCAGGCTGCAGAGGAGGTGGAAGTTTATGGACATGCAGCTATGCATGTCTTCCATCCATATGAAGGAAGATGTAGAGGGCAGGAAGAGATGGAAATGGATGATCCACTGTGGTTACCTTGAGTGGGAGTGAGTGAGAAAAGCAGATATGTTAGTAAAGAATTCATTTAGAGTTGGACAGTCCTTCCTCCAATTTACTATTTAAGTTAGCCTGAAAGTCTGTGAGACATTCAAAGTAAACTCTGAAAAATGCATTTCCTGTAAAACTGAGTCCATCCCCATAGTTTGTCTCTGTGGATATGTTCCTGATTTATAAGTGTACAGTTAGTGATTTTGTTTTATAACTCATTCATGTAGATACTGGAGTTAGAGGCACGGTCGCTACAGTATGACTGACAGGTGAGTCGACACAGGTGCCGAGTAGTCCTCACCTGCTGATTAGAATATCTAAACCAGACCTTTCAGCTGTATTTGTGCCATTGGAGCATTTCTAAAGGAAAGCTTACTGTGAGGTACAGACCACCAATCTGTACCTCACAGTCTGTACCTCACAATCTGTACCTCACAATCTGTACCTCACAATCTGTACCTCACAATCTGTACCTCACAGTCTGTACCTCACAATCTGTACCTCACAATCTGTACCTCACAGCTCAGATTTGTTCTTCACGTGTGAGTAAAATTAGAACATTTTATTCTGTTACTCAGCTCTGATTAGCTCTGTCTGTGTGTTGCACCCATACAGTTCATGGAGGCAGCTTGCTAACTGAAATATTTGGATGAGAGTGTGGAGGGAGAAGCTTTCATTTCTTTTTTTTTTTTTTTTTTTCTTTAAGCCTGTCATGTCTGGTAGATCTTGCAAGCAGAACTGTGATCTGAATGCGTTGTTGTGCCAAACATATTTGCTATTTCAAGATGAGTTCTATAGGTTCTCAATAGGCTCTTCTTGTTGATGTTTTAACCCTTTATTTTATTTATCTGAGTTATTTTTCCACATACTATGTAACAGCCAGAGCTGACAGGCTGAAGAAGAGGAAAATAAAGAGAAGAAAAAGGGAGAGAGAAAGGGAGCAAAAAAAAAGGGGAAAGAGCACAAGTCTATTAATCAGATAGTTCATCACTTTAACATATAAAAAAATACTATCAATACTTGCAAAAATAAATTTGTGTGTGAAAAACAAAACTAACAAAGCATGTTACGCACACCAACAATTTTGTTGAGTTGTGATTGAGTGGGCGTTTGTGTCTTTGTCATGTTTGTGTCTGTGTCATGGAACGTACTTACCAATGAGGGCAAAACGCTGCAGCTCCACCCATCAGAAGCCAGAGGCAGGTACGGAAAGCCCCCGGAACCCCAGGCCACCAGCAGCCCACCAAGGGCCAGGAAGACCCCCGGCCACTCAGTCCAAAGACAACCGCACACCTACCCCAGCAGACGGGAGAGGGTGGTCTCAGACGGAGCCCCCCCAGTCGAGGAGCGAGGGCTCCAGGGAACCCAAGGCGATGAGAAGCCAGCCCCCCCCCAGCGGCCAGCCCCCTGCACTGGCCAGCGGCAGGGCTCCCGGGCCCACGGCACCCAAGGACCGCCCGACCCTCCACCGAGCCCCCCCCCACGCCGAAGAAGCCAACGCAGCCCCGCACCGCACCCCCAAGGGGGGCAGGCCAGCACCCACGCCAGAACACCCAGCCCCACCCAGGAACCCCGAGGCACCCCCATCCCAGGGGGGTAGGGGGGAGGAGGCAACCAGCAAGGAGCGGCCAGGAGGCAAGGCACAAGGCCCAGACCCAGGTCCAGCCATACATACAAACACACCCAGACACCCGTGTACACATTTATACACAGATACTCATACATGCCCATACATACTTACCCACACACAGATATGCCATACATACACATTCACTCACCCACCCATACTCACGGAGACAGTGACAAATACACAAAGACACACATTCATCCATAGCTACCCACCCTCTGAAGGCGGGGCAAGTGGAAACCACCCCAGGGCCAACAGCGACCCCAGGACGCCACCAGCCCGGTCCCCAAGGAACCACCCGACCCCTACCCCGGGTGAGACGCAAGAAATCGGGGTGTAAGATGACCCATCCACCCCTCCTCCTCCCCAACTTGTAGGTCTATGTGTTAATGTTTGTGAGTGAATGAGGTGTATAGGGTGCAGTTAAAATTGAGGGGACAGTTATGCCACAAGCGCCAACTGTTGGTCGTCAGCGCTTGCCCACACTGCCCCCCCAAAACCCTCCATGTCTAAAGTGCAAATAAAATTTGGAGACAGACAGTGACGAGGATCCGAGTGGGGCCACCTCAGCGGCCCATCTCATCAACCTCTGAGTAACATGCCTGCCCCAAAGGTCCTATGTGTATCAGGGTGTAAGTGTGTATGTGTTGTGAGTTATAATGACTAAAGTGCAATTAAAACGGAGAGGCAAGTGGTGGTGCAGCTCTCCACGTGGCCTCTCCATCCTACATCTGTGAGTGATGTGTATTCTGTGTGTGTGTGTGTGTGTGTGTTTGTGTATGGGGAGGGGGAGGGGGGGGGGGGGCATATGACCAGGAATCCTGGAAGAAGAGAGCCAGCTGTCCGCTGGCTCAATAGGCACCCCGACCTCCCACACCCCAGCACAGGGCAGGGGGAGGTGAGCCCGGGGCCGCGGTGACAGCATCCCGGAGCACTGCAGCACCCGAGGTTGGCGCCCTCGCCCCCACCGCAGAGGGCGGCCCGCTCCTCCTAGATGCCCATTCACTCAACAATAGACACAAACAGGCGACAGGACATACTGGCCTGGGCATGGAAATGCAGTGCCCAGTCCCCCCCAACCACCCCACCGCGGCCCCATCCCCCACCCCACCCCCCTGCAATGCAGGCACCCCAGGGCCCCAAAAGCGTAGACCGGACATCCCGACGTCAGGCCAACCCACCCCACCCGGCGGCGCGGCCGGGACAGCAGAGGCCCCCCCCGCACCAGGGGGGGCCCCAGACCCCAGCCCCCAAGCCATACAGGGAAGACCAGCCAACCGACCGAGGGCCGGCACCACCCCCCCAAGCACCCCGCCCACACCCCAGGACCGAAGGCAGCACCATCCAAGCCCCCACCACCATCAACCAGGACAGGCACACAGACATCACCAGAAGGTCGCCCCAGGACCCCAGCCTCAGGAGGCTACCAGCTACCCAGGCCCCCGGAGTCCCCCCCCACCCCCCCACAAAGCACATCAGGAGCAGAGCCCGGGTGAGTCGACACAGGTGCCGAGTAGTCCTCACCTGCTGATTAGAATATCTAAACCAGACCTTTCAGCTGTATTTGTGCCATTGGAGCATTTCTAAAGGAAAGCTTACTGTGAGGTACAGACCGCCAATCTGTACCTCACAATCTGTACCTCACAATCTGTACCTCACAGCTCAGATTTGTTCTTCACGTGTGAGTAAAATTAGAACATTTTATTCTGTTACTCAGCTCTGATTAGCTCTGTCTGTGTGTTGCACCCATACAGTTCATGGAGGCAGCTTGCTAACTGAAATATTTGGATGAGAGTGTGGAGGGAGAAGCTTTCATTTCAACGACAACAACAACGATGATGATGATGATGATGTTGAGGCTTCAAAATGTCCAGAAACCAATGGCAGACTTCAGGGTGGGTACATTCAATTCAATTTTATTTATATAGCACCAAGTCACAATAAACAGTTGCCTCAAGGTGCTTTATATTGTAAGGTAAAGACCCTACAATAATTATTACAGAGAAGACCCAGCAGTCAGAATGACTTCCTATGAGCAGCACTTGGTGACAGTGGGAAGGAAAAACTCCCTTTAAGAAACCTCCAGCCTCCGTCTTTCATGTCAGAGTGACTTTGAGCAGGACACAGACCAGTCCAGTACAGCAAAACAGAGCGAGGCAGTGAGAATAATACCCTTCTTCAACAGACAGCAAAAGTAAAGTGATCCTCTGAGGTTAGCGAGCACCTTCAGGGGAAAAATATGAAGCAAAACTGAACTGTTGAAGAGGCAGACTGAGGGCAGCAGCAAAAAAAACTTCACAGTATGCCAACACGCCTGTTTTCTGCACAGTGTGACTCAAAAGTGAAAGGTCATGGCCATTTTAACCTCCGGTCAGTGACTCACTGCATAGCTCTGTGTGTGTGTGTGTGTGTGTGTGTGTGTGTGTGTGTGTGTGTGTGTGTGTGTGTGTGTGTGTGTGTGTGTGTGTGTGTGTCTCAGGAGCTTCTATAAAGATATACACACACAAGCACACAGCATTTGAGAGGAGAGGTCAAAGGGTAAACCATGTATATGTACTTGATATTTTGACTTTTATATCACTGAATCTTAATGATGGTGCCATGAATTAAAGCATCAGTCAGCTGAAAGGTTAAAAAAAAGAGAAACTGTCATGAGGTAAAACACAGGACACAGGAAGACACAGACAACATGTACACCAGAGGTAACGAGAGGAGAGCGGAAAGACCCGGGAAGAACTGAAACACACTAACGAGACGGGGGAAGCAAAACTGAATACAGGCACACGATACAAGGACTGCCAAAATAAAACAGGAAGTAAACCTGGAAACAAACGCAGACACAGGGAGGCAGGCACGCGGAGAAAAGGAACACAGACACATGAATGAACATGAACAGAGAGAACACAGAGGGAGGAACATGACCCAGGCAGACCACGGATCTCAAAGAACAATCAAATAAACCTCACTGGGTAACAATCCCAGGAGCACGACAGAAACTCAGCGTCACATTTGTTGCTTTCTACATAAACATCCCAGCAAAATAAAGACCTCAAACAGGACCAGGAAAAAGGAAAAGTGTTAAAAAGTGAAAACAACAAATGGCTTAAAACTGCAGCAGGACTGCCTTTGGGAGTTCATTTGAAAAACGCCATGTGGTAGCAGATATTTAAGTTTTATTGGTGCCATTTTTCACACAGTCTCGCTGCCTCATATGTGAGATATGAGTCTCACAGGATCCAGCCGATCAGCGTCACATCCCTGCAGGAGCTGACGCTCGGCTCCACAACAGGACATCGAGCTGAGAAATCGGCGGCGGGACGCATCACTGCTGTCCTTCGGCCGATGAATGAGCTCTGACCTTCAGACCTTTCCATCAGAGTTCATGTTTGCTCCTTTCTTTGACGCTCTGGCTCCTGTTAGCCTTCCTGTCATTTCTTAACCACAACTCTGCTTCTGCACCAACGAGTGAACCCAGAGTCAACATGCTGGGTAAGCTAGCCGTTTACTGCTAGCATTTCACTGATTACGTCACATGTCACATGTTGTGCACCTGAGCATTTAATAGCAGGTGTGATCCACATCATTTAAAGGGTGAAGCTCACTGCATGGACACCCTTAATAACTGAACTCTGCCATAAACTTCCATCAGCTCCTGCTGTGTTTGAGCCACCTCGGCTGGCTGTAACTGAGTTACTGACACCTTTGCTCTCTTAGCCGGATGTTTATTGTTATTGGGACAAATATGTGACATGAACTGTGCTGCAGACCATTTATACTGTGATGTGCATCACTTTATCTCAGCTGCCTTCTTCTCTGTTACAATTTCCTCCACAATACAATATAAAACACCCAATGGTATAACATTTAGCCAGCAGTGTTAACATGTCTGATTCAGGAGACCTGGGACTAAATCACTTTCTAGATTATTCAAGTCATTTGACTTTTCTGACCTTTTTTTTAAATACTCATTTAATGCAGTCACAGGCTGGGTGTTGAGGACCTACCAAAGTAAATGTGGGGTAAACAGTTTCCATGGGACAGTTTGGGACGGGACTCTGAAATCTGACATCCTGCTTAAAAACAGAAACACAGCACACTGTGCAGGTTAACAGGTTCAGCATGTAAAGGACATTTCACTAAGTAAACGCAGTGAAGATAAGAGGAAGCTTGTTGGGGATCCACAGTATATAAGGCAAAAACAGGTTTTGTACAATTCCAAAAGTCAATATTTGCTATGACCACCTTTATTCTTCACACAGCCTGAACTCTGAGGCAGCTTTCTTATCATTTCTGTAAGCAGTCTTCAGGAACAGCTCTCAGAGCTCTTCTTTGGATGCTTCTGCCTTTTGTTCGGTTCTCTGCTGAGATGATCTCAGACTGTTTCAGGGATGTTGAGACTGATTTTCGGTTCAGATCCACTGAGACCATTTCTGAGGCTTCAGTGATCAGTAGATGGATCGACTGAAGGGTCAGATGTATCTGTCCATGTCCTGTCTCAGGTCTTTGGTGGAGTTTTTACTATTTTTTTGCTCATCTGCTGTAGATTTTTTTTTCTTTTGTCCTCCTCATCCAGTTTCCTCAAATTCATTAAGGACACACCGTGTCATGATGTGCCACGTTTTCAGTTAATAGCTATTTAGGAACCACCTTATTGGTGCAAAAATGCTATCTTATGCCTGTCAAACAGTTATCTTTAGCTAAATCTATGAAAAATGCCAAAGAAATTATAACTTGTGCTTTTGTGGCCAGCTGCTTATAACAAAGTGGCTAAATATACAATTTAAAACTGGTGGTTTGCCAAGTTGTACTGTGTAGACAGCACTGGTTCCACACTGGCTCATCCCTGGAGTTAGGTGCCTGTTTATGCTTGAATGATTCATACAGTAGGTCAGTGTTAAGTGGCTTAACAAAAAATGGTCCAGTTCAAGGACTGGACTGAAAATGAGTGAAAAACATCCAGAACGCCCGGAGAACAAGTTACATCCATGTTCTGCTGCTTGGAAGCAAAATGTAAAGAAATGAGGGGTGGCTCAAGACTTCTGCACAGTACTGTATGACAGGGACATATTTTCATAACTCTATTGTTATTATTTTATTGTGAGAACTGGTGACTTGAAACTTTCCCCACTGGGCACAACATAAGACAGGTGAACTTTGACCCTCGACTATAATAAAATGCCTGAAGGCCTTCCCTGCGTTCCTGCATGTCCTGCAGGTAAAAATGAGGAACGCTGTCACCGGGACAAAGATAAAAATGCTTTGCAGCTCCATGTGAAGAGGCACATTTGCTCATGCAGATCGCAGCTGAGGTGTCAGGTTCATTAAAGTAAGAATGACCTGAGTAAAAGTTACTCTCTGAGAGCCGGTCTTAGTTTGGTCACTAATTTACCTGCAACAATTCTGGATGTTAGAAATTTGAAATGGCATTAGGCTAAAACATTCATATTTAGGCTTTTTCAAATATTTAAAGTGCCGTCTAAAACACAATTTAGCTTTACATGCACACATTTACTGCGGACAATAAAAAAGAACAATATAAGAATACAGAAAATAAATGACAGTTGGATTTGGAGGGAATCCTGCAGGCTGTGGGACACAGAAACAGGAAGCTCATTTAAAAGAAAAGAAAATTCTGTCTGTACAGAAATATTGTCCCAGTTTATGGGCCGAACACCACTGTGCTGCAGTGTGACTAAAGAACCATACAGTCTTTCTCCCTGAGCAGGTTTTTCCTTCCAGCCTCCATAAAAGTCAGCGGATTTGGGGCCGTGTCCTCGTGCCGTCCCTCCTTACTGTGGCTGCTGACCCGTGGCCCGTGTCAGTAAACACATCATCCTCAAACAGCCGCGCTGGCACCTTGCTCAGGTCACCCAGGATATTCGTAGGCTTCGCTGGAACCTGATGCCACAGGTTCAATGACAGAAAATAACACAACGGCTAAACAGTGGAGTGAAAGAAACTGCAAAGATGGCTGTTAGGATGTGAACAGGAGGACCCGAGCACAGAGGAGAGAGGGTGAAGAGGACGGGAAATACAGCGCAACACCAACAGCTGTCTGACCAGTCAGGACGTGGCTGGATGAGTGCACGACAACCAATCAGTCTAATGAATAACTTACTCTAATATCAGCAGTCAGGCAGAAGAGTCCCATAGCCAGACTTTCTCTATTTAGCCATAAATTAATTTTTTTAATAATAGTGGAGTTTGCAGCATTTGACTAATGAGACACATGGACGTGTTAGCTGCTTATTTTACAAAAGATGACAAAAGCCCTGTGAACCATCTCAATATTACAAAATATGAAGAGGTTAATCGCATAATACAGACTGAAAGAAATACCCGAGCAGCAGTGAGTGTGTGAGGGCAGAAGTGTTGCATTAACAGCCCTGTAAGAATGTTTGTGAGCTTTAAGTGCTCTGCAGTAACACTGAAACCATCCATCCATCCATCCATCCATCCATCCATCCATCCATCCATCCACTTATCCTAAATTTAGCAGGAAGGTGGGACAGAAAGCCAGCAAAATGTGCAAGTTAAGAGACTCATAGGTATCACAGCTCTGTCATTAAGACAGAGCTGTGATACCTATGAGTCTATGAAACAGCCATTATTCCATTCAGTTTGTGAAACAGCTTTTTCAGTCTGAGAAGAAGAAGAAAAGAAAAATAAAATATTTAAACAGAACTCAAAATGTCGACTTAGTCTACTGCATATCTAATAAGGCCAACAAGTATTTTTGTCATGCTGCTTTTTCTGTGTCGTTCTGTTTTTTGTTGTGTTTCTGCTGTGTTCCTCTGTCTGTTTATGATTCAGATTCCTAGTTTGTTATAGTTTCTGAATCCTGTTATTAGTTATTGGAGTTCATTTTGGTTTCTCCTTGTTGTTCTTGTCTTCTCCACGGTTCTGTGTTCCTGTTCTGTTCCCTGTGTCTGGGTCCTTCGTCTCGTGTTTAGTTTCACTTCCTGTCTTCAAGAAACAAAAAAAAGTCCAGTCGCCTTTTTTCAAGCTCCAGAGACTACAATGACCCTGTGTGTTGTTTAGGTTTCTGTTCAGTCATGGTTAAATTGCCTCTGTGTGCCAGCCCTCCTATATGTCGAGTCTGGATTGTGTTGTGTTTGCTCTCTTCCTGTTTTAGTCCCGTCTGCTTTGTCTTTAGTTTTGCTTCCCTTGCCTCGTCAGTGTAATTCTGTTCTCCCTAAATGTTTCCACTCTCCTCTCGTTACGTTGTGTCTACATTGTGTCTTGTTAAATTCCTTGTCACACTGTCAGTTATGTTCCCATGAGATTTGTTCGGTTTCCCTTTTGAGATCCAAGGTTTGGTGTTTTTGATTTGTTTCCAGATTTGGAAAATTGGGATTTTGTATTTTGTGCTTTTTGAAACGTCATTAAAGACGCTGCAGTGAAGCTGCTTGGAGTTTCTCACGTCCAGCGTTTGGGTCCAACCCTGCCTGCTGCACAGCCACATCTAAACTATTTTATCATAATAACACCTATAGAACAATAAGATTTTTAAAATTACAGCCAACAAGAAAAAGACAAACACAAAGACCTCAGTCTCTTAAACTCTTCGCGCTGAGGTCAAAGTCATCTTGCAGGAATGTGATGATTTTATTGGTCAGCCGGTGGTGATTCCATACCTCCTGATCTCGTATCTGGAGCATAACTGAACCACCTTCACCTCAGCCAGGCTCTCTTTGCCTTAGCCTGAGATGACGGGATCACGACAGCAGTTATCAGCTTTGCCCGTTAAGCCCGGCTCTCTGCTTCAGGCTCTGTGGGCGTCACATAAATGGGGACGGGTCGCACACAAACTGACCCCTCTGAGTGCCGCCTACCCCAATCAGAAACGTTATCAGGTGATGATAAAGTGGTGATTACAAACCTATAAAGAATATAGAAATATAACAGTAAAATGCTTCAAATAAGACAAATTATTAATCTTGGGATTCAGTGCACAGAAGCGTAAAAAAAAACATTTTAATGGCAGTTAATTATTCTAACACTGAGCGCGCTCTCTCAGGGCTGCTGTTTATTTCTAAGATGGCGGCTGCACATTAGAGCTCTGACACTTTAAACTGGATCCATTTAAGCATTAAATGTATATGTTATAAATGAGATGTGGAAAGTGCTTCAGTTTGTCGTAGATCACAGTGAAATGAATGTGATTGGTATTCTTGGTGTGTGCTCTGTTGTAGTAGCTGTAAAGAGACTTAGCAGCAGATTAGAATGAAATACAAGATTTATACATTTCCTGCATCACCAGATTAATATGCGCACATTGCCTGCTTCATTCTGTGGCTTTAGTAAAGTACGGATTAACAGCTCGCACGTTTAAGACTTCTTGCCCCAGCAGAGAATCCATATTGCACTTTAAACATACTGTAAATGAAATAATCTGTAAAAAGGTGGCACTTACAGCTGAAACCAAAACTCTCAACATCAGTTTTTCCTGACCTGGTTATTGGCTCAGTGTAAGTTCCCATGGTGAGTTAGCCAGGTTAAAAAAAAAGAGGGACAGTTTTGTGACAGAAAACAGACTCTGACCCTTTAATAACCAGCTCTAACCACTTTAACTCCCATCTTTTTCCTGCCCATATGACTGGGAAGCACACTTTGCATTACCGTAATTACATGATAATTCATCCCCTTGGAAAAATCCAAATGGTTTCTGAAAGCTGAGAAGTTGCGCTCCACAGCCAACAAAGGGTGACTACGGTAATTTCACTCCATGCTGCTGCAGGAAGCCCGTGAATGCCGGCACTTTTGAAGGCGGCACGTGGTTAATAAAGGGCTAAGCTCGATACAGCTCGCCAATCTCTCAGGTTAGGTCTGCAGCACCAGTTACCATGGCAATGTATCCAGGTAAGGAGTGAACCGGGTTCGTGTCACTGAAACCCAGAGCTACACCTTATCTCATTAATCCCCAAACGCTGCTTCCAGATCAGCTGCTAATGCAGCACTGAAGCTGAATCCAAGCCTGATTTGGTGTGTCCTGGTGATGGGCCGCTCTTCTGTTAACCATGCCTGTAATCCTCATAACTCTGTGGGTGGAAGATCAGCTGTGAAATAGTTGATTTAAAGTCCTGAGACTTTTCTGAACTAATAATCAGTGGGAACATTTGGACCTTTACAGACACATTAGAGGAAGAGGAATGAAAGAGGACTGACCTTCAGCTAAAACTGTCTCCAGTCTTTGTGTGGAAAATAGCAGATGAGAGGTTTTTGTGATATTTCACAAAAGATGACATTTCCTGTGTTTGCTCTTCCTGTTATTGATCTTAACCAGCTGTTTCTGTTTTCATCCATCCATCCTGTTCAGGGTTTGGGGGTGAGTGGGGGAGGGACTGGAGCCTATCTTATCTGTCACAGGGCGAGAGGCAGGGTACACCCTGTACAGGTCACCAGCCTGTTGGATTCCTCTGTATCAGACAGATTACTCATCTTTCTCCCACCTTTCACTCATTCTTCTCCACCTGTTTGTGTCCTTCCACTGACCGTCCCTCCTGAAAAACTGATATAGAGGAAAGAAGAACTCTTCAAAAAAATCTCTTTGCTGTGAGGTGTGAAACTATTTCCACCTTTCTGCATGATTTCAAATAGTTTCAGTGAAGTAAAGCATCAGTTATTGGTGTCCTATAAAGACTGAAGTGGCTCTGCATGACTTCTTTAGCTTCTTATAGCTGCATTTCTGAGAAGTTACCTCACTCCAGCTAATGCTCGGTATTTACATTCACGTGTGAGAATCGGAGACCAGACGGAGGCTTTGTGAATTAATTCACCCACAATGACTTATCTTTAATAAAATCTACACATGCATGCATGTTAATCCAGAGCCTGCAGAGCAGTGGGAGGCTGACTCGTTTGCATGTGAAGCTTCTTTGTACACTGTCACGACACTTAATACATCTGCAACCCCACTGCTTCACCCAGCATTAATCCAGCAGAGGATGCTTAATACATGATCTATACATGTGTCAGAAACATACACTTTAATGTGGTTTTAATTAGTTTTAATTAAATACTACACACTAAACTTTCAACAGTATACTTGTTCCAGTACAGGATGTTTTTCCTCAGTTCAGTGTGGTCCAAAGAGCACAGAAATACAGAAAGTAGAGGTAAATAAACTTTATTAGCAGTCTTACGAGAAACAATTAAAGGTAAATTAGCTGAACATAAAGTGGGACAACAGAAAAGTTCAGGTGAAGCAGAAGTTAAAGGAGGGAAAACATTTGACTGCCACCTTTTTTGTCTGTCACAGACTTTCATTTTGTTCTTGTGTTTTTTTATTGTTGCAGAAGTGCATATAAGCTGCATTACTGGCTGCTCAAGTTTTATCAGCCTTTGTGCATTTAAATCAGCATACTTAAAAATATGCTGCACAATTTATTTCAGTATGTTGGCTTTTAGTTTTGTGCTGGGTTCCTGTCAGATTAAACATACCTGGTGTAAGATTTGTTATATTGAAGTTATAGATGGTTATAGAAGTTATATTGCATGTGCATAGACACAGGAGCAGGATAATGGAGGTGGTGAGGATGAGGAGTTTATTCTGGATGAGCAGGTGGGGGTGGGGTCTCCGTCAGGTCCTGAAAAATAACTGGGCTGTGAAACAGAATTAAAGGATCAGTGCAGCTAATGCATCAATCAGGATAAATGACTTTTGCACTGTTTGGGTTTGCAACAGTTCCTCATTTCTGCTTCAGTTACCATCTGAACAGTTTTTAGCTCCATGTGGTCTGAGATGGTTTCTGCAGGGAAGGTGGAGGCATTTTAACGTTAGCTGCAGAGATTTTAATGAGCTCAGTGTGGAGTTCAGACCAAGTGTGATAACAGAGAAAGTCCATTAATGGTTTGGTAACTGTGTCAGCTGCATGTATTCACATTTGACCCTGCCTTTGTTGAACTGTTTGTCTTGGGTACCATTAAAATTTACCTGCAATTAATTTGTAGCAGCCACGTTAATGTATAGAAGATAGATCTAAAATCTATTTTCCCTATGATCTCAGCACAGATTTATGGGTGTTTACGCAAAGAAGTGAACATCTTGGATGATGAAAAAGTTCCAAATGCAGAAGTTCAAGAAAAAGCAACACTCTCATCCAGAGGTGTCGCCAGGCAGCTTTGGATGTTACAGAGTCACCCACAGCGTAATTCAGGATGATGTCAGGAATGTTGAAACCAATTTTCATACATTTCAGAGAAACTACTTCTGTGGACCGTCATACAAATTTTCACTTGCTTCTGTAGGGGGCGCTATTGCACCTATAGCCTTGAATCCACAGTTATGGATTCAGCCTGAGTTTGTACATGAGTGATTACATTTTTAGGCCGATCGGGCAAAACATGTGCGAACGAGTGCACAAACAATTTTGTGGTGAAGGAGAAAAACGAAGGCCA
The DNA here is from genome assembly GCF_007364275.1 of Archocentrus centrarchus. Classification (NCBI taxonomy): domain Eukaryota; kingdom Metazoa; phylum Chordata; class Actinopteri; order Cichliformes; family Cichlidae; genus Archocentrus; species Archocentrus centrarchus. Next base: position 32,835,179 of record NC_044362.1, on the reverse strand, counting down.
AATTTAGTGGCCTGGTGTGACAAGGCCTTTGAATATTCTCCAAAACCATGAACAACCTTTGATGGGCTACTTGTCGAGATGATCTGGAGCCATTTTGGTCTCAATGGGTGAAATACCCTAGAAGGAGATGATTTAACCAGCAGGCCTGAAAATGGCAAAAATTGACACCTTCGTAGCTCTGAGGACACACAAAACACGATATTTCCACGTCCCACCAGGTGGCGCTCTAATGTTTAGGGACTTTATGCATATCATTGTATTCAGGGCTGGAGGCTTATCAAAGCACTAAAGTTTGATGCATGTCAGCTGGGATAGACTCCAGCCCCATAACCACACACACACACATATATAAGTGGAAGAAAATGGATGGATGGAGTAAAACATTTCAAAGTGGTAAAATAAATATATATTGACAAGTTTTTTTTTTTTTTGTTTTTCTTTTTTTATTTAACATACAGTACCAGTCAATGGTTTGGAAAGAATACAGTGAATTGCTGTATTCTGAGCAATTCACTTGGCATATGCCAATAAAATTGAGTTAAGCTGTATAATATTGCTGGGTAAAGATCATACAATATTATACAGAAACCCCAACAATCAAACGACCCCCTTATGAGCAAGCACGTGGCGACAGTGGGGAGGAAAAACTCCCTTTTCAGGAAGAAACCTCCGGCAGAACCGGGCTCAGGGAGGGGCAGCCATCTGCCGAGGCTGGTTGGGTAGTTGCTTAACTAATTTTAATGAATTGCCATTCATTGCTATGCTTTCTGACTCCATGTAGGAAGCCCCTTTTTCGGGCTCCTTGTTCCCTTCTGAGGTCATCTGTCTCAGCTCTCATTGCTGGACATTTCTCCTTGAGAGTCCTTTCTTTTTCATTTTCTTCATCAGTTTGTCCTGTTCTTTCTGCATGAGGTTGTTGCGCTGAACAATGCTCTTTTTTTCAGCCTCCAATGACTCATACATCAGGTTAAGGACTCTTTCTCCTTGGAGGTTTATGTGCAGCTCTGTGATTTGGGCCTGCAGAGCGGGAGCTGTCAGGCTGAGGGCTTCAATCTCAGCTCTGAGATTGTCCGTTTTTTGCTGCAAAGATTGTTCTTTTTGGACCTTTGACCGTAGCCCCTCAATCGCCCTCTCCAGAGTCGTATGTTGACTCGTCATGTTGTTCTTCTCTGCTTTCAGAGTCTTATAGGCCATCTTAACAGCAGCTAAATCCTCTAAATTCTTATTGAGGATCTGAATTTGTTGAGCTGCTTCTTCATTTTTCTGCTTTATGGCATCTGTCTGTTGCCTCAGCACAAAATACTTTTGTCTCCAATCTTCTTCGATTTCAATCTGCTTGGAGAGACCAGCTTGTTTTTTAAAGAGTTTTTTGCTGTGCTTTTGCAGGGCTTTCTCCTCAGCTTTAAGCTCTTCCAAATCTCTTCTCATTTGGATATTGATCTGAAGGTCATTGATTTGAGCTTCCAAGTCGGCGTTTTCCTTTTTTATGCTGTTCAACAGCCTCAGACTTCCTCGACTGTGATAGCTGTAATATTCTTCAAGGAGATTTTGACGCTCCTTGCGCAAATCCCAATGTTTAGACCACAGAGAGTTCATAATGTCATCATTGGCTGTTTCTCTCACTAAAGACTTAACTTCTTCAAGAGCTTGCTGAACCTCCTCAATATCTGTCTGCAGCATCTCATTCTCTTGTTGAATGTTGCTGTAGGCTTCATTGTTAGCCTTACAACACTCAACTAAACTCGTGACGTGCTCACGCCCATCCTTGAGTCTCTGGATTTCTCTTTTCATTGCTGCATGCCGTTCCTTCATTTCTTCATTTAATTTTCTTAGCTCCTCGCAGTTTTCCTGTAACACCATTTTACTTCTGGTTCTTTCCTGCAGGAGCTGGAGCTCCTTCTGGAGCGCTTCATGTTCTTCATTTAAAGCATCATTTTCTGCTTTAATTCTGTCAAAGCTGTCAGTGTTCACAGCGAACTCTGAGGTTTCTAAAGAGGGAACGATCTCTTGGTTGGTAGTCATTCTTGATTTCTTGAATCACTGAAAAGTTTGTAAGTTTGTATTCACCAAGGAACTAACAGTTACAAGCTGTGTTGAAACTTTCACTCGCGGTCTGCTTATGAACTCTGGGAGAGGTGCTGTGACTCTTTGATATTTGAGCATAGAACTCTTTGATCCAACATCAAAGACACTTGCATGCTGAAGACAAATCCACCAATCAGTTTAAAGTTCATTCTGCCAATCAGAATGCTTGCATACATTTAAATCCACCAATTGAAAACAGCAGTCAGATGCACTGCCTAACTGCTGAATTACAGGCAAATCCCTATTAAATTTGCCTCGGTGCACCTGTTGAACAACTGCTTCTAAATCAAAAAGTGTAGCTCCTATCAGAATACTTTTTGAACTGTGAGCATCACAAGGACCTGCTCTAAACAGCAGTGTAATTTTTATTTACCTGGTGTTAAAAATCTCATCATGGGAGCAGTTTAAAAAAGGGGCTCTTTTCTGGTTTTGAGAAAATCTCCTCTCTAAAATTACATTGTTCTTAATGGAGGAGTTGGAAGGTACTCCCTGTACTTGGATCCTCACAGTTTGAAATATTTCCATCTGTTAGGGTTGAGAGACACATTGTTTGAAAGAAGAGGAGTGGCTCTACATTTTGAGGGTAAAATGATGGCTGTGGAATGAACACTGTGGACACAGCGGCAGTTTAAAAAGAAAAATTTAAGATGAAAAATTTGAAGTCTCCCACTCTGTCAGCTGGAGCTCTCAGTCTAACCACCAACATTCCATCCAACACACACACATTCTACCCTCTGAGGTCAAACATATGTAACCCGGTTAGAAAATGTGTTTGGTTTAGTTTAAAAGCGATTGTTCAAATCCAGTTAATATATAAATGTTTCAGTTAAAAACTGTTATTTATGTAATGAAAGGTTTAAATACATTTAATACTGTAATTTGTTTGTTTGGTTATCTTTTAAAAATGTGAAGTGTGACAAAGAACTGTTTGAACCAGCATTTATGGGGTGAATGCGTGAGGAGCAGAGGGTAGAGGGAGTGTCAAGAGTAAGGGGCTCGACACACGGGGAGCGACGTCGCTCGCTCTCCATTCATTTCCTATGGAGCTTGTGCGATGAGGCGACAATCGCTTGCCCTCCTCCAGCTAAGCGACCGGCGACGTTCGTGCATGTGAAATTTCGAGCTCGTACACGTTGACGTGCACACTCGACCAGGCGACGCGACACAACAAAGTTGGAAAATGTTCTACTTTTGTCGCTGTCGCGTGGCACTAAACCAATCAGCAAGAGTTTCATTGACTGACCAATGAGCGAAGAGTATGCTACACACTGCAGTCTGCAACCACTTTCAGCAGGAAGGAAAGCATCGTTTTAGCTGTGTTTGACTTTCCTATATTATATGACACTTCACGCAGTGATTATCGAGTTAAACATAAAAGGCAGCCATATGAGAACGTGTTGGTGCAAGACTAACGTTAAACAGACGGATAGAGAGGACTTTTGTGCTAATATAGGATGAACGCAAGGTTGTCTTTTTCTTTTGTAGAGGAGACTTAACAGCAAGATTTCTGTCAGTTCCAATAAAATCTTCAGACTCCTCATCTTTATTCCCGTGTCTGACACGGACTGCTTTGAAAATGTCTAAATCCCTCCAGTTTCATAACCAATCACATTTCTTGGAGACGAGTGACGTAAGAGCGCGATTCGCAAAGCTGCCGTCGCTTTCGCGTCCCGTGTGTTCGGTTTCACCCCAGTGGCGATGCGACCCATTCGTCGCTGTCGTTTGTCGCTCCCCGTGTGTCGAGCCCATAAGAGGGGGAGAGAGAAGGAGAGGAGCTAAGAACGAGTGTGTCGAAACAGGACGGAAGCGAGTTTTAAGGCTAAGTACACAGAAGCGGGGATTCTTGTTTCTTGTGGGACTGTCTGCTCGACAATCTGTCGTTAGAGCATAAGTTCTTCCTGTTGCGAGGACGAGAGGGATTGCCAATTCTTCTGTCAAAGACTGTGTATGACTGTGGCCCGTATGCTAATGTTAGCCCGAGCGTTAGCGCGTGTGCTACGGCTAAGCTAACGAGCTTGATAGCAGTGAGTCAGCACACTACAAGTGTACAGACTGTTTGCATATAGTTGGACTAACCCAGTTGAACTGTGCGAGAGGGGAAAGACTGTTTTCAGCCCGGGAACGGAGTAAATACCCTGCTCGAGGATTGACAGAGCCTCATCTGTACCTGTTCTGGAAGCGAGGTGAGCGAGGAGACAGTGGACTCTGCTGTGCCGGTGAGGTGAGAAGGATCTGCTTCAGAGCAATTACCTGACTGTTGGATTACAGACCAGCAACCAAAATACTAAGGTACCACTCATTTATTTTGGCTCATTAACGAGTGAAACGGCCATTGTGTTTTGGGCCTCCACGTACACTAGCCACGAAACAGGCCTGCAACGTTTTATTTGGTTTTAAGTAATTTTGAGTTTGCCGGCTTTAGGTGTGTGTGTGTGTATGTGGGCCCACATATGATATTGGTTGTGACTTTATACAAAGGGGTTCGAGTCAGTTAAATGTTGAAGACCGTTTAATGTGATTGTATTTGCTTTTTCTATCTTTTGATCAAAACTAATAATTTTAAGTAAATCCGTTCATATTGTTTCTTAAAACTTGAGTGCCGTGAGTTTGTTTATAGCTTATAGATAAATAGAAACCATTTCATCTGAAAAGTGTGTTTACAGGTTTTTTGATTAAAACTCTTGGAGAGACAGAAACCCTTAAAGGTGAGTTTTAAAAAGTGTGTTTCGAAAGGTTTTATTGGTACCGTGTAACCTAAATCCAAGGCTTAAATTGACACTGACTTAATCAGGGTTAAAACATAGTGAATATAGCATAAGAACCCAAAAGCCCTACCCCTATTAATATTTCTATTTACGGGGAGCGCTACACATACATCAGACTGAAAGTGAAGAAAAACCACAAAAGATACTGAAAAGATAAATACCAGATGGATACTTCAATGTCTTGGCTTGCTCAGCTTTCCTCAGACTTCCAAGATGGCGCCGGTGAGGTCAGCAGCCATCGTACCTGCTCCTACGCGTTTTTTGTCTATATTAGGTTTAGCTTTAATTCTCGACTTTATAATTCCGCCTGCTCTGTGTCATATCACGTATGACAGACAGACTCTTTTTAATATCAGAATACAGCACTCTGGCTGTATTCTGACACTTTTTTCTCCCGACCCGGCTTGGCCCCAGGAGATCCTGCGTTTCCAGTGGGCCAGCTCAAACAAAGGATGGTGCGGAGCACCCAGGTCACGGACAAGGCCCCGAGGGAAAAGAGCCGGCGTAAGAGAGAGGCTGAGAATCAGAATCAGAATCAGAATCAGAAGGTTTTATTGCCATATGGGTGAACAGGTTCACAGCATTAGGAAATTGCTGCGGTACTTCGTGCTTACAGAAAAAAAAAACAAATAAGTATAAAAACTATAAGACAATATACAAGTATACAAATTGCAAATATACAGAGATATTAGAGCTATAACTATAGCACAATATTACAAAATTACAAAATATACAGTGCAGAGACTAATTAAAAGATAAAAGAATGTAGACTATATTCCACTAATATGTACATCAGTGCAATCAGACAGGTGCATAGACATAGGGTCATCAGCGTTTGTGGAGGGTGGTGGTAACAGTCTTAGGGTAATTGTTCATGAGTCCAACAGCAGAGGGGAAGAAACTGTTCTTATGGCGGGAGGTTCTGGTCCGTATGGACCGTAGCCTCCTGCCTGAGGGGAGAGGGTCAAAAAGTCTGTGCCCAGGGTGAGAGTGGTCGGCTGTGATCCTACCTGCACGCCCCAGTGTCCTGGAGGTGTACAGGTCCTGGAGAGATGGGAGGTTACAGCCAATCACCTTCTCAGCAGAGTGCACAACGCGCTGTAGTCTCTGTTTGTCCCTAGTGGTGGCTCCAGCGTACCACACAGTGATGGAGGAGGTGAGGATGGACTCAATGATGGCAGTATAGAACTGCACCATGGTCCTTGCTGGCAAGTTGAATTTCTTCAACTGCCACAGGAAGTACATCCTCTGCTGGGCCTTTTTGACAACAGAGGTGATGGTGGGCTCCCACTTGAGGTCCTGGGTGATGGTAGTTCCCAGGAAGCGAAAAGAGTCCACTGTGGTGATGGGGGTGTCAGTCAGGATGATGGAGGGTAGAGGGGCTGTGTGCTTCCTAAAGTCCACTATAATCTCCACTGTCTTCTGGGCGTTCAGTACCAGGTTATTGTGGCTGCACCAGGACACCAGACGTTTGACCTCCATCCTGTAGGCCGACTCGTCCCCGTCTGAGATGAGTCCGATGAGAGTCATGTCGTCTGCAAACTTAATAAGCTTGACAGACTGGTGGTCAGAGGTGCAGCAGTTGGTATACAGGGAGAAGAGCAGAGGAGAGAGGACACAGCCCTGATGAAGTGCAGAGTCAGGTTGATGGCGTCGTCCACAGACCTGTTGGCTCTGTAGGCAAACTGCAGGGGGTCCAGAAGGGGGGCTGTGAGGGACTTGAGGTGGGACAGCACCAGACGCTCAAATGACTTCATGACCACAGAAGTCAGTGCCACAGGTCTGTAGTCATTTAGTCCAGTGATCCTTGGCTTCTTGGGGACAGGAACAATGGTAGCGGTTTTAAAGCAGACAGGCACGTGGCAAGCCTCCAGTGAGGAGTTGAAGATGTTCGTGAACAATGGGGCAAGCTCGTTAGCACAGTGTCTCAGTGTGGCAGGTGAGACACCATCTGGACCTGGAGCTTTGCGAGCTTTGACACTCCTGAACTGCTTTAGCACCTGGTCCTCCTGAATACAAAAGACTGTGGGGGTGGGGGAGGAGGGGGACTCTGGGGTGGGAGTCCTTGATGATGTGGGCTTCTCTGAGGTGTGGGGAGTGGGGGAGGTTGGGGGGTGAATATTTGTGTTGGCTGTATTGTAGTTGGGACTGGTGGAGGTGTGAAGGCTGCTGAACTGACCATCAAAACGACAATAGAACTCGTTCAGTCTATTTGCAGTTTGTAGGTCGTCTGTGGAGTGGGGGGTTTTAGGCTTGTAGTTGGTAATCTGCCTAAAGCTTTTCCATACAGAGGCCGCGTCGTTCTCTGAGATCTGCTGCTGTATATTCTCAGAGTGATGTGATCTAGCAGTGGCCACTTCCTTGCTAAACCTGTACTTGGCCTCTTTGTAGCAGTCTTTGTCCCCACTTTTAAAAGCCTCCCTCTTCTCTATCCACAGCTGCTTCAGTTTGGGAGTAAACCAGGGTTTGTCACTGTTATAACTCACCCTGGTGCGTGATGGCACAATGCTGTCCTCGCAGAAGTGGATATACGAGGTTACAGTGTCCGTGTAGTCATCCAGACTGTCACAGGCAGCCCTCATCGAGTCCCAGTCTGTAGTTTCGAAGCATGTGCGGAGCTCCTCCACAGCCTCACGGGTCCACTGCTTTGTTGTCCTCACCACAGGTTTTGAGAGCTTCAGCCTCTGTCTGTACGCGGGGATCAGGTGGATCATGTCGTGGTCAGAGAGGCCGAGTGCAGCGCGGGGCACTGCGTGATAAGCCCCGCTTATCGTGCTGTAGCAGTGGTCTAATGTCTTCTCCTCTCTGGTCGGACATGTGATATATTGTTTATATTTGGTAAGTTCCTGTCTCAGGCTGGCTTTATTAAAGTCCCCAAGTACGATGATAAGAGAGTCCGGGTATGTCCGCTCCATGCACAGAATCTGCTCTGTGAGCGCGCACTGGGCCTCGTGCACGTCCGCGTCCGGCGGGATGTAAACAGCAGCCAGTATGAATGAAGCGAACTCCCGCGGAGAGTAGAACGGTTTACAGTGAATGAAAAGATATTCCAGTGAGGGAGAGCAGTGCTTAGCAATCTCTGTCACATCCGTACACCAGCCACTGTTTATGTAGAAGCAGACTCCTCCACCTGTAGCCTTGCCGGAAAGCGCAGCTTGCCGGTCTGCGCGGAGGAGATGAAATCCCTCCAACTGGAGCGCGCAGTCCGGTATCTCCTCACACAGCCATGACTCCGTGAAGCATAACACACAGGATTTGGAAAAGTCTCTATTCATGCTCCTCATCAGTGTCAGTTCGTCCATTTTGTTCCTAAGTGAACGCACATTGGAGAGGAAAATCCCAGGTAAGGCTGTGCGTAATCCACGTCTCCTTAGCCTCACAAGGACGCCAGCGCGCTTCCCTCTCTTTCGGCGTCTCACTTTCTGGGCCAGAGTGTGTAATAAATCCGCCGCAGATGCGACAAAAACAGGAAATAAATCCGAAGGTGTTGTGGACCTAATGTTGAAAAGCTCTTCTCTGGTGTAAGACTACCCAGAAGAGTGTCCAGACACAGAAATAACGCACAAAAACAAACAAAACAGAGCGCACCGAAGTACCAGGGCATCCATTCGCGGCGCCATCTTGGTATGCTCCGCCCGCGCAGTGGCGTTTGGTGCGTAGAGCGCACCAAACGCCTTAACTGGCGTTAACTTAACCCCTTAACTGGCAAGGGCCCGGTGACGGGCCGTTTGTAGTCCCTTTTATATGGCAGGCTAGACCCTCCCATTTTTATTGACACGTCATTCGGCCAATCATGTAACTGGCTGCACCAAATCACCTGACAAAGCTACGTGACGCCCTCTGAGTATTATTGGCTCTGGGAAACCCATTTCTTAACATGATTGGCCGAATGAGGTGTCAGTCAAAATGGGCGGGTCTAGCCTGCCATATAAATGCACTTCATTCTGCCCGCGGACCAGACGCAGCCGATTAATAGGCTATGAAATGGGTTGTTCAGAGCCAATAATAACCAGAAGGCGTTATGTAGTTTTTGTCAGGTGATTTTTTTGCTGCCAGTTAAGGGGTTAAAGGATCAGTGCAGCTAATGCATCAATCAGGATAAATGACTTTTGCACTGTTTGGGTTTGCAACAGTTCCTCATTTCTGCTTCAGTTACCATCTGAACAGTTTTTAGCTCCATGTGGTCTGAGATGGTTTCTGCAGGGAAGGTGGAGGCATTTTAACGTTAGCTGCAGAGATTTTAATGAGCTCAGTGTGGAGTTCAGACCAAGTGTGATAACAGAGAAAGTCCATTAATGGTTTGGTAACTGTGTCAGCTGCATGTATTCACATTTGACCCTGCCTTTGTTGAACTGTTTGTCTTGGGTACCATTAAAATTTACCTGCAATTAATTTGTAGCAGCCACGTTAATGTATAGAAGATAGATCTAAAATCTATTTTCCCTATGATCTCAGCACAGATTTATGGGTGTTTACGCAAAGAAGTGAACATCTTGGATGATGAAAAAGTTCCAAATGCAGAAGTTCAAGAAAAAGCAACACTCTCATCCAGAGGTGTCGCCAGGCAGCTTTGGATGTTACAGAGTCACCCACAGCGTAATTCAGGATGATGTCAGGAATGTTGAAACCAATTTTCATACATTTCAGAGGAACTACTTCTGTGGACCGTCATACAAATTTTCACTTGCTTCTGTAGGGGGCGCTATTGCACCTATAGCCTTGAATCCACAGTTATGAATTCAGCCTGAGTTTGTACATGAGTGATTACATTTTTAGGCCGATCGGGCAAAACATGTGCGAACGAGTGCACAAACAATTTTGTGGTGAAGGAGAAAAACGAAGGCCAAATTTAGTGGCCTGGTGTGACAAGGCCTTTGAATATTCTCCAAAACCATGAACAACCTTTGATGGGCTACTTGTCGAGATGATCTGGAGCCATTTTGGTCTCAATGGGTGAAATACCCTAGAAGGAGATGATTTAACCAGCAGGCCTGAAAATGGCAAAAATTGACACCTTCGTAGCTCTGAGGACACACAAAACACGATATTTCCACGTCCCACCAGGTGGCGCTCTAATGTTTAGGGACTTTATGCATATCATTGTATTCAGGGCTGGAGGCTTATCAAAGCACTAAAGTTTGATGCATGTCAGCTGGGATAGACTCCAGCCCCATAACCACACACACACACATATATAAGTGGAAGAAAATGGATGGATGGAGTAAAACATTTCAAAGTGGTAAAATAAATATATATTGACAAGTTTTTTTTTTTTTTGTTTTCTTTTTTTTATTTGACATACAGTACCAGTCAATGGTTTGGAAAGAATACAGTGAATTGCTGTATTCTGAGCAATTCACTTGGCATATGCCAATAAAATTGAGTTAAGCTGTATAATATTGCTGGGTAAAGATCATACAATATTATACAGAAACCCCAACAATCAAACGACCCCCTTATGAGCAAGCACGTGGCGACAGTGGGGAGGAAAAACTCCCTTTTCAGGAAGAAACCTCCGGCAGAACCGGGCTCAGGGAGGGGCAGCCATCTGCCGAGGCTGGTTGGGTAGTTGCTTAACTAATTTTAATGAATTGCCATTCATTGCTATGCTTTCTGACTCCATGTAGGAAGCCCCTTTTTCGGGCTCCTTGTTCCCTTCTGAGGTCATCTGTCTCAGCTCTCATTGCTGGACATTTCTCCTTGAGAGTCCTTTCTTTTTCATTTTCTTCATCAGTTTGTCCTGTTCTTTCTGCATGAGGTTGTTGCGCTGAACAATGCTCTTTTTTTCAGCCTCCAATGACTCATACATCAGGTTAAGGACTCTTTCTCCTTGGAGGTTTATGTGCAGCTCTGTGATTTGGGCCTGCAGAGCGGGAGCTGTCAGGCTGAGGGCTTCAATCTCAGCTCTGAGATTGTCCGTTTTTTGCTGCAAAGATTGTTCTTTTTGGACCTTTGACCGTAGCCCCTCAATCGCCCTCTCCAGAGTCGTATGTTGACTCGTCATGTTGTTCTTCTCTGCTTTCAGAGTCTTATAGGCCATCTTAACAGCAGCTAAATCCTCTAAATTCTTATTGAGGATCTGAATTTGTTGAGCTGCTTCTTCATTTTTCTGCTTTATGGCATCTGTCTGTTGCCTCAGCACAAAATACTTTTGTCTCCAATCTTCTTCGATTTCAATCTGCTTGGAGAGACCAGCTTGTTTTTTAAAGAGTTTTTTGCTGTGCTTTTGCAGGGCTTTCTCCTCAGCTTTAAGCTCTTCCAAATCTCTTCTCATTTGGATATTGATCTGAAGGTCATTGATTTGAGCTTCCAAGTCGGCGTTTTCCTTTTTTATGCTGTTCAACAGCCTCAGACTTCCTCGACTGTGATAGCTGTAATATTCTTCAAGGAGATGTTGACGCTCCTTGCGCAAATCCCAATGTTTAGACCACAGAGAGTTCATAATGTCATCATTGGCTGTTTCTCTCACTAAAGACTTAACTTCTTCAAGAGCTTGCTGAACCTCCTCAATATCTGTCTGCAGCATCTCATTCTCTTGTTGAATGTTGCTGTAGGCTTCATTGTTAGCCTTACAACACTCAACTAAACTCGTGACGTGCTCACGCCCATCCTTGAGTCTCTGGATTTCTCTTTTCATTGCTGCATGCCGTTCCTTCATTTCTTCATTTAATTTTCTTAGCTCCTCGCAGTTTTCCTGTAACACCATTTTACTTCTGGTTCTTTCCTGCAGGAGCTGGAGCTCCTTCTGGAGCGCTTCATGTTCTTCATTTAAAGCATCATTTTCTGCTTTAATTCTGTCAAAGCTGTCAGTGTTCACAGCGAACTCTGAGGTTTCTAAAGAGGGAACGATCTCTTGGTTGGTAGTCATTCTTGATTTCTTGAATCACTGAAAAGTTTGTAAGTTTGTATTCACCAAGGAACTAACAGTTACAAGCTGTGTTGAAACTTTCACTCGCGGTCTGCTTATGAACTCTGGGAGAGGTGCTGTGACTCTTTGATATTTGAGCATAGAACTCTTTGATCCAACATCAAAGACACTTGCATGCTGAAGACAAATCCACCAATCAGTTTAAAGTTCATTCTGCCAATCAGAATGCTTGCATACATTTAAATCCACCAATTGAAAACAGCAGTCAGATGCACTGCCTAACTGCTGAATTACAGGCAAATCCCTATTAAATTTGCCTCGGTGCACCTGTTGAACAACTGCTTCCAAATCAAAAAGTGTAGCTCCTATCAGAATACTTTTGGACTGTGAGCATCACAAGGACCTGCTCTAAACAGCAGTGTAATTTTTATTTACCTGGTGTTAAAAATCTCATCATGGGAGCAGTTTAAAAAAGGGGCTCTTTTCTGGTTTTGAGAAAATCTCCTCTCTAAAATTACATTGTTCTTAATGGAGGAGTTGGAAGGTACTCCCTGTACTTGGATCCTCACAGTTTGAAATATTTCCATCTGTTAGGGTTGAGAGACACATTGTTTGAAAGAAGAGGAGTGGCTCTACATTTTGAGGGTAAAATGATGGCTGTGGAATGAACACTGTGGACACAGCGGCAGTTTAAAAAGAAAAATTTAAGATGAAAAATTTGAAGTCTCCCACTCTGTCAGCTGGAGCTCTCAGTCTAACCACCAACATTCCATCCAACACACACACATTCTACCCTCTGAGGTCAAACATACATCAGACTGAAAGTGAAGAAAAACCACAAAAGATACTGAATAGATAAATACCAGATGGATACTTCAATGTCTTGGCTTGCTCAGCTTTCCTCAGACCTTTGGCATCACGGTCAAAGTTTTTTTATCTTTACTGAAACAGAGGACTTGTTTAGATTAGTTACAAATACTGAGAATCAGTGTTCTAGCTAGCAGTTGATCACCAGGCGCTGCCCTGGGCTGAGACGCCTTAGCGTCTTTCAATTATTTCTTTTAATTATTTCTTTATTAAACAGACTAGAATAGTGGCGAATTATGACCTTAATAGCTTGCCATAGGACTGAGGCATTCTCTGCACAGCACACGCGTTTTTCTTGCTATGACCTTAAATGTTATGTTGATAATAAACATCATGCTTGTAAGAATCATAGTTTCTAAGGCTTTTTGTCATTTTTGACCAATAAATAATAATATAATAAAGACTGTGGATTACTACCATGACCCCACTTCAGTTTTATCTGAATTCCTTCAAAACCTTCTGAGTTCTGTTCACAGACACAATGATGTGCAAACCCAGCCAAAACCAGAACCTCCTCAGCAGAGGGAATAATAAGAACTAAAGACCAAACAACAATCCTCGGACCACAAAAATCTGTACAATAATTGCAGACACAAAGACACACACACACCAAAAAAACAAAAAGGAAAAAAAAGAAAGAAAACGAGAGCTGGCAGGTAATTTATTTAGAAGTTTCTTCTCAGTTTGGAGCTGATATTATTGAGTTGCTAGAAGATTAAGACTTGATGCATCTGTAGAAATCTGATTGCATTTCTACAGATGCATCAAATAAAACAACACTAACTGCATTTCTTGTGATGGCTAACAGTGTGAAGGAGACTCAGGCGCAGACTGAGGGGAAAGTTCATAAGTTTACTGATACAAAATAAAATCAAATGTCTAAAACAAGTCCAGCTCAGGTTCAGATTGGGCAGCGCTCCAAAATAAATGCTCTCCACAAAGAAAAGCTCCCTCTCTCAGGGTTCCTCTGCAGAAAACAGAACCTAAAAGGAGCACCAAACTAACTGTTGAAGACTCAATGACCCAGCATCAACTGAAGGGCTCCTCCTCACATAAATAGTGCTAATCAGCTGATAGCCACCAGGTGAGTAGACCAGGTGGGCGGGACAGAGGTTGGGCCCGCCCCTGAAACTCAAGATGAGGTTAACACAAACAAAAACACATGATGGAGAGAAAAATAAGAGTAGATTAAAAAAAAAAGAGAGCAGATCAGCATGGGAGCAAGTGCTGTTTCATTTTATTTTATTTGATTTATCTATTGCTGTCCAGAATAATCTAAATAAAACACTAACTGTGTTTGACCATGTGATTTGTGGTGGGACACAGAATAGCATTTATAAATAAGATCCTTTATTATCATGTAAATAAAAAAGAAATCTGAGCCTGTCCTTGTGAAAATAAAGTTTTGATATTGTTCTGATATTTAATCAACACTTACAATTACAAGCACATTGGTTCTGATGTAAATGTTCTAATGCTTAAAGTAAAATTGATGAAATGATAATTAGAAAAGAAGGACCTGTGTTAACACCCCGATTCTGTTCGCTCTTAAAAACACACCAAAGTCCTGCAGAGTCGCTGTCAGCGTGGTTATTCCTCTAACCCCTCTGTGGTTTCCTGGCTTTATATTTCAGTCAGTATGCATCTCTAGTTTTTGGTTTTGAGAGTTATAGTTTTCAGTTCCACCTTTCTGGACTGTGATTTTTGCCTTTTGGAGTTGAACAGCATGCTGCCAATAAACAGATCACTCTCAGCTGAACTCGGTCGGCCTTCACACGTCTGCATTTGGGTCCTCGCACTCAACCTCGTGGCAGCAATATAACCGCTCATTCAGCTTCTGCTCAGTCCTGCAATAGAAGTGAGATTCATGCATTATTTCTACATTTTGAAGAACTTTTTCAAAATAGTCGACTGTCTTCGTGCCACTTGACACATGAACAAATCTTTCTGGGCTGCACTAGAGACAAAATAAAAATTTCTCTTCTTCACAGCGTTTTTCTGTGCCTGCCTAAAAGAAAAAAAAAAAATGACAGTTTTCAAGTTAAAAAAAGGCATCGTCTGTGCCATCATAATTCACAACAATTACCTCAAGGCACTTAACACTGCAAGGTAAAGATCTCACAAAATTCTAACCAAATTAAAATCAGTTATTAATCTTCACTGATTTATATACACTGAGTGCACATAAACAGGAGCTCAGACCGTGAGGGAGTCCGGTTTGATCCCTGAAACATTTTTAATGTGTAATCTATTGTTGTTCATACAGGAAATGAAGGCGGGCGGTGAAGCGGCGAGGCAGAAACATCACATTTTAATTTATTAAACTGATGATTAAAGCTGTGTTAGGACACAGTCGGCTGCTCTGTATTAGTTCCCACACTGTGTGTAATCGAAGGCCTAAGCAGCGACGCGTCCCGGCACCGATCGGGACGTGTGCTTGGTTTTATTTTTCCAGTCTGTGGTTCACTCATGAAGTGAAGCAGTGATTAGCATCATACACTCACAGCTGGCTGACAAACCTGTCAGGCTTCAGAGACTACGTACAGGTGTGACCTTGAATTGTGTGCAGATTTGTTTTCAGCAGACACACTTGGTGTGCGCTACATAACTAAACACAACTCAGACCCACAACAAGTCCATGTGGAGCACCGCTGACTGTTCACAGGACAGGTGTAGTTATAAAAACCAGCAGGTAAGAGACGAGCATTTCAAATCCAGTTTTTAAGTCATCAGGGAATCTTCTGGATATTTCCCTGTAAGACTTAGTCTAATATGTTTATTTCACAGTTACTTCTAAATAGTGTGAAGAGGTCATTGGTAATGTTTGTCTTCATGTAGCGCATTAATTATGGACAATTCTGGCTGGAACACATAGGTGAAAATGTATATTTGCATGTGAGTTTGCAGAATTTGTATGAAGGCACTAGATTTGTCACCAAAAGCTTTATGATTTTTGAAGTTCACTTGTAGCCTAATTAGTATCAACCAGTCTGGTTTGAGCCGTCTTTGGCTGGATTAAAGCAAATAATCAATACGGAGAGAGCAAAGGTGTCGGGTTATGAGGTGTAGAGAGGACCCGAAAACTAAAGAATGAACCCGAGTTCAGGAGAGTTTCCTCCAGGCGTGACATCCCAGCATGATTCAGACCACACTCCACATGCTGAGACAAAAACTGGTCCATCCCAAGGACAAAAGTCCCAAACATAACCTCAGCTATGTAACATATGCTGTGAAGTGCAGCAAAGAGTGCTCGGACCCCTGCAGGAGAAACCAAACAGAAGAGCAACCTCAACAGGACAGGACTCAGCTGTGCCTCTGCATCTGAAGGTCAAAGGGCACTCTTTTGAGGATGCCAGTGTTCACATTTTGGACCAGGAAGACAGATGGTTTGAAAGAGTTAAAAAAGAAGATATCTATGTCCACTGTGAACAACCATCACTGAAAAGAGGAGGTGGATTACAGAACTAGCTGTCAGAGCCTCAACCCCCACTCGCTGAACTTCAGGTGACCTCAGCAGGTCACATGATAGGATAGGGCAAAGTCTCACAGCGATTTCACCTGAAACACCTGCTGGTAATGACCCTCTTTTTCACACCTTGGCTCATGTGTTGAAATCTTGGAGTCATGTTTGACCAGGATATGTCCTTCAATGCACATATTAAACAAATATGTAGGACCGCTTTTTTGCAATTGTGCAATATTTCTAAAATTAGAAACATCTTTTCTCAGGCTGATGCTGAAAAGCTCATTCATGCATTTATTACTTCTAGGCTGGACTATTGTAATTCATTATTATCAGGCTGTCCTAAAAGCTCCCTGAAAAGCCTTCAGCTGATCCAAAATGCTGCAGCTAGAGTACTGACAGGGACTAGAAAGAGAGAGCAGATTTCTCCCATATTGGCTTCTCTTCATTGGCTCCCTGTTAAATCTAGAAGAGAATTTAAAATTCTTCTCCTCACACACAAGGTCTTGATTAATCAGGCCCCATCTTATCTCAAAGACCTCATAGTACCATATCACCCCAACAGAGCACTTCTCTCTCAGACTGCTGGCTTACTTGTGGTTCCTAGGATACTTAAGAGTAGAATGGGAGGCAGAGCCTTCAGCTTTCAGGCCCCTCTTCTGTGGAACCAGCTCCCAGCTTGGATTCAGGAGACAGACACCCTCTCTATTTTTAAGATTAGGCTTAAAACTTTCCTTTATGATCAAGCTTATATGATCTTATGATCAAGCTCCAATCTCATTGTACATCCTGTATAATGACAATAAAGGCATTCTATTCTATTCTATTCTATTCTATTCTATTCTATTCTATTCTATAGTTAGGGCTGGATCAGGTGACCCTGAACCCTCCCTTAGTTATGCTGCTATAGGCCTAGGCTGCTGGGGGATTCCCATAATGCACTGTTTCTTTTCATTCACCTTATTTACCGTATTTTTCGGACTATAAGCCGCTACTTTTTTCCCACGTTTTGAACCATGCGGCTTATAGCCCGGTGCGGCGTTTCTGTGGATTTTTCTTTAACCACCAGGGGGCTCTTTAGCAGGATATGAATCATGGGACGTCAAAGTTGGAAATCAAAGAAGAAAGCGCCAACAAGTGCTAGCAGCAGGCACAAAAGAGATTTTTTTCAAACTCCCTCATCATGGAAACCACAAAAAGAACTTCCTATGATGCCGCTTTTAAGTTGAGGGCTATCGACCTGGCACTACAGGAGGGAAATAGAGCCGCTGCACGTAAGCTCGGCGTGAACGAATCAATGGTGAATTGACTTGTTATAACTCAAATTTGGGGTTGTCTGTCCCCCTCTGCTGAGTGCCGAGTAATTGTGGAAAACCAAGAGCGGCGGAGATACCAGCGGCTTATAGCCCGGTGCGGCTTATATATGTACGTTTCCAGTTTTTTCCAAAAAATTTGTAGGTGCGGCTTATAGTATGGTGCGCTCTATAGTCCGGAAAATACGGTACTTTGTTTATACTCCACTCTGCATTTAATCATTAATTGTTATTATTCTCTGGCTCTCCCCCCCTCAGCAGATGACCCCCCCTCCCTGAGCCTGGTTCTGATGGAGGTTTCTTCCTGTTAAAAGGGAGTTTTTCCTTCCCACTGTCACCAAGTGCTGCTCATAGGGGGTCGTTTTGACTGTTGGGTTTTCTCTGTATTATTGTAGGGTCTTTACCCACAATACAAAGCGCCTTGAGGCGACTGTTTGTTGTGATTTGGCACTATATAAATAAAATTGAATTGAATTGAAGCACATGGTCAACAGTGGGCCAACGACCACCTCCAAAGGGGACAACCCCCCACTAGAGTTTGAATACCTGGGAAGAAGAGACGAAGCCTTTTGGATAAGAAGTGAAATGTCTCCATGAGACAATGAGGCTGCAACTGACAAAGCATATTTTTTTATATTCAGTTTAAAATATATTATTCAAATGTTGTGCAACAAATAATGTTTTGTATTCTAGTGTCACGTTGAAATAATGATAGTGTAGCACGCTACGAGGGGAGCTGAACAATAAAAAATAAAGAATTGGAAATTAAAAAGCTGAAATTGGAAATTGAGTAACTGAAGTATGAAAGAAGGTGTTGCAGTAAATACAATTCATATTCTATACTAACGACTTCTTTCCTTTTTTTAGTGAAACATATCTGTGAGTTTGTGACTGCTGTGTCAGTGGGCTGATCTACTTTGATCGGGTCTGCAACATCAGGTGCCACCAGTGGCTCACGAGGGGCTCTCGCCGTCCTCCTAATGCAGTATTATGTAGCACCACACATGCCACTGTGATTTGGCAAGAATGTAGCAGACAGACTCACAGTTACAGCTTCCCCAAAAGTCCTCTCTATCCTGACCCTGCACTCACTCAGAGCTGCAGTGAAGCACCTTTGGGACTGTTTTAGGATCAGGATTTGGGATCATCCAGCAGTGAGTGCAGGGGGGTGTCCTCTGCTCCCCAGTACAAGTCCATCAAAGTGTCCTGTGACAACACAGGGACAGAAGATGACTCCAAATATCAAACAAGAACACAACACAGTTATGTATTTTTGCCACGCTTTGCTCAAACCATTGACCCAGTGAAGACTCTAAACACTGCATGAGTCATGAACTGAGAACATGAACTGTCTAGCATTGACACTTGTGACCATTAGTTGGTGATCACAGGTTATCTGCAAGGAAGTGTCGGGTTAATTTCACACACACTGAAGCAACAAGATCAGTGATTTTATTAACGATGCCAAATTACTGTAACAAAGTCGGTACAGAATTAAATCTACAAAGTCTGCACACACACTGAATGTCGCGCAGCTCTTGATGTGCATGCATGTAATGTGGATTTGTGAAACTAAGCACTGATCAAAATGAGTACAGATGTACCCAAACACTGATTTTGATTCACAAATCTGTCCTCATGCTACCAGGATGTGGGCGCACTCTTTTGTACCTCTGACTCTAGGGAATCCTAGGAAGGGATTGAATTTATTTAATGTCTAACATCTTTCAATAAAAGCCATTAATTAAATGGGAGCTCTTTATAAAACGCTTGTTTTATAGCCACCATGGGCATGTAGTTTGAAGTACTGTGATGGCTGCATTTAGTGTCATTACACACTGATGGCTCAACAAGTGTGCATATATAACGTATCCCCCCTGCTGAGAATCTGACAGCGGAGGTAAACCCGAGTGTCTCTTTTCCCCGCCTGCGCTGTGCGGGGAAGAGCAGACCGGTGGGACGGATGCGGGAGACGCTGCAGAGGGAGACCTGCACAGGTGAGCTGAGAGTGCATCACTCTCAGCTCACCTGTGCAGAGAGTGCATCACTGCGTCACACAGCAGGAAACGCTGCGCAGCAAAGTCCTGGAAACAGAACGCGCCATAAGGCCGGTAACACAGACAGTGAGCTTTATAAGAGGCAAAGGTTTAAATCACCAGCAGTTTCAGAGGAAACAGCTTCTGAATTTGGTGACGTGGATTATCACACAGGTGTGATGAGCTACCTGAGGAAATGTGTCAGTTCATGGAAAATAAGAAAGAAATGAAATAAGAGAGAAACTAAACTTGTTTCTGGACTTTTTGCTGACATCACATCACAGTTTTTATCAGAAAAAAAAAATGCTCATTTTTATCAGCTGGAAACATTCTCATTTTCCCTGATGTTATTTTTGAAGAAAAATATAATTTTATATTTTGTTTAATGTGTCGAGTTGCTGTATTCTGGCCATTCAAATTCATATTGCTGATTAAAATATTTTCAGTTTTAGATGTTCGGTAAAGGTTAATCCTGTTTGGCCCGTGACTGAGACTGTGCTCAGTTTTGGCCCATTGACACCCCCGGTTCAGCATTTTAAATAAGATGTTTGTCTGAGTTAACGCTGCCCTCACAGCCAGCAGGGAGTCTTGGATTATACCAGACGGGTTCCCAGATTAGAAATAACCCGTGGAACCTCCTTTAACAGCAGCAGCCTCAATCAGAATCTTCCTGTAGCTGCTTGTAAGACTCCTCATCACAATAAGGGAGCTTTTTGGACCCTTCAGTATGTAAATAATGCTTCAGTGCAGTTTTAAATGGATCTCTTTGGGTCTTCAGGTCAGAATTCAGAACCTGAATTATTCATTTCTTCAATAAATTTGTTGTTATTTATCTTCTCCGGGTCCTTCTCTGGATTCCTCTGCAAAGCTCTGCGATGTTTGCTCATTGATTGCAGGTTTCCCTCCACCGTTCTTCACAGCAGGAAAGCGGTGTGGGTTTCGGTGTGTCCTTTACTTTCTTTTTAATGTCTTTGTCTGTCCTAGAATCTAAATCTAAATATGGTTCTGACTCGTGTCCATGTGAACCCATTGAATCGGTGCTTTTGAACTGGTGGAACTGTCACAGTTCTAATAACTGTTAGAGGAAATGGCCCCTGTCTCTCCTGTCCGCGCTGCAGATACTGAACATGACTGCAGTTCTTGGAACATCTTTAGGGAAGTTAGGGAATTTTTCACAATAAGAGGAACTTTTTCCACTCTCACATCAGCTTGTCGGGATCTGTTGCACACCACGTTCATGAAACATCGTTCAACCTGAAACTGCAGCAAAATGCCGCCAACCATGAGTGGGATTCCTGCTCAGTCAGTGAAGGTAAAACAGGTGTGTGCTATTAAGGCAATGAGCAGTGAGTACCTGAGCTCTGTCAGCGGGTGGAAGAAAAAATATCCTAAATTTATGGACCTGAAATGGCACAATTACTGGTCAGCATTAGTCCACAGGGTGCCTGCAAAGCATTAACTATGAACACTGCACACTGACTCTGAAACACGTTTCCTGATGCAGATATCAGAGTTTAGTATACAGTGTTGTCCCCGCAGTTTGTTTCCCATCAGGCCGCTGACTGTGAGTCTCTCAGCTGCTCTGGCACGCTGCTCCTCGTGCAGCCGAAGCCGTTAATTACGGCAGCCAGTTCACAGTTTCGATTGCAGTGCTTTGGTGCTCTGCGACGTCCCAACTGTCAGTTTAATCATAGAGCGCGGGGTCGATGCCACCGACCACGCCGGCCTGGCTCTGCCTCGCCTCGTCCCACGCTGCAAAAAATACCGCAGCCCCAGTTTCTCAGCCTCTGTGACTCATGGCATGTAACACAGATTCAACCCACAGTGAGTTTCAGTGAGTTTTAGGTCAACAAGGTGCAAAGTTCACCATCAGGTTAATAGTGAAGAAGGTGCATGACTTCTTTAACGACTTTATTGATTGGATTCATGAAGATGATTAATGTGTAAAGCTCAGTTGTGTCAGGTTTGGATTGTGCAGCCGTACACAGGAGGATCACTGTGCTTCCTGCTGGGCATTACATCCCTGCAGGAATCTCCAGCTTATCTGGTCATTTATGTCTGCATTGAGTCCTAAAATCATTATTTGTGTATTTTGTGTTTTACATGTTTGTAATTCCAGTTCTCAGTGTTTGTATTGGACATGTAAAACCATACGGCCATTTTACTTGTTGTTTTAATGAATGTGTTTTGAGACCCTGGCTGAATCAGACTTTTCTTGCGTTTTCAACCTTTATGTTTAAGGTTTCCAGAAGCAAACGCAGCTCAGCGCGACATTAAGAGCAGCCTTAGTTCAGGCAGAACGCGCTCTGAATTTATGACTGTGAGTTTGCTCCCAAAGTAAAGCATCAGCTCAAAAACAGCTACAGTGGCCTGATCAGGTTTTCAGATGATGGAATTTGGTTCGTGTCGTGGTTTTTGTGTCGTTGTACTGATTAAGTTACCTTTGAAAAAACACAAAGTTAACTTACAGGAAAAATTGCAAAGGTTTCCCAGTGTCCTTATACTGTGAGTTTGTACAGTTTACTGCAGAAGAGCTGATTTTGTGGTTTGGAAGAAGAAAAATACAAACCACACAAGTTGAATTTACGGGATGGACACCCCTGCAGTGGCTTCATGTGGAATATTGTTGCTGTTTCTGAGTCAAAATGTAACAACAGCCAACTGACTCTACCTGTAGGTGCAGCAGGTTATACCTGGGGATTAATACCTTTGACTGATAAGAAGTCTTTTAATGTGTGAAAGTATTTTATTTATGTTTGCATTCAAGGGAAATTTCAGTTCCAAACAATTTAGGATTTTTATAGATTTTACTATTTTAATTATTAATAATAATAATAAAAATTAATTAGTAAGACTGTCACTGTAAACAGTCCAGCAGGTAAAGGTTCTTTTAAATTATGCAGATGATCTAAATCCCCCATTTGGAGACAAAACAAAGATTCGACATCTGATGGAAACGCAGGACTAAACTTCCAGTATCAGAGCAGGAAGTGCAGGTATGTCTGAACAGCTGACTGTGGTGTATGTTATCGAGCGTTTTCTGCAGCTGCCGCTCGAGGTCGATGTGAGTAAAGATACTAAAACAAGCTCAAAACATCGAGTGAAATCACAATGCAGCTTTTCATTCGCACAAAACCCTGTTTGCTTTGTTAAAGGCTGCTGGTGTTCAAAAAAGGTTCGCTGGTCCCGGAGGGTTTTACACACACACACACACACACACACACACACACACACACACACACACACAGTGACACATCAGAAGTGCTGCCTGAATTTTGGAAGCCTCATTAATGGCCCATTTCTGTGTGTGTTGATTTGATGTGTGTCACCCGCCACCGTGAAGTGGCAGCAAATACGACATCCTGTCCTGGAGAGGGTCGAAAATAGCTGCTCATTAACTGGCTCTCTCTTTCTCAGACACACACACACACACACACACACACACACACACACACACACACACACACACACACACACACACACACACACACAGCTGGATGAAACTGCTCAGACACACATTTATGTTAACATCTTTATTTGATCTCGTGGTTACATACATGCATGAAGGATTAGGTGGGTATGTTATCAGGACTGCGTAAACTTTATAATGAATAAAGATTATTGAAAATATGTGTAATTAGGTTAGAGATGGATTATAAAATAAAACCTTTTTTTAATGAGGAAAACAAATGCTATTAACATTTATTATGAGCTACAGTACTTTGAAAATGCAGTTTATTTTTCAGTAAAATTATCTGGGATAATCTCAGACAAAATATTATTTCAGTGAGGCCTACTCAAGAGAACTTTTTTTCATCTGCAACATTTATATTTGGTGGCATGGCATGATATGCGCCACCCCCACAGTAGTTAGTCAAGAAAGTATGCAGCTAGTTTTCATATTTCATCGGAAGTATTCTTAACTAGTGGATGGATTTTGCTGGATGATGGGAGGAGAACAGCAGACTCAAGCCTCCAAATCTGAAAAGTGAGGTCAATGAGGAAGTACCCCAAACCAGCATTATTGCAAATGGCCAGCAGGGGGCGACTCCTCTGCTTGCAGATTAATCTTCGGCTGTTTTGTTTGCGACCTTCCTGTTGAGTTTGGCTTTGATTGGTAGTTACGAGCCTTGTTGAATAGAATATAGTTTTTAAAATGTGCTCACAAAGGAGGAAATACCAAAAGATTTAGGGTGAGCCTGCTCTGTGACTGACAGTCTGCAGTGTCCATCAGTTTCTCAGTCAGAGCCGACCCTCACGCCTCACGTCCAGTTTCAAAACAAAAAAATGGCAAACACCCCGAGCTCGAGGTGTGTGCCGTGACCTCACTAATCAGTGGGTGACGCCACGCTGGCTGTGTCCATTTTTATTTATATAAATGATAGAGGGCAGTCAGGCTGGAAGGCAGGATGCTGAGTAAGTGCAGGCACAAATTCTGCTCAGGAGCTCCAACACAGTCATTTGGATGGACTGAGAAAATTTTTAGCCACAAAGGAAGAGGAAGTGGAACCATCAAAGACTAACAAATAAACCTCGAGGCGCACTGGATGCAACAGCAGCAGAAGACTGCATCAGATCTGGAGGCTGCAGTGGGCTAAACTGTACATTTTTGGCTGCAGATGGTAGGGTCGGTGTCACAGAGCACACATCACTTTATTCAACATGGCTTCACAAACATGACGATGAGTTCAGTGGACTTCAGCAGCCTCCCCTGTCACCAGATCTGACTCCACCAGAGGACCTCTGGGATGCAGTAGAACGGGAGGCTGGCGGGTTGAACGTGCAGCAATGCAGAAATAATGCGACGCAATCATAACCACATGGAAAATAATCTCAGAGGAAGGCTTCCAACTGCTTCTTGAATCCATGCCACAAAGTCAGAACGTTTGTGCTCAGCTGGTTTTAAAATAGGGCCTCACAGATGCTCCGTCAGCTCAGCTCTTTTATTTTGAAGTCAGTTCTCTCCAATTTGGCAGGAAGCTGCAGATCGGCAGAGAGACCCAGCGACTGTCAAGGAGACCGATGTGGTTCTGGAAGTCGACGTGTTTTATCGTCTGTGAGGATGCTTCAGAGTCGTCAGTGTTTGGTGACACTCCAGACACACGACCTGTGACACAGAGTCCACACCTCAACCTGACAGCATCCAGCCTGAGAGCTCGAGGAGAGAAAAGAGAGTCCACAGCTTTAAAATCTATTAAAAAGATGAAAAGTCTGTTTCCCATTTGAATTTCCATCATTTCAGCTGCAAACCAAACCTAAAGAGATTAACGAGAGCTCTGGAGCCTGATGACCATGAAGAATTATTTTTACCTTGCGTTATGACTCATTTTTGTGTTATATTTGGTTACATTGTAGAGATGAATGTGTCTTTAAATACGACAGCAAACTATAGATGAACAGTTGTGGGAGGTGTGGGAGTCTTTATGAAAAGAAGACGGTTGCTTTGTGCTGAAGTGAAGGTCACTGTTATACAGTAGATACAATACAGTATACAATTCAAATGAAGCTTATGCATAAGTTCAATAAGGAGGATCTGTAATCGCTCAGCTAGTTTATTCTTCACTTCCATTTTTCCCACACTGTCAAACTCAAAGCTGACATCATTACTTCAGTCCAGTCGTTTTCTTGCCCACCTTCTGTGAGTCAATCAGCCTCCATTCACTCAGAGCTCCATCCAGGCCTCCATCTTCATTTTCACCTCCACAGTGTACAGATGCCGGCGGGTCTAACTGCTGCCACCAAAACGAAACATCGAGAGCTGCCAAAGCAACAGGTGGCGATATAACCTCACCCTGCCGCGCACAGTCTGACATCAAATAAGGACACAAAGACCCAACGAGAGTCCACAGCAAGCAAACCGAGTTTCTCAAAGGCTATGTTCACACTGCAGCCTGAAGTGACCCAATCCCGATTTTTTTGTGAAATCCGATTTTTTTTGCGTGGTCGTTCACATTTCCAAATATATGCGACTTGGATGTGATCTGTGTGTGAGCAGCAGACGAACCTGAAAGTGTCCCGCATGCGTAGTAGAGGACGCGATAACGTCACATGTAGCGAGCGCGCTCAATGTTTGCGGAAGTCACATGTTTTCCTTCCCGCGTCCGCGTAACGGGACGCAGAATAGTGACGTTTGTCGAGTATCAATGACGTGCAGGTCGGATGAATGTGACCTGGCCGTACACACTCAGGTCGCTTCTGAAAAGATCGGATACGTATCGGATTTAGGACCACATATCCAAGTGGCCTCGGTTGCATTTGAAAAAATCCGATCTGTGTTGTTCAGACTGGCATGAAAAGATCGGATACAGGCCGCATGAGGGCGAAAAAATCAGATTTGGGTCACTTCAGGCTGCAGTGTGAACGTAGCCTTGGTCTTCACCGTGTAAGGAGTTTTAAAAATGTTTGATTTTCAGTGACCTGAAGCTGTCTGTGTGTGGATGAAAGGCCAAAAAGCAACATTTAAAAACATCCCCATGATAATGTAGACGGGGTGTTTGTGTGTTCCTGTTAATTATTCCAAAATGCATTTGTTTCATTTAAACTTTACAACATTTAAAACAATCAGTCATGAACACACAATATAAGAGACAGATGGGTGTAGTCACCCACTGGTTTATGAAGTTCTTTTTGACATTTTTTATCGTCGCCATCTTCATGTTTTAAAAAATGGATGTGACGCGTGAGGGGCGGAGCTGACTGTGAAACCTTGTCAATCACAAGTTGTTAGCTGTTGAGCGTACCCCAGATAACTGAGAAATGTTTGTAAAATGTTTTGTTGAGTGACTCAAACTCATGAGTAACGTGGTTGCAGAGCCCTCGGCAGAGGGACGTTTCTTCCTCCATAAACGGTGACCGGAAGGGTTTTTCCGACCGCAGCCATCGCCCCCTGCTGGACTGTGTTGGCTTCATGTTCCAGATCCAGAGGCTACGTCCACTTTTTGTAATGTCTGTGATCATTGACAGTAATAAAAGATCTGAATGTGGGTGAAATACAGATCAGCAGAATAGACCCCACATTCACCTTCACTCCATGCTTTCCTGCCCTCCGTGCCTGCAGCTCAAACACCAAACAGAGCAATGGAGACAACATCTGAGGGAAAGTTCAGGGCGTGGACCTTTACTCTGGCAGAGCAGATGAATAAATTAAAAAAGGATGTATCAAGCACTTCATTGTTCTTTAAACAAATATCTCAGCTGTAGTTTTTGACACTGTGCTGCTGTTGGCTTTGAATCACATCAAATGCAATACTGAAATATTTATAGCAGCACACATAAATCAACAATGATTCACTGAATCAACATTATAACCGAGCCAATCAGCAGCTTTTCATTTTGGAGTAGTGACAGTGCCACAGTGTGCTGCTTATTAAGCAAAGTAAAATGAGATATTATAAATACGAGATAAAGTACTCCTTAGCAGAAATCTGTGGGTTTAAACCATATGTTGGAGCCAGATCAAAAACACACCCATGAGTTTTGATCAGATTTTACTGGTAACTCTTGGCATATGCAGCTTTTTTATCCTATTGATCTAAAAGATGCGGGAACTTGAAAATATCTGCCCGGAGACACGACAAAAATGGATGCCAAAGTGAAAGACTTGCTTCTTTTGTGAAGCCATAGAAACACCATATTATATAACATCTTTTCCTGGAAATGACAGCAATACACCACAGAGCCTGTTCCCACATTTGTGCTTAAGTAAACACTGGCTGTTGCTTACGATCATCACACTCAGCAGGAGGAGGCTGGGGTGGATGGTGGGCGTATCAGTGGCTTTACAGGTGTTCACATCCAGAGTTTCACTTTAGTTAAGGTTAAACCGTGATGGTGGCTTTAATTAAACGCAGACGTTCAGTTATATGAAAACATAATCTGGCTGCAGTTGCATTCCTTTAAAATAATATCACATTTTCTTTCAGATTTCTGCTTCATTGAATTTGATCTGAGTCAAGCTGAGCTGCACTGAATTCAATTCTCACACACTGGTCTGTGAGACGCCGCCTCAGGCAGCGAGGAAGCTGCCGGCTTCGACGGGTATTAAAGCCGATGAGCCCGGGGTCCAGTTCATTTGTGCTGGCTGTAAAAAGCGGTGACCCCTGAGAAACGGAGGTGAAGGTGGAGCTGATCTACATCGTTATGCAGCAGCTGCAGTTTCGTGCTAATAAATCACACGAGAGTGAATCCAGTCGCCAGATTCCATTTTATGTTTCAGTAAACCCAAATATGTAAAGTCTCACTGAACATAAACATGTTTCATATTAACAATATTGTAACAGGTACAAACCTTAGAGGAAAGCAAGGATGTTCCAGCATTGATGTGACACATTAAAATTAATATTAAATGTATACACGGGTAAAAAGAGCATCTCAAATCCAGGAACATTTGAATTATGTTCACCAGGAAGCCCCAGCAGCCTTTAAAACACCATAAAGGTTTTTTCTTTTTAATTCCATCAGATGTGTTGAGAGTATAGGTTTCTGATTTCTGAATTACCTGAATGTCAGCTAACACATATTAAACCTGGTCCCAGTAAATATGAACTAAAACCAGACTTTTCTTTCCACTTTAAACTCTGACTCCTCACCATCACAGACAGTCAAGCCAAGCCAATTTATTTATAGAGCACTTTAAAACAGTGAGCACTGACCAAAGTGCTGAACATGGAAGAATAAAAACAACAAAAGACAAACGTAAAAGTCAACACCCAGAAATAAGAGCATCAGTAAAATATAAAATTAAATAAGAGCATCAGCAACATAAAAATAATAGAGCAACAATAAAATAAAAATAAAATACACAATCAAAAGTCAGGATAAAATTAGACTAAAAAATAAATAGATACATAAGAAATAAATACACTGCGATACAAACATCTCAAGCTTGTTTGAAGGCCTGGTAAAAAAGGTGGGTCTTAAGAGAAGATTTAAAAATGGCTAGTGAAGAGGCCTGTTTGATGTGCATAGGCAGAGCGTTCCACAACCTGGGATCTGCCACGGCAAATGCTGTGTCCCCACTGAGCCTCCGCTTAGTCCTCGGTACGACCAAAAGCAGTTGGTCAGCAGATCTAAACGGGCGGGAAGGGGAGTATAGATGCAGCAACTATGCAAGTTAGGGTGGTGCAAGGCCATTTAAGGACTTAAAAACAAATAAAAGAATTTTAAAATGAACTCTAAAATAAACAGGAAGCCAGTGCAGAGAAGATAAAACCGGAGTGATGTGTTCCTTCTTACGTGTTCCAGTCAATAGCCGTGCAGCAGCATTTTGTACAAGCTGAAGATGAGACAGTGAGGAATGATTTACGCCAAAATACAAAGAGTTACAGTAATCCAACCTGGTTGTAACAAAGGCGTGGATCACTGTATTAAAGTGATCTTTCGACAAGATATTTTTTATTTTGGCGAGCTGTCTCAGATGAAAGAAACTAGACTTAACCACAGCATTAATCTGACCCTCCAACTTAAGGTTTTCGTCCATTTTGACACCCAAATTTGTGACCGTGGGCTTAGCATATTGAGATAAAGAACCCAGATCCACAGGAGTGACCCTCCCCGTGATGCCCAGACCAAAGACGATGACCTCCGTCTTTTTATCATTAAAATTCAGGAAATTTTAAGCCTTCCAGGCTTTGATGTCATCGAGACATTTCGTTAGTGCGTGGACGGCGTTCGCATCGCTTTGTTTTAGGGGCATGTAAATCTGGGTGTCATCTGCATAGCAGTGGAAGGCAATTTTATGCTTCCTAAGAATAGAACCAAGGCGGAGCAAATACAGAGAGAACAGTAGTGGTCCAAGTATTGAGCCGTGGGGCACCCCACACGAGAGGTGCACAGGATGATCTAAAATCGTTTAGGCCAACAGAAAATGTTCTCTGGGTCAAATATGACCTGAACCACTCCAGAGCTGTGCCCTGAATACCCACCCAACATTCCAGACCAGAAATTAAAATGTTGTGGTCCACTGTGTCAAAAGCAGCCGTTAGATCTAAAAGAAGTAAAATCACATAGTCTCCCGCATCTGTAGTTAGGAAAATGTCATTAAACACCCTAAGCAGGGCAGACTCGGTGCTATGGAGAGGCTTAACACCAGACTGAAAAGTTTCAAGGATATCATTTTCATCTAAAAAGGCTTTCAGTTGGCTATAAATGACTTTTTCCAAGATTTTTGATAGAAAAGGGAGCCTAGAAATAGGCCTAAAATTTGACAATACAGTGGAATCTAATCTTTTTTAATCAATGGCAACACTTTCGCAGTCACAGTCAATCCATCCATCCATCCATTTGAGAAAAAAAAAAGTCTAGTAATTTAGTTTGTTCTTTTCATTACATTTGAGAAAAAAATCTGTATTTTGAGTAGCAAAAACTAGAGTCAATATACTAGTACAGTATTATACTTGCATGTGACAATTATGTGCAGAAAATTTACTTTATTAAAGAATTTTGAAGGCAGTCTATAAAGCACACTTTAATCTAGTGAATTATTGCCTAATTAAATACATAAAGACATCACAGAGATGGTACTTGTCCATAAAAAATTTAATTAAAGGCAGATAGAACCTTTCCATCCATCCATCCATCCATCCATCCATCCATCATCCATCCATCCATCCATCATCCATCCATCCATCCATCCATCCATCCATCCATCCATCCATCCATCCATCCATCCATCATCCATCATCAATCCATCCATCCATCCATCCATCATCCATCCAGCCAGCCAGCCATCCATCCATCAATCCATCATCAATCCATCCATCCATCCATCCATCCTCATTTTCACAAACAAACCTTCAAATTCATTGTTAAAATTGATCATATCTCTGTCCAACATCTCACCTGAACGAACCATATACACATACTGCTTTTAAAGCATGCACGGCTGTTTCGTAATGAAGCAGATCAGTGAAGTGATGGAGCACTGCGGTGTGCACAGACAGTAGGGAAGGTTTCAGTAATCAGTCAGGAATGAGTGTCGCTCTGAGGGGCTCAGTCGGAACAACAGTGGGGAATACCATCGATTTACCGATGAAGCTCGAGTGAGTCACTAATAATGTGTCTTCTAGTTAGCTCATTAGTAACTAATCATTTTCTACTATATAGTTCTGGATTATGAGTTATAATGGGAAGTACCAGACTGAAAACATTCAAGTTATTTCTGATTGGTCACTCTGTTGTTCTTTATGTACAGAATTGCATATTTTCAGAGCTTTTTCTGGATCAGATGAGCCTGGGGTTGGGGGTGGGGTGACTACACATGTAAGCACAAATCATATACTGCTTCTCATTACCTTTCAGTGAATATTAAACAAAACAAACTAAAACGGACCCAAAAATGCCAAGAAATGTAAGCACCATACATTGTTGAAGTTACATAACTGCAGGTTACAAAACCAAAGACAATCAGTTATTAGTGTGCCCCCCCATCTGCACTGATTATGGTAGTAATACGCCTCCTCATAGACAGGCACAGCCTCCTGATGTCATCCTATGGGATGGCAGCCCACTCTTCAGTCTGCTGCTGAGTCTGCAGAGGAGCATTATGCTGTCACTCCAGCGACTCCACAGGCTTTCTGTGGGGTTGAGATCAGGGCTCATTGTTCTGGCAGCTAGTCTGGTTGTCCGCTCGGCCTCCAGCATTTCAGTGGCACAATCCCAGTCAGGTGTTCCCAGCTGTGGCATTCTTACAGATGTCATGTTCTCCAACCCCACGGTGCCTTTTGATAGGTTTAGGTGTGTTTGACAGGAGTGGTTGTTTGGGATCAGTTGGATAATGACATTGTGGCTTTATCTCCAAAATTGTGGTTTGAGCCACAGGACTACTCACAACAGTCAGTCAGGCCTGACCGAATCCCACGTGTTGGGAATTATCACGAAAGCAACCTTACATGCACTTGTACAAGTACGCTTCTTGGCCCATAAATAGAGCGGTGCGTTACTAAATCCCTCGAGTATATTTAGGTCTGAGTGAGTGAAAACCCACTTTCAAAAAAACATGCTAACAATCAGTGTCACAGCCTTAGCAGGTGCTAATAAGAAACACACTCTAAAGTAAGACCAAGAAACTGTGTTAACACAGGAGATAATTATAATGAAAGATTTTCCACGAAACCTGTCTGGGCACACAAGGAGATCCTAAGAGAGGAGAAAGGAACCAGTCTGGGTGGAGTTACTGAATGTTCCAGGAATGTGTTTGCAGGGGAAGGAGAATCTGCTGGTAGAGAGGAAACATCAGGGAGGTGCTGAGAAGGAAGAAGAGGAGAGCCGCTGGAGGGTGGACAGGCAGGCCGGTTGGAGTCTTTGAATGAGGATTTCCAGGGAGTAAAAGCCAGCTTGCAGGTAACAGGTAAGTCAGGTGGAAAGCGGTTTGAGCCTTCAGCTGCACAGGAAGCACTGGAATAACACAATAGCACCGTGGAGTGGACAACAATCCAGCAGAGAATGAATGCAGGAGCTGGTCCTTCAAGTACTGGCAGCTTGATTGAGCAGATGGAGAACAGGTATGGCTGCTGAAGGCAGGAACCCAGAACTCCACCCGGAGGTGGAGGTCCAGCTGGTCCAATCCAACCTCAACTGAAGCAGAATTACTGCACCAGAGACTGAACCATTGCTGGACCATCACACGCAGTCCTGATGGTTTCCCTTTGATGGAAAATGTTAGGGGGACACATGGACACCCTCGGGTCTGCATTTTCTTACCTCAGTGAAAAATAGATTTCCATTCATGGTGATTATAAAATCCATACCTCCACTAACTGTTTTTTTTAAACAACATCTCTAACAAAATGTAAAGGACTCCAAACATCTCTAAAATCCTGCCTGCATCTAATTGTCTGCATCAGAATTTCTTACAGAGGTGAGATCTGAAACTTCTTATTTCAGCTCCCTAAACAGCAGTCGTGCAGCGGGACGTCACATCCAGGGCATCTCTGAATAAACTTCATGCTCTCGGCTTCGTATTTGTAGCTAATGGTGTAGCTGTGAGGGGTCGATACAGAGGAGCAGCCACGCTTGTGTGATGTGATGACCTAGGCACCATTCGCTGCAGGAATCAGTTCGATTCTGTGGTCCATTATGCTGTAAAACATATTACAAGGTCAACAAATCATTTTCAGATATTTATTGACGCTAAAAGGCCAAAAGCCTGCTGTGCCTCACAGTAAATGAACTTGAAATGAGAGGTTTGCAAAGATGTGGGTAATAGCAGCACGCCTGGCCGAATGACACTCTCTGAGAGGATCTTTAAATAGCATTCGTCCTTGTGTGTTATGTTTGACTGCATGCCCATCTATGCAAGGAAAAAAACAGGACATTAAAGATATAAAAATATTTTTGTGTTGGTTAAATAAGTTTAAAACTTGAGTTGAAAAACTAGAAAGTTTATACTGACAAAAACAGCTCCATTAACCATTAAAGTATATTTCCATATGTTTCCCTGTCCTGCGATGATGCAGCATTTCTCTCTGTAATTTGGTGCAGACCCTGTGCTGTTTCCTTTCAGTGATTCTCCTGCCCTGCACCCGACCTAAACCCAGCACAGGATGTGCCATTTCTCTAGAAACTCATATTTTTACGGCTCTGTCATGCACAGTCTAAATCAGAGTTCATCAAAAATTTTGACACTGCTCGGCTTTTTGCTTTTCACAGTTCAATGAGAAACCAGGAAATAATCATTTCAGCCAGGCGCATAGATGGATTTTTCTGTGCTTCACGAGGCCGAGGGTGTCGGACCAGAGATGCTTCCATCTGACAAAAAAGGGTGGGGCATATTTCATTTTTAAGAAACAAACTGAGCTGTTCTTCAGCTCAATCAATAACCATCATCTGAGGATAGTCAATCAAAAAAACAAGAGAAAAACATATCTGAGAAGATAAATTCAGACAAATTAAGATGAATCCTTGTCATTTGTACACACACACTGGGTCTGGGTACATAGCTTAGAGTCAAAGTCAGATAAATATGTATTACCCTAAAACTGAACTGCATAAGGGCACAGCATCGTCCACTGATCTATTGGAGCAGCAGGTGAACTGCAGCAGGTGAACTGCAGAGGCTCAGCGGTGTCTGGGACCGCTGGTGTGAGTGCCACCGGCCTGAAGTTATTCAGCGTGGATGAGTCTGGTTTTCTGGGAACCTGAGTGATGATGATGATGATGATGATGATGATGGATGCTTTGAGTGTGCGTGGGACTTCTGCATCTGTTAGCAATTGAAGATGTCTGTTTACACTCCTGCTAGCTGGTGACACTCCGTCTGGGCCCACTGCCTTATGGGGGTGTTGCTCCACAGCCGGGCCCCAGGGTGGACAGATGGTGTAAATGATGTAAATGACCGATGGCAGACATCACAGTCATGATTACCGATTGTTTCCTCAAACATCAGCGCCTTGACTGTCTTCGGTTCAAGATGACAATCGGCATAAAAGCAGTGTTTGATTATTGATCAGTACCTTCTGATTGCCAAATGATTAAACAACGTGAATCGGAAGCCGAATGAAGCCGACGAGCCGAGCGCAGCAGATTACGAGCGAGCGGGGGAATGAGAAGTGAGGGAGGAGGATGAAGAAGAAACTCTCTGGATGAGTCATCCCCTCAGGCAGCCTTTCAGATGTGATGCCAGCAAAGTCGGATATTTGAGGAAGGCTCAAACTGCTGCACTGCCCTCAAATATGATCACTTCCAGAACTGGCCGAGGCCTCCGTGGCTCTGTGACATCTCAGCGAATTCTCCTCCGTGGTTCAGAGGATTAAACATGTTTATCGCTGGGAACATGTGAGGGAGATTTTTGTGTGTTTTCATGGCATATAAGCTTGTTTCAAGACTTCTTTTACTATTAAGTTATGCAGTTTTTTTTTTCAGACTAGTACAAGGATTACTGGGGACAGCTCAGGCTGCTGAGGAAAGATACAGCAGCGTTTTGGTGATGATGTAAAATGAGGACATGTTTCTGTGAGAAATTATTTTTCTTTTTCTCTCTATAGAAAGGATCGGTTTGGTGTGCAAGCCTCTCTAGTTTTTGGGAGAGTGGTTAAAAAACTGTTGGCTGATTTGGGAACTTCTTGATAAAATGGTGATGCTTTCATGAATGTGTCCAAACAACTTTCCTTTCATTCCCCGTTAGAGGACTGGGACGCGTCTTTCCAGCCATGCTGGGTTATCACTGACTTCCATTAAGCTTGGATTTGGATGGTTATAGTCCTGAATGATCAGGCCCCATCATATCTGAAAGACCTTCTAGAGTTTCCAGAGCCTTCAGCTTTCAGGTCCCTCTTCTGTGGAACCAGTTCCCAGTTCAGGAGACAGACACCCTCTCTAGTTCTTAGACTAGACTTTTCTTTTTGATAAAGCTTATAGTTGGTACTAGCACCCATGTCTATGTAGGTTCTCAGTCATCCAGGTTATGGTAGACTCTGGAGCTTGAAAAAAAGCAACTGGACTGCACGAGAAAGAAGATCAGACACCAACTAAGGAGAAAGAGAACGACAAATGGAACATCATCGTTTCCCTTATGTGGCAGGTTTGTCAGAGAAACTCAGGAGATTTTTCTCCAAGTATGACATCCCACAATCCTTCTGGTCCTTCTGCTCCTCACCTGGTCTGATGATTAACTGGCTGCTAGGATGTGTATGACCTCAGGCTCGATGAATAGAGCCTCTGATTTCGGACGTTGCCTCTGGTGTTGAGGACAAACTGTGCTGAAGTTGAATATGTTTGAAATAAATGTATCTTATATATATTTATAGGTTTTATGACATTCTGTCTACTCAGCCTTGGAAGGATGTGATTGTGGGAGGTTTTGAAAGAGAGAATGAGTATTTTTTCTCTTCAGATGTTTCATATTGTCACAGACTGTGACTGCAGACAACACTGAATACATTATTCATAACAGACTGGCTTCGTGTCTCCAGAGAGACTCGCTGCATCAAAGTCAGCTTTTCCTGTATGTTCATCCGTCTGCGAGCCAAGATGTTTAATAAAGACTTTGCTGAAATTTGATCCCGTCTGTCCACTTTAGTTAAATCTGATTGCACCTTGGCTGCAGTGGATGTGGAAAACTTTGACTCAGCAGGTTTGAGTCATAGGAGTCGATATAATCAGCCAATCATGGCACAGCTCTACAAGGTCCTCCTGTTCAAAATCATTCAGTAAAACTCTTTAAACAAGCCAGCATTTTTTTAGAGCCCAGTGGCAGGGCTGGATTAATCCAGCACCTGGCCTCAGAGGGGAGAATCGAGTGTCCTTTAATCACAACCATACGGCACAAAAATTCATGCAATCCGTGTTGATTAATTTTAGCTCTAAAGCACAACTTTCACCTCTGGGGTGATGCTAGAGAACAGGTTAGAGTGGAGAGTCAGCCCCATGAATAAAAGATTTCATGCTAATCTCGTGATCAGCATATTTTACTTTTAACTATGGACAGAACGGAGTGCTGTGACGAGGTAGAGCTAGCAGGTTTGCTTAAACCTCAGTCACACACGCCTAGAGGACCAGTCAGCATCTATCTGGAGACCACTGGGTGCCAGGGGAAAGTGTGCATGTTGATGGTGTCTGAAATATGTCACAAAGCACCAAAAATCTCCTTGTGATTGTTTGGGTTCAGATTGCCACAGTCACCTGGAGTTTGCATGAAAGACACCAAATTGTCTGTAAACCGGTTTTATTTCCTGAGCTGTAGCAGAGACGCAAACTGGAAACAGAAAACATTCGCCTTCAAAATAAAAGGTGTACTTTCTCGCTGCAACCAACACATTTCAAATCACAGAACTATTCACTTGAAG
Source organism: Archocentrus centrarchus (assembly GCF_007364275.1). Lineage (NCBI taxonomy): Eukaryota > Metazoa > Chordata > Actinopteri > Cichliformes > Cichlidae > Archocentrus > Archocentrus centrarchus. The sequence goes on along the minus strand of NC_044362.1, from coordinate 32,799,001 downwards.
GCAAGCAGTCTCCATTCTCAGTGTGTGACACACCTTTGGATTACTACCCAGCAACACAGCATCTATTATTTCCCATCTTCACAGTGGTTTTCATTCACTGTCCAAGAGCATTTTAGCTCATTGTGGGAGAAAACTGTTGGTTTATTTGCTGCTTAGTACCAGCAGCTGTTAACTGCACCTGGAGACGAGTGTGGAGAAGTTCTGGAAATGATCTTCATCCACTCGTTTCTCCTCTTCCTCCTCATATTAACCAGAAATCCTTTTTTCCAACTCTATAATCTGGACCAACTTTTAAATGGAAGCTCCGAAATGCCACAGATTTATGTCATGGACCCAGAATGCATTGCACATTTAAAATTATGGCCACTTTTGTAGCTCATACTATAATATATTATATGCACAGTAATATGCAAAAGTCTTGAGCCACCCCTCATTTCTTTGCTTCCAAGGACTTACAGACTTTCTTGAAATTTCTTAAACGTGGTGTTGAGAAGCATTTCTCCAAACATCCTGAAGACGTTTCAAAGTTTTTCTTTTAACATTGGCTGCTTTTTTTTTTTACTCATTTTCACACTGCACAGTGTGCGGTGTGTCTTTAAAAAACTGTGGAAACTGCACATACGGCAGGCCTAAAAAACAACAGATGAACAGTCTCTGAAAGTCGTGTCCTTCAGACATCGGGGAAAAAAATCCAGAAAAGACTGAACACAGGAGCTGAGAGATAAAGCTGGCCCTTCACCCGATCCATCTACTGTTCGCTGCACCCTCATCAGAAAGGGTCTCAGTGGACGGCTGGCTGTCAAGAAGCCATTCTTAGGAAGGGTAACAGGGAGAAAAGGCTGAGGTCTGCCAAACTGCACAAGAACTGGAGTGAAAATCAGTGACAACAGGTCCTACAGAGTAATGACTCCAAATCTGAAAAGGGCCATTCGAGGAAGTGCAGCTTTGGACACTCGGCATTGGCTTCATTTTTTATCCCAAGCTGAGTTACACAAAGAGATCTAATTCTCTCAGTACACATTTTACTGGTGCTGTTTCTGATCTGTGTGAGTAAACATACTCCTCACAGCTGGGGGGGGGGGGGGGGGGGGGGGGGGGTCATGTGTAACTTCAGTATGTGTTTACATCCTCAGATATCTGTGAGCACATGTCCGATGCAGTCATATACATATGCAGCCACCGGCACAGATGCACACGTGTATGCATACCCATGAGCACATGCACACACTCAAGCACAAACAGCCGCTCTTATAAAACACTGCTGGCATGCTGATGGTGGCGCAGCGCATTGGTGGTGCTGTATGAAGTGCAGATAAGTGTAGCAGGAGGAGGAGGCGTGGAGTGAGTATGTGCGTGAGATGATAACACTTCTGCAGTCTCTCTCATTCCCGTAGTCTGCCTCGAATCTGTCAGATAAGCTGGAGCTGTGTTAATACCTGCTCCACATTCAGGGATTCTGCATCCTGTCACTACATAGAAGAAAACAGCCCAGAGCTGGGATCAGGATGATATCTGGGATTCCTCAAACACGCATTTTAAGCCTCTTGTTGGACCATTTGCTTTATACGATTGCCTTATATACAGAAACATATCATCCATCTGCTTATAAGACCGCTTTTTCCAGTGTTGTACCCTATATTTGGTCCAGTAAAGGATTTTTATACATGTATCATTCTATTAACAGTAAAAAAGCAGATTCTTTTACTGTTGCTCAAATAAACAAAAAACTGTGGTTCCTTCCATCCATCCCTCCATCCATCCATCCATCCATCCACACTACATATCCAGTTCAGGGTTTTGGGGGGGGGGGTTTGCAGCTGCAGTGCAGGTTAAAACTCTTCCATTCTCTCAGTTCAGGCTCATTTAAGATGGACTAAGGTGAAGCGGTGACCTTTGAACTAAAAGGCTCCAGACATCCTGTTATCATACAGTTCAAAGCCAGCATCTGCAAACATTCTGACACAGAATAACCGTTAGCTGAATATTTAATACGTCACCTTGATGTCCTTGTTATACTTCCTATCAAGAGAAAGTTTGTGTTCATATTATCATTTTATTGATTGGAACAAGATGAAAAAAAAAAAAAATATATATATATATATGTATATATTGATCAAGAAAACTGTAAAAATGAACAAAAAAGAGCTCCATATCAAAAGAGCATGTCGAACTCCCACTCTCCTGCTCTGAGAGCATTACTCATCCTACTGACTAAATTGAGCCTGCAGTTAATCACTCGTACCCCAGGTTTATAATGTGAAACTAAAAAAAGGAGAAAAGGAGCAAATACCAACATCTGGCTTCCTCAACAGCAGCCACAGACAGCACCAAAGCTGGGCGGAGCTTCCAGGTATGAAAAGTGAAGCCAACGTGGAAGTGGCTTAAACATGCATTCTTTTTAAGAAGAAGAAGAAGAAGAAGAAGAAGAAACAGCCTTTATTGTCCCACAGAGGGGAAATTTGGGTGTAACAGCAGCCGCAGTTATTATAAATATAAATAAAGATATAATAATTCACACTATTAAGAAAAGAATATATATAAAATCAACAAACAATATTAACCTTAATACTACTAATAATAATAACACTATATACAATGTGCATGATGTGCCGGACTATTTACAGTATATTATATATTATCCTACATTGTGTAGGCTATTGTGGTTTTTGTTGGGAGCAGTGATGGTTATAAAGTCTTACAGCTGCTGGGAGGAAGGATCTGCGGTAACGCTCCTTTGTGCATTTAGGATGCAGCAGTCTGTCACTGAAGGAGCTCTCCAGCTCAGCAACAGTTTCATGCATGGGATGGGAGACCTTGTCCATCAGTGATGTTATTTTGGTCAGAGTCCTTCTGTCTCCCACCACCTGCACTGAGTCGAGAGGACATCCTAGGACAGAGCTGGCTTTCCTGATGAGCTTGTCTATCCTCTTCCTCTCAGCTGTAGACAAGCTGCTGCTCCAACATACTGCTGCATAGAAGATGGCTGATGCCACCACAGAGTCATAGAAGGTCTTCAGGAGTGTCCCCTGCACTCCAAAAGACCTCAGCCTTCTCAGCAGGTAGAGTCTGCTCTGACCCTTCCTGTAGAGCGCATCAGTGTTGTGAGTCCAGTCCAGTTTATTGTTTAGGTGAACACCCAGGTACTTATAAGAGTCCACTATCTCAATGTCCACTCCCTGGATGTTCACCGGTGTCCGTGTGGTGGGTCTGCGCCTGCGGAAATCCACCACCAGCTCCTTGGTTTTAGCGGCGTTGATCAGGAGGTGGTTCCGCTGGCACCAGTCCACAAAGTCCTGAGTCCACTGTCTGTACTCTGAGTCATCCTCACCTGTGATGAGGCCAACTATGGCAGAGTCGTCAGAGAACTTCTGCAGATGGCAGCGTGGGGAGTTGATGGAGAAGTCTGCAGTGTAGAGGGTGAAGAGGAACGGTGCCAGCACAGTTCCCTGTGGGGCCCCCGTACTGCAGACCAGCCTGTCAGAGACACAGCCCTGTGTCCTCACGTACTGTGGGCGGTCAGTGAGGTAGTCCAGTATCCACTCGGAGATGTGGTGGTCCACTCTAAAGGCCACCAGGGGGCGATACATGCGGTCCCAAAAAGACTTCCAGTACTATAGAAGCCTATGGGAATCCGACCCTCTGCTCTGCCCTCTGTAAATGCTTTCCTGATGAGTTTATGAGCTCAGTCACTCATTTCAAGTCATCCTGAATAAAGCATTAAATCCATTTTGTATACTTTAGTTATTCAATGTGTTAGGAAGGAGACGTATCCAGGACGCGCTCACAGCCAGATCCACCCCTCCCATCACATCCAGTTTGAAAACACAGAGATGGTGACGGTGGAAATGCTCAGAACAGGACTTCGGTAACCAGTGGGTGGTATCCTGGTAGCTACATCCATCTTTTATACTCTGACAGTATAAACAGGCAGATTTATTTTTTACACACTACATCACTGTTTTGGACACAGGGCTGTAACATATCACATGCAGTACTTTTGAAACCTAACTTGTGCTCTGATTTAAAAGCCGACTGTAAAAACTGTCCAAACGTGTGGCTGTGACAGCGCTCGGTGACGTCAGCAGCGTGTAGGCCGACCCACAGATTCTCTGATTAGCACGCTTGTTTCAGAGGTCTGGAACCAGCTAACGTCATTACAAACAGGAATTAAATTCAGGTTCCTTGCACTGCATCATTTCTGCTGATTGTCTGTCTGATCTAATCAGCTGAAGTTTGCCTGGATGTGACATCCGCAGCTGCGTGCTGCTTCCAACTTTTCCTACAAACCAAAGTTTCCCTTTTAGGATAACAAGGAGTGTTATCCCCGGATCATGTTTGGTCCAGATTCTCCGTCTTTACTGTGCAGAGACAAAAAACAAGACCTCTATTCTTTTCTGCCTCTTTCTGTTCCATCCGCTGATGAGCGGTAATCCTATGGGGAATGAGGAGTCTGTCTGCAGAGCCTCTGCCAGACTGAGTGTGCACCCACCTTCTTATTATTTGGCTCAATGAAAGTCTTTTTTTTCTTTTTTGCAGGGCTTCAGTTTTTAACCCTGCCGTGTCCAGAGCAGCGACGGAGAGTTCAGAGAGAAGCTTTTCTGAGTAATCATTAACCTTTGTTTAACTAGACGGGTAACTGAGCTTTCACACTCTGTTTCCACCTGCTGCCTCCTTCAGCACTTCTCTAACTGTTGGCAGATGGCCAGCACAATCATGGGAGACCAATCAGAGCTGCTGAGCTGAAGAGGTCTGGAAAAGCTGATTTACAAACTTTTACTGAATAGTAAGAATTAGCACTTACCGAAAGGAAAATAACCCTAATAATGAATTTGTACAACTTGTATAGACTGCAGTACTTCAGATCCATTTACTTCAAGCTTGTATACCATAAGAAACTGCTCTTAATTTATCCCAGAATTAAGTTTGTAGTGCTCACAATAAACTACTAAAACGGTGTCCCTGTGCAGCTTGACACGAGGCTAAAGCTAAAGCTTCCAGTCTGATGCACACCCAGTGAAAATAGTGCAGTGGTGCTAAAACTACACAGACCACTTTGAGTCCAACCTCTGTTTGTGTGTAATGAATCACATTAAGGGCGTTTTCACACCTGTGCTGTTTAATGCATCTGAATCAAACTGTGATCAGGTACAGACCCTGGGCCTGCAGATCACAGCGATTTCTGTTCATGATATTACGCTCTGCAGATGCTGAGATTTTCAAAGTCTTCATTTTGCATTATTCTGAAATTGTTCCACAGTTTGAAGGCCTGACAGGGCGGCTGTCTTTGGTATCAGGAGGTAGAGCATGAATTGGAAGTCCGCATCTGCGTGTCAAAGTGTCCTTGGAAAAGATATCCATCCATCCATCCATCCATCCATCCATCCATCCATCCTCTTACACTTATCTGGCGCCGGGTCGTGTGGGCAGCAGCCTAAGCAGAGAAGCCCAGACCTCCCTCTCCCCAGCCACCTCCTCCAGCTCGTTCCCGGAGCACCTCACCCAAGAGGCGCCCAGGAGGCATCCTCGTCAGATGCCCGAACCACCTCAACTGGCTCCTTTTGACGTGGACAAGATACTGAACCCCAAATTCATCAGAGTGTGAGTGTGATTGTTGGTGATTGTGTGAATGAGTAGAAAGCACTGTGAGCGCTCAGTTATTGGTCCTTTACCCAAACTGTTTCTTCTGTAGGCGTCTGTAAACGTTGTGAGTCTGTGGGGACTGTTCCAGTTTTGGAGCCCGTCTCACATGGCCGCTGGAGTGACCTGAGTTTTTGGCACTTCATTTTTCCTGTTTTGGATGCTGCCAATTTTTATATAAAAAATAAAAATACTTCTGTCCTCAGTTTGTCTGAATTCCCTCTTTAAAGTGAAACTCCAGCACTCCTCACCTGCACACTTAAAAATGTTTCAGGTGGAGGATTTCTTCATCAGAGTAACTGTCAGGCTGACAGAGAGAAATCTGAAATACGTCATTATTTCCTTTCTCACTCTGCGACCCCTCGAGAGTAAATAACTGTCATTTTCTCCCCTCAAACTTGTTAGGACACATTCACAACTTGTGGCAGAGAGGCCCTCTGAGACCTTGTCCTCTGTGGGTGAAATAGACCAGAAATCAGCCTGCCAGAGGAATTAATAAGGTTATTAGTCATGCTACTCAAACAGCAACACAGTTTGAACAAACACAAAGAAGTAATGTGGAATAAATCATTATGCAGGAAGGAAATTGTAAACGGTGACGTGTGGTCTCCGCAGCCGTTTGACAAATGAGCTGGTAAATGACCTTCACAGCGGGCGGCTGCAGTCTGAAGAGAGCAGAGAGGAAATATTTCTGCAGGTAACAAGAAAACGTTCAGGGAGAAAGACTTTACAGCAGCAGGGTTAGAGGTTCAAACCCCTCTGAGGACCGCCACGATAAATGAACCTTTATGCTGTGTGTTAAATATTCAGGCTAAATCATTTTTTTAACCAGGGTGAGGTGGAGATAAAAGCTTGTGATCAGACAGAACTCTGAGATCCCGGCTTCTTCTGATGTCTTATAATAACAGCTCATCTTTTATGTATGATTCAAGTGCAGACTCAAACTTTCCTCAAGGTGAGGAAACTGGTCCATTCCAGCTTTGTGAAAATCTTTTTACCGTTTCATACGACGAGCCAGAGGTCAGAGCACAGACAGTCTCAACATCAAATATTTAGTATGCTGCACATTAAATTTTCTTATTTAATATTATTCCTGCTGAGTCAACACAGATACACCATCTGTCCTTTGGTGCTTTTTTCTTCTTTAAATGTGAGAGTTACTCATTTATGTCACGATTCATTGTTTAATTAATACCCGGACTACAAATTGCCCGTGTTTCTGGATGATACTGAGTTGTTACCAGAGTTGCTATCATGAAGGAAAGTTTTAAGCCTAATTTTAAGAATTGAGAGGGTGTCTGTCTCCTGAATCCAAGCTGGGAGCTGGTTCCACAGAATGGGAAATGGACTAGTTCTTATATAGCACTTTTCTACTCTGTCTGAGCACTCAAAGCGCTTATATGTTTACATGTACAACATTCATACAAGCACTCCATGATTAACGAAGCTAAGTGCTTTTATTATCTAACATTCACACTCCAACGCTCAGAGAGCAACTTGGGGTTCAGTATCTTGCCCAAGGATACTCTGGCACGCAGCCTTGAGCAGCCAGGAATCAAACCGCTGACCTTGCGATCAGTAGGTGACCTGCTCTACCTCCTGAGCTACAGCCACCCCTATAAAGAGGGGAAGAAGAGGGGCCTGAAAGCTGAAGGCTCTGCCTCCCATTCGATACTCTTAATTATCCCAGGAATATTTCCAGTATTTGCTATCCAAACTTCACTGTCCAGCAACCCTCTGAGCTGTGAGGGGAGTACAGCCACACATGCCCTGGGGGTGCAACATGGCCCGTCAGCCAGTGAAATCTGCCCCCTTGGTGATGCTGAGGGGGTAATGCCTGTGATGATTTCTCGTAAAGCTGGTGGAGTTTAAAACCGTTTAATCACTTCTGAACATGCTGCATTTGTGTTACTAAACCACAATAATTCAACACACAGATACAGTTTAATGTCTTCAAGTTACAATAATTTAGAAGTTTTGAAATTTTAGCAAAGATAAAAAAGTTTTTAAATTGACCTTTTGGACGTGTGCCGAGTTTTCATGCTGTGTCGCTGATGCTAACTTCAGGCTTCAGAAACTATGATGGGGCAGCCACAATGCAGACAGTGAGTCCTGACTGTGACCAACAGGTGAAACTGCAGTTTGTTTTTGTAATAGTGTGGTCACATGGCGCTGACCCTTCACTGAAGCACAGTGTGAGCAGAGTTTTGTTCTTATTGTTTTAAGAAGGCATTTTTCATTCATATAAATATTCCCGGGATCCCGGCCACACACAAACACCAGGACGGATCACTGAGTCTCAGACTGATCTGAACCGGTGGCCATTAAACTCAGACTAAAATATCATGTTGTCTGAATCCCAATTAACACGACGAGCATCAGTACTCGAACTGACAAAGACGTTGGCAGATGTTTTACTCATAGAACCACCAATAAATATTTAAAAATTAATTAGTGGCTGAGTCATTCTTGTTGGATGTCTGTCATCTTAATGAGCTTAATTTAAATGCAGGACTTTCAGTACAGTGACTCATCGGAGTAAAAAAGTCCCCGCGGATGATCTCAGAGCTTCATTATTCACGATCTGTGGAGTTGCTTGAGATGACATCATCACCACAGTCTGTCCAGCCGCTGAGGTTCACGTGTGGAGTAATGCAGGAACACAAAGCCAGCCCAGAGCGGATGTTACCTGAACGGTTTCAGGGTCCTGCACCGTAAACTTCCCTCTCTTATGTCTGGTTTTCCTTTTTTTTTGCTCCGCAGATCAGCAGGTGTGTCTTGTTTCTTTTCCTGTTGGACCACATCTGAAAGCTGGAGGTTAATTTGGAAGTTCATAATTTTCATTTTACTTTTTTAAAATCTCAAATGTTGATCAAAATCTTGCATTTCCAAAAAGTAAACTCAGAGCCAGTCAGGGATTTACATCACGGAAAGTTTTACTTCCTGCCTTTCTGCACCACCTGTTCCCAACCAGCTAATTAGTCTTTGCATAACAAAGCCTCCTGTGCAGTTTCCAGACTGTCAGAAACTCAGTGTAGTTAAGCAGTCTGCCCACTTTCTCTGCTTTCCCAGTAATTTCCTCCTTTGAAACTTCAGTGCCTGAAGTTACTTCATCTGGACACGAGGGTGGAGTACTGAGAGCCCAGGGTAGCTAGCTTGGTCATTAGGCTGCATTCATTAACTGAGTGTGTGCAGCACACAGAGGCAGGCAGCTGCCAATTAATGCTAAGTAAAAGACAATAAATACTACAGTTTTACTTCACAAATCTAAAGCACAGTCTTCTTGGAGTGACTGTACTTCACTGTTTCCTGCACCTGCTTTATATTTTTGATCACTATTGTATGACTTCAGTCTTGGATTGTGGACTTAACCTCTTTGAATATCTTGGTGTTTTGTTAGATAATTCTCCTTCTTTTCTCCACACATTCAAAGTTCATTTAAAAAACTAAAGCTGTTATTTCAGAATCTCTCCTTTCAGCCGAGGCTGGAACGAGAATCGTCGCTGCAACGTTTCTTCCCGTGCTTGATTTTGGAGCTGTTGTGTGTATGCACACTTCTTCTCACAGTCTTCCTGTCCTGGACATCGTGTTTCAGGCTTCAAGTTCTAAAGCTCGAACTTCACTGCTTGCTTCATGAGCGTGCTGGATGGCCCTCCCTACATATTCACAGACTCCAGCACTGCTGTGGTTTTATTTACGAGTGTGTTCTGGGTCACCTTCCCTCTTATTTACAGACCTGTGAAGATCTAAAGTTCTCAGGTCTTCACTGATTCAGGTGTCAGGACAGTTTGTGATTAACTGCTGAGTTAGGACAGAGAAAGGCAAGGAAGCGTTTAGATTTGCTGCTTATTCATGGGATGAATTACAAAGAGCCTTAGACTTCAGGGACTGGTCTCTGTGAATGAGTTTAAGGACTTGTTAAATAAGTTGTACATGACTGCACTAAATTGTAGGTGTTTGTTATATTTAGAATTCATTGGTGTGATTTTATCCTTTTTACTGTCTGCTGCTTTTGTGTTTACCTCTGGAAACGGTGCTGCTGTCATCTTGGCTGAGTCACTCTTGAAAAAGAGATTTTAATCTCTGTGTTTTATCTAAGAACATGTCAAAAAACTTATAATTCTGAGCTCAGGCGGAGCTCTCAAATGCATCACAGTCGGCTTTTAAGGCTGACAGATGAGAGGTCCTTGAAATGCTCACAAACATGTTTGAACATGAAGAGCTGAGTTAAACAGCTCCTGATGAAGATGGCCAAAGCCGGGGCGCTCTCATCTTTTCCCATTTTTCTCATTTTCAGCCACTTTTGATTTTTTCCTTTTTTCCTCTGCAGAAAAGTCATAAAGGGATTAAAAAAGGTTTCCATCTTTCCAAAAGTAAAAATTTGGACTTTACAAAGCTTGGGAGTGTTCACAGTGGGCTTTTCCATCTCCTGAAAACAGACATTAACCCCCAGCTGTGTTTGTACTAAGTGCTTCCTTAATTGGAAATATGTCTGCAGCCATTTATGAATCATAGACACATTATCAGAAAAAACGAACCCACACGGAACAAAACACAGAAAGAAAGGAAAAAAAAAACTTGCTGCCCAAGGCAGGTTGTAACCTCCAGCAGAGACAAATGATGAGAACAGGAGCTCCCGCAGAGCTAAAGAACCTTCCCATGCCTCCCTCCATTATTCAAGGTAGGACTTATTTCAGCTCTGCAGCTCGCTGTGGGGTTGGCCCCTCCAGGAACTGTAGCCTTTGCACATCATCAGCTGATGGCCTGGGGGAAGGACACATCCACATCCGCCCTCAATGCAGGTACATACGAAGAGAGGGCGAGGCGTCTCGCATTTCCTGTCATCTCATCTCTTACGGCCCGTGATGAGCTGCCACGCGTGACCCCGTAGAGCCGTCAGGGCACCGACGGCGAGTAAATGAAGGGTTTCGCTGAAAGTGGCCTGCAAGTGCATCAGCACCTGATTTTCATGACAGCACATTAACATAAAGCAATTAAACATGCTTTAGATAATGGTTTTCATGGGATCGATTCAAAAGAAAAGAATAAATTAGCTTTGAAAGAAGAAACGCAGCCAATTATCATGTCTAAAACTTTAGAAATGCGAAAGAATTTGTTTAATTAGAGACATGCTGTTTGTATTTGGTCTCTCTTTGACAAGATCAGCGTGAAATGTGAAATTAGGAAGCCACGTGGAGGCAGGTTTGACATTTGAAATGTCTGTAGTGTTTGTAAATGAGCGCTGGATAACCCATTATAGCCACACGAACTCTCAGCAGCGGATTTTTATTTTAAAATGTTTTGTAGCTCTCACGTCACGTTCACTCTTCAACAACCTCAGTCTGATCCTGTGCACGAGCCGCGGCGGTTTGAAACATGCACCAATCACATTAAAGCGGGAGGGTGCAGAGGTCACGCTCTGCAGTCACATGCTCACGTGTCGGTGGATTAGCTGCCATTACCGCGTGGCTTCATCTTTATGAGTTTGCATTAATAAACTTCATTTTCTGAAGTTTGGAATTGGAAGTTGCCTTTTTGGGAAATAAACATAGTTGTGCTGCAATACGAATCTATAAAAACAGGGAGGGCATGCTCAGGGAGAGCACAGCCAGAATTTAATCAGGCTAAATCCCTGAAATTTTATGAGTCAGGTGTTTACATGGTGCATTTTTATTCTGTTTATGCTTTTAGCCGATGATCCATATACAAGGAGAAAATAATATGATAAAAACACTCTACGAAGAACATGCAGTGGAATTTCATTAACCCTCTGAGACCTGATCCATCACTGGTTAGGTCTGTACCCAACAATAACCCTGTGTGTTTGTGAGTTAGAAAGATTTTTTATTTTGGGTTCCAATTTTCCAAAGACAAAAACCATAACACTGATTTGTGGCCCGGGGCTCTCCGTTTCCCCTTTGTCTGTTTCTCTGGCCTGGAGGGGAATTTTTTTTTTGGGGGGGGGCCATAATTTCTCTTTTCCAGCTAAAAATGAAGTCAAAATCCAAAGTAAAACAAGAAATTGGGGGTTTGATAGGATGCAAACTCTCGTCTTGATTTATGGCACCACATGTACCTCCCGTTATGTTTGCATTTACTGTAGTTTCCTCTAAAATTCACATCATGTTTGGTCTAAAGATTTAAACTGGCAAACAACAGTGCAGAGAAATGGCCGAGGCAGGAGGACCGGGACAAAAGTAAACTACAAACCACAACTGTGGGAGGACTCGACAGAAGGAAGAATTAGCAAGGGAGCGAGGAGACAAACAGGCCGGCAAACAGAGAAGAGTAACAAGAGGCACTGATAAGACTACTAATACAACAAGACACAGGTGCAAGCAATGACTGCAGGCCAAACAATCACAAGTGAGGGAAACAGTCAAAGGCAGGAAGTAAAACCAGCTAAAACACACAAAGAATGACACTACCAAAATAAAACAGGAAACAGTTACAGCATAGACGTGAACAAGGAAATGCAAGTGATGATTAGAAGGTGCAGGCATTAATAAATCATGGAAGAAAACTCCAGAAATGAACCAACCAGAAACCTTGCACAGTAATACTTCTGCTGTGTAATATTAGTAATCTTTACTTCGAGGCTCAAAACAGACGGTAGCATCGAGTTACTAAAGCTTCCACAATACTTCTGACATTTAAACTTGAGAATGAACCTAATCTGAGCCTGGCAGCCCCTCACATGTTAATCAAAAATGTGAAATTAATCATGAAAGAACTCCTCAGAGATGTTGTTACAATCACTCTCCACACATCGCTACTCATTGTCCTGCCAGGGGGACGCCGGTCAAAGCAAGAGCCATCCAGATAGTTTTGTGAAAATGCCCAAAATGTTGAAAGAATATTGGAGAGGGAAATGTGTGCGCTGGAGACTCCGTGATTCCCTGCTGTGTGTGAATATCTTGTCCCACTTTTCCTTATCCGAGAGAAGCAGAGGCGAGGCTTGTAGGAGCTCGCTGGACTGTGATCAGATTGGGTGAAATTACTCCCTGCTGAACCTGAGGAGCTGCAAGGGGTCCTTATGAGGAGAAGCAAACCCCACTTTGACTCACACATGGCTCCAGGCTGGAGAAAAGTTGCCTCATTGCTATTCAGTCTATTTTTACCTTCCCTTCGCCTGCTTTTCTCTACAGTAGCTTCTTTTTCTCTGCTGATTCCCAGGAAAGGAGATTTACTGAAATCCTTCCCCAAACCGAATCACACCAAATGATATCAAGCGCCAGTAAGAGCCGGCCATTGTTCAGCATGTCCTTTATTTGTCCTCATAAGCAGGCGTCTGAACTGATGGGGATTAAAAAAAATACTAATAATGTAAATCTGCAGTTCCCACGTCTTCATAAAGACGAGGTGCAGAATATAAAGCTGAACATCAGAGGAATATTAAATACTGCACCTCTGTTTGTTTAATGACTACAAGGAATATGCTTTGCTGAATAATAATGTCAAAATGTGATGAAAATTCATTTAAATTCAAAACCAAACCAAACCAATGACAGACCTGTAACTACAGCATGACCTGCAGCACGCTGTCACAGTAAATTTGCACTTTTGTATTTCTCAATCATAGACTGTATACTGTATAAAGGATGGACATCAGCACCCTGACCTCACCCACTGGTGTGTGAACTCCTCACTTTGAAGCCTTGATTTTGGATGTATGGTCATCTGCATCTTGTTTTGGGGGTGAGGGTGGAGCTCACAGACTATTATTTCCTGATGTTCAGAGTAATAAAAGTATTTTGGGATGAGACAGTGATGAAGACACCTATCAAAGCAGTGAGTTTAACTAGTGCTACCTATGAAGCACTTTTAGAGCTCTTTGTGTTATTTTACAGGCTTTGCTTCAGTTTCACATTGGACCTGCTGAGTCTGCTGATGAAGGCCGTGTGGTATGACTGACAGCTCGAGAACTGACTGGGGCAGGGACTTACGAACTTACAGGAGTTTGACCATTGCAGACTGGAGCCTGGCTGCAGCAGAAAGTGTAGTTGTGAGGCTGCTGGAGGCGAGCTGGAGCTGAGCGTGGAGCTGAGCGTGGAGCTGAGCGTGGAGCTGAGCGTGGAGCTGAGTGCGTCTGGCAGGTAACTCGGGAAGAGTTCTGGACCTGAGGCAGAGCACAGGAGAAGTAAAATTACAAGATCAGAAGAGGCCGTGTGTGTCATGGCCGCAGGTTCTTAATTGTATTTTTTAAACTTTGGTTGCTGTTTTGGTTTGTTATTCTTTCTTGTGTTTCTAATGTTTTCTAATGTTAGTGTCCCCTGTGCGTCATTTTGTTTGCCTCCCTCTGTCCGTCTGTGTGTTTGTGCCTTCGCTTCCTTTATTTTTGTAAGTGCCTGTAATTCCTGTCTGCCCCCCCTCCTTTGTGAGCGTCTGCCCTGCATGTCTCGCCCATTCTTGTTCCCACCAGTGATTGTGTAATCACTCCCTACTGTAGATGTTTTGTTTGTCGAGTTGTCTGTTCAGGCATCTTCATGTTTCTTGTGATCTGCTGCTAGATTTCTGCTCAGGTGTGGTATGTTTCATCGTGCACAGTTTAAGTCCCTTGGACTTTGTGCATCCTGGTTTTTGCAAACGGACACTGAAGGTTAATTTTGTTATATGTCTCTGCATCCTGCATTCGAGTCCTCTCCACCACCATTATCTTTCTTATGGCCCGATGTGTAATGCTGAGGTGAACTGAAGTGTACAGAAACTGAAGTGTACAGAAACTGGTTACTGCAAAACTTTTTATTTGCACTAGTACTGGCTCCAAAATGTGAGTCTGTGGGATCCCCACATTTTAACACAAAGGCACCAGCTGGCCAGGAGATTTGAACACAGATGCTTTTAGTAGTTACGCTGCTGTAGGCCTAGGCTGCTGGGGGGGGGGGGGGGGGGGGGGGGGGGGGTTCACTGAGTGTTTCTTTTCATTCACCTCTTTTACTCTGTTTATACTTCACTCTGCATTTAATCATTAGTTATTATTAATCTCTGTCTGTCTTCCACAGTGTGTCTCTCTCCCCTCAGCCCCCTCACAGCAGATGACCGCCCCTCCCTGAGCCTGGTTCTCCTGGAGGTTCTTTTCTTCCTGTTAAAATGGACTTAAAAGTGCTGCTCATAGAGGGTCGTTTTGACTGTTGGGTTTTCTCTGTAATTATTGTAGGGTCTTTACCTACAATATAAAACACCTTGAGGTGATTGTTTGTTGTATATAAATAAAATTGAATAGAAGTAAACACATTTGGACAAGAGATTGGAGTGATCAGCTTAGTTAGCATAAATTATTTGATAATCTATGTTACAACTTCAGTCACCAAAACTGAAACACAATCCTATTGAATGGTGTTATCACACAGCAGGTTTTAATGTTTAACAGATAGCTCCGTTACAAATGCTCCAAAAGGCACCAACAGGACAAAGATGGTCAGAAGACTTAATGACTCGAGCTGGTGGAGGTGAGGCCAAGCAGGCTGCAAGCAGCAACAGCTGCCTGTGTCTAGACACCTGTCAATCAAAGCAGTCACTCCTCTAACTCAACTGAAAAAGTTGAAGTAAAATAACTTTAATTTTATGGTGATTTTATAGATATAATAGACAGCTTTATCTATTATAATGAGAAAATGTGCAACTTGTTGGGTGGGTGATAACAGAGGAATTGAGTGATCGCATCGATAGTCAAAAGATGCTTCATATATTCTTGTACGCAGATCATATCCTGATCAAATGTTACATGTCCGTGGACAATAGTGATATTATTCCCACTGCAACAATCATTTGATGAGGATGATGTGTCTTTTGTTCAGATGAGATATGGCCAGAAATATTCCTTAAATTGAGTTTCCCATGTTAAACTCAAGTAGCCTGCAAATCCAGAATCTGGATCAGATCCAGATGGTGTTCAGTTTGGCTCTAGTTCTTGGCCCTTCTCAGCTGTGCACAGAATATCAGATTAATTCAGTAGGTTTTGAGGGAGACATGATTTTTTTTTTTTTTACCCTATGTTAAAGATAGTGATGTTTTTTTCTAGATTTTTTTCCCCCCTTGACCCAGTTATGGCAAAAATTCAATGAGGTGATCACTGGCCATCTTTTGGTATGAATCAGACTGGTAGTTTTGCTGTAATATTGTTTATAAACAAACAAACATACTAAAAACACATTCCCCCCACGGGGTGAGGGTGGGATACTGAGTGAGTTGTAAAAAGATTCAAGCCCTGTACATGTGATAAAGGGTGGAATTAGTTACAGAGACTACAGCGTGTTTTGTAGCTTGTTTATTTCTGCTGTAACGACGGGCATATTAACATGGGACTCTTTAGGGATTGACTCTCTTTTGGATCCAGCCCCAGGTGGCCACTAGAGGAACTGCAGTCCACTTCTGCATTGGGTTGATTTTTCAGCCCTGGAGGTTTTGGACTAGTACAGTATGAGCCTCCTCCACCGTAACAGTATATAAATATGACAGAAAATGGGGAAAATAATAATAAGTCCACTTTAGCTCAAGGAAGGTGAAATCCTAAAGAGCAAACCACAAAAATCCTGACCAGTGTGTAGGCTCTTCTAAAGCGACACGCAGTTTATTCACAGATTCGGGCAGTTAAGAAGAGAGGGAGGAGAAAAGAAAGGAGAGCGAAAATGAAATAAGACAAAGGAGGAGAAGAGCGTGGGATGACAGGAACGGTTAACACACACACACACACACACACACACACACACACACACACACACACACACACACACACACACACACACACACACACACACACACGGAGGTGTGACGTCAAACAGAGCGTAGCTGACTCGCTCTCTCCGCGGTGTCACTCGCTGACCAGTCTCGCGCTCTCTGCAAATCAACTCCACGCGGGTGCTGCTGCACGCCCTTTTTTGTTAAAAAAAAAAAGGGGGGAAAAAAGGAGGAAGAGGAGAAGACAGAGCTAAACCCTGGAGCTCTCACGCGGAGAGAGACGGCTCGCCGAAGGACGAGGAACTGGAGGAGGAGGAGGAGGAAGGAGGCTCCGCTTTCTCTCAGCCTCGCGCGCACAGCACGCGGAGGCAGAAGACAGTTACTGGACGCTTTCCATGGAGACCAGCTTCTCCGCCTCGCGCGCTCTGCTCAGACGGAAAACCGAGTAGGATTGTGACGGAGGGCGGGTGTGCGTCTCACGGCCGCCTTCCCACAGCCAGGTGTTGCATCCAAGACACCTCGTTTCGATGGAGAGGCCAGAGGAGGCTTGAGCGGCTCGCGCTCTAGACGTTGATCCTGTCTGTGGAGCCTCCCGCGCAACAACAAGTTATTTCTGAATTGTGGCTGGGTCTTTGGGTTTTTAACAAAATATATTTTGGGACGTTTTTTCCCGGGTTTTTTTGGCCCCTTCTCCCAGCTGCTGATCTCACCCTGTCTGGATTTGTTTTTGTGTGTGTCCGTGTGTACGCGTGTGACTGTACCGTACAGAAGACTGGAATTAATGTGAAAATGTGTGTTGTTTTGCTCTACAGCCGCATGGCCATGTAAACCGGACCCAGCTGTGCCAACGACGCACGAGCCGTTTTGGGGGTTCAGTTGAAAATCAGATCTTGTGCCGCCCCCGAAAGCTGCCGCCTGCCGCCGGTTGCCGTTTGCCGCCGCCTTGTTTTTCACGGATCCTGGTTCGTTGCGACGCCGCGGCACCCTGATGGTGCGGACGTTTGGCGCGCGGTGGCTCGAGCTTGGACACGCCGCCGGTGATTGTTTTTTGTTGTGTGTGTGTGTTTGTGTTTTCCCCTTCAGCACGGAGATACGGCGCCTGGTGGTGATGATTATAATGATGTACGCGGTTCATCTTGGAGATGCTTTTCCATTCGAGTAGGATTTATGTGCGCCTTTTTGTTTCTGGAATCGTTCGCGTGACAATGACCTCTAACCCGAGAGAGAAACACGCGCCCCCGGTTCAGTGCGCACGAGAGGACGTCGTCTCCCCCCAAAATCGCCGAGCTACTTAACGAGCGGGAAGGGTGGGTTAAGAGCCTATAAATCAGTGCAGCCGAGAGGCGAAGAAAAAGAAAGACAAACAGGGCGACGCGCGGCAGCAGCGGTGATGGAGCTATCCGAAGTCCGCTGCTCCAGCGCGAGCGAGGAGCTGTACACCATCAACAAGACCCCGAGCAGCAGCAACAACAGCAACAGCAGCGGCAGCGCGCGACCCAAACGGCTGCTGTGGCAGAACGCGGTGCGGCACATCACCGAGCAGCGCTTCATCCACGAGCAGGGCGGGGGAGGGGTGAAGGGCATCGGTCCAGACGAGCCCTACGACCCAAGCCAGGGCGCGCGGAAGCAGTCGGCGGGGCGGACGTCGGTCGGAGACCGGCACAACAACGGCGGGACCAAAGTATTCCCGGAGCGCGCCAGCAGCGACCTGGGCTTCCTGCAGATCGACTGTGCGCCGAGCAATTCGGACTTCTTCCTGAACTGGGGCTACACGTACCGGGGCGTCATCTTCCCCACGCTGCGCAACTCCTTCAAGTCCCGAGACCTGGAGCGGCTGTACCAGCGGTACTTTCTGGGCCAAAGGCGCAAGTCCGTGGTGGTGATGAACATCTTGGATGTGGTGACCAAGCTCACCTTGCTGGTGCTGCACCTCACCCTGGCCTCCATCCCGATGGACCCCATTAAGGGGACGCTCCTGGGCTTCTTCACGGGCATCGAAGTTGTCATTTGTGCCTTAGTGGTGGTGCGAAAGGACACCACGTCGCACAGCTACCTGCAGTACAGCGGCGTGGTCACCTGGGTGGCCATGGCCACACAAATCCTGGCGGCAGGGCTGGGCTATGGGCTGCTGGGGGACGGGGTGGGGTATGTTCTCTTCACCCTGTTCGCCACCTACAGCATGCTACCGCTGCCGCTCACCTGGGCCATCCTGGCCGGCCTGTTCACCTCGGGGCTTCACATCCTGGTCCAGCTGCTCATCTCCGAGAATGTGCAGCTTTCCACCAACCAGGTAAGCCTTCACCACTTCCATCACTTCTCCCTTCTTCTGCTCGGTCTTTCATCGCTATGCAAGCATTTATTGACCTCTTTATTCTTATCTACTCTCTTCCTGTTTCTCCTCTCTGAAACTTTATTTTCTTTACGGATTGCTCTTATTTACCGAAACTCGTTGCTGTGTAATGTTGTTTCAACCTAATTACAACCGTTGATCCTGATTCCAAAAACCTACAACTAAACTCGGGAGCAGTTTATGTTCAGATGGCACACGTTTCCCCGTCTCACAGAGCACAGATTCCACGAACAGGTGTGAATCAGTTTTGCTGAGCTGTTTTGTGTCACCTCTGGTTCCCTGACTCTGACTCGGGTGAATTTATTTTTGCGTGTTTTAATAATGAAAGTCAGTTTGGTTTGCGACATCAGCCTGGTGTGACTGACTGCTGCTGAGTGCTGCAGGTTTCAGCACCAGGAGCTGTCCAACAAACGCACAAACACACATACAAAGGAGGTCCTGAAATGCAGCTGAGCTCCACACAGGTTCAGCACCCCCTACTGGTGAAAACTCTAACTTAAAGCTTTCTTTGTAAATTAAGTTAAATTCCAGGAGGTACATGTAAATAGTGCAGGTGAACAGAGAGCTGAGAGGGTAGTATTCCTAAGTGTGCTTTCCTTTGATTATCAGTCTGATGGCACCATCATGTCTGAGCCTCTGAAACCACCAAGAAATGAGCACCGATTTCTCAGAAAGCTTGAAGTAACTGCTGCTTTCTTTCAACATCAACTGAAAGACTCACGTGATCATCTGCTGTGGTTGTAAGCAGCCCAAACTAAGGAAGCATTACAAGATTCTGAGCAGTTTTGTTGCTGCTTAGTATCCGATTGATGGTGAGAGAGGGTGAGGCGTGTTGCTGTAATTCATTAGTGGCCCCTCGTTGAACTTTCCCTCACGGACGGAGCTGTTACACCTCAGCTGTTCCTTGTTTTCCCAGTTTGTTTTGTGGAATCTTTGCTTTAGAAGTCAGTTTTAGCCATTTGCTGCGACCTGTTGGGGTTTAAGGGGGAGGAAAAAGAAAAGGTGAAGCGAAGAGAGACTACAAACAACAAACAGGACAAAGCAGAAACTGCAGGAGAGGGCAGACAAATGTTAATCACATGCAGGCAGAGGCATAAAAACAGAGAAAAGAGGGGAGTGGCCACTTTCCTCTTTCCACTTCCCATGTGTGTTTTGTGCTCTTTGACCTGCAGCAACATAACTAAGAGATACTTCAGGGTCACCTGATCCAGCCCTCACTATAAGCTTGATCATAAAGTAAAGTTTTAAGCCTAATCTTAAAAATAGAGAGGGTGTCTGTCTCCTGAACCCAAACTGGGAGCTGGTTCCACAGCAGCACAGCCTGATAGCTAAAGGCTCCGCCTTCTGGTCTGCTTTTGGAAACTTCAGATGAATTAGTTTTTAAAAAAAAAATATTTGCAGGTATACGGTCTACAAATTGTATACCTCCATATATCAAAGTTTGCCCACACCTTGCAGTTATAAAGAATCATTCCAAGATATCCTGGGCTCAGATCCAGAGTGACCCCAGAATTAAATCACTTGTAATTTTGGTGAAAATGTTTGGATAATTCTGCCAACAAACAATCGAAGAGATAATCTGAAGCACTGAACTTTGACCCTCTTCAGCAGCATTAATATTTCCAGGTTTATGCAGGCACAGTGATGACTTTTTTAAGTTCAGGGTTTTTTTTGAATTGATGTAAAGCAGCCAGTGGAGTTTGTCCTGGTACTGGAGAGGCCTCCATAATTAAATGATGTTCTTGCTGCGCTGTCGGGCTGTAAAAAGGTGTTTCCTGTCTTTGTTTTCTTCTTTCTTGTTGAAAACATCACGAGGTGGAGCGAGTTTATCCACCAATCAGAAAGTCAGTGGTTTCATGGAAAAACTGCCCCTAACATCACTGCTGCATGCATGTGTGTGTGTGATAAAGTGCTGTATTTCTAGAGTGATGAATGTGAATGGGTGAATGTGTTTTGTATTACAGCAGTTAATGTGTTCAGTCAGACTTGAAAAAGTGCTTTTAAACGCGGCCCATTCACTGTTCTCTTCTTGTTTGCTGTCATGTGTTTTGAAGTGATCATAAAAGCAGTGCCATGAATTTCAAGTCAACATCATTATTCATCAGCTGAATTCTGACAACATGATTTGTGTGTTATTAACAGAATCTGAGGATTTTCTCGTGAACACAGGGAGAAATTATTGAGGCTTAGAGGTTTTCTTCTCTGAATTGTTGGCTTTAGTTTAGAGAGGACCTGCTCATTTACAGCACCATTTTTTCCCATTCCTGGACTCTGAGAGTAACTTTCATAGTTCAAAATAATTCTTATATATGTGATACTGGGCCTGAGTGCAGCCCCTCGGCTCATCTTCTGTTTGAAACAAGCAGTTTTTGCTCCCTTTGCCATGATTCCATGGCACCATATTAGGGACATCAACTTTCATGGCACAATACAAAGGCAAGAGTAGGAAAAAGTCTGAGCTTTCTTTTACTCAAAGTGGTTACTTAAACATAGAAGGACCTTGTTATGTGAAAGTTTGACCATGTGTAATATGAGCATCCACCACTGGAACAGTTTATTTATGTCAGAAAATAAGGAACAGCAGAATATAAAGGTTAAGTTCACTGATTTTAGATCCGTAGTAGTAAGAATGTGGCTGTGTACAGCTGTAGGAAGCCCATAATTTATATTATTAAAGTAAACCTGCTGTGTTCTTAGAAACCATTGTGTGTGATTTTTGTTTCCATACTATCATTATGACTAATGTGGCAATCATAGTAAGCGCAGAGTTTAGGAACCAGCTATTTAAAAGCTTGAGTTATGATTGTTAGCATTGCTGCCTCACAGCAACAAGGTCCTGGGTTCAAATCCACCATCTGGCCCGGGCCTTTCTGTGTGGAGTTTGCATCTTCTCCCCTGTGTCTGTGTGAGCTTTCTCCGGGTGCTTCCTCCCACGGTCCAAAGACGTGGGGTCAGTGGGGTTAGGTTAACTCTAAATGGTGAGTGTGAATGGGTGTCTGTCTCTGTGACAGACTGGACACCTGTCCATGGCGCACCTGCCTCTCACCCTGCAGCAGCTGGGATGGGCTCCTCAGTAACATCCTCACCTTTAATGAGGCACCGATCAACAAGAAACAGCAGAGAAGCAAAAAGTGACTCTGCTGGAGGATGCTGCAGATGCAGCTCTGTGTGTGTGTGTGTGTGTGCGCGCGCGCGCGCGTGTGTGTGTGTGTGTGTGTGTGTGTGTGTGTGTGTGTGTGTGTGTGTGTGTGTGTGTGTGTGTGTGTGTGTGTGTGTGTGTGTGTGCTGGAAGAAGGCTCTCACCTGAAGTGGAGTGTGTTTAACTGACTGAGGATCTTGTGATTCTGCGTCTGCAGTCTGATGAAAGCGTCACAGAGGCTCTCGGATGTGTTTTGCTTTTGACTCCATGTATTTTCTTAAGATGAGTGTCAAATGTTCTCAAGTGCTGTGCATATCTCATTTCACAATTAGGCGCCTCACATCAGCAATTAGCTAAGAAATATATTTTGTAATTCAGCTGTCGGCTCTTTCATTTCTCGCAGATGTCCCAGTGATTTATGATATTTGAAAGGCGTACGGAGAACCACGTGACGGGGGTCTAGAAATACGTTATTATGGGGTTAAATGTGAATCTAAACAGAGACATGAATTAAGTACACACCAGCACAAGGCTCCAGATCAGTGTGTGTACATACGGCGTGTCCGTGGTTTTATCCAGAGTGGGCTGATGTGGAGGGATCTGTTTGTGTGTCTGCTGTGGCTGTGCTGACTCTTCCTTCTTCACCTGTGTTTAAAGCTTTGGGAAAACATTCGGCTCCCCGCAGCGCTCCAAAAATTAGAAAGTTTGTGGAGTCTGACTCAGAAATGTATCCAGAGAGACCCCCCCACCCCCGACTGCTGCAGGACAGGGAGATTAATTGGATTTTAATTTTAATTAAGATTTTGGCCTCTGATTATTAAAACACGATGATTCGGATAAAGCAGTTACTTTTTTCTGTATCTTTCTCTGTCTTGTTATAAGTCACATGCCCCCCCCTTTCTTTTATAGGGCTGCATTTATAGCACCTCTCCCTAAAAGCTTAAATTCACTCAAAGTTTAGTCCAGCTTGAGCCACAATGGTGGACAGAAGGTCATTAAATCTGTAGCCTGTAGCTAACCAGATGAATATATGTTCGTCTGCACCTCTTTTTCTCCTGATTTATTAAACTCCTTTTCATTAGAGATTACAATTGCTGACCAAAAGAGCGCGATTATGATCTTTACTGTGATCGAGCAGCCCTGCACTGCAGCGTTTCTCTTGGCTTCGTGCAGGTTACAGATCACAAATCCAGAACACACTCGAACCGCTGTTTCGCTGACCGTGTCTCCGTCCAGAGATGCTTTCCAGCTGACCCGATCACCCTTACTGTTCACGTCACTTTGATTCTTTGCTGGGGAATAACATGATTCAATCAGGCCTAACAGCACGTCCAGACTTCAAGGACGTATCCTACACAATCCTACATCTGCAGCATCTGGAAGTTTCTATTTGTTCAGCAGTTGAAAGGAAGTCGGTGTATTTGAAGTAAGGTGCTGATGTGCAGGTTAAAATCTCCTGTGATACAGTTTGTTTGATCTCAGCTCAGCAGTTCTCAGTGTTGTAAAGGAGAGTTATTGTTAAACATATCTTGCCAGATTTTTGTATACGGGTCATATAACCATCATTAGTGTTTTGAATGGATGCTCTTTTTTATTTTGCATTTTATTCTCGTGTCATAAAAATGGAGCTGATGACTAATCAGTTAATCGATCCATTGAATAGATTTCTGCTTGCAGATGGTTCCAGCTTTTCAGTTGGCTGCTTTTCATCATTATGAATTCAATATCTTTGAGTTTGTTTGTGTGTGTGTGTGTGTGTGTGTGTGTGTGTGTGTGTGTGTGTAATAAAACAGATATTGCAGATATTTGGAGATCAGTTAGCATCTGTCCTTCTTTGGTTTTAGATTATTCAACACTCGATTGCTGGCTAATGATTTGTTACTGACGCTGGTCACCACCCACCCTTCTTCCTGTCTGTTTTCCACCTCTGTGCTCTGCTTTGGCTCTCTTACTCCCATACAGGGGCAGCAGTGGAGAGAAACTGATCACACCAACTTGCCATGCTGAGGTCGTCTTGCGCCGGGCTGAAAATTTCTCCGGTTCACCGTCGAAACTGTTCTATCACTGCAATTAACAAGCTGGCGTGCACCCCGTGCACTCCGCCCCATCACTGATCCCTAGCCTCCTGCTAGATCGCTGCACTACAGTATTATTTCACCGCAATTTGCAATCTACCACCGGGCACGGCCAGTGTCGTTCACAATTGGGGCTGCGTCTGCAGTGATGTGGACGCTGCACCGGTCTGTCATGGTGAAGAGGGAGCTGAGCCTGAAAATGAAGCTGTTGATTTACATTCCTACCCTCATCTATGGTCACGAGCTTTGGGAAGTGACTGAAAGAATAAGATCGCGAATACAAGCGGCAGAAATGAGCTTCCTTCGAAGGGTGGCTGGCCTCTCCCTTAGAGATAAGGTGAGGAGTGCAGCCATTCGGGAGGGGGTCAGAGCAGAGCCACTGCTCCTCCACATCAAAAGGAACCAGTTGAGGAGGTTCGGCCATCTGACTAGCATGCCTCCTGGGCACCTCTTATGTGAGGTGTTCCGGGCACATCCAATGGGACGAGGCCCTGGGGCCGACCCAGGACACGCTGGAGAGGTTATATCTCTCGGCTGGCATGGGAACGCCTCGGTGTTCCCCCTGATGAGCTGGAGGAGGTGGCTGGGAGAGGGAGGTCTGGGCTTCTCTGCTAAGGCTGCTGCCCCCATGACCCGGCCCTGGATAAGTGGAAGAAAATGGATGGATAAATGGATGGATGGATGGATGGATGGATGGATGGATGGATGGATGGATGGATGAATAGTTCAATGCTGACAATGTGATGATGGATATTCCAACATAGGAAGAGCTGTTAGCAGCTGATTGGATCTATAAAACACCTGGATTATAATTTTGTTGAGTACACTTTTTACGTGATTTCCTCAAACTCATTAGTGGAAGGAAACGGTGCTCTGGGACACGTTGAATGTGTGATATGTAAGTGTAACTCTTACAGTTTATATGCAAAAAGAATTAGCGCTCTATAAATCTAATAAAGGCCTGAATTACAGTTCTGCGTTGGTCCTACGTACGTAACCGTAAATCCCCTCTGAACCCTACGCTGTAACATACGATGTGACCTCACGCCCACCTCTCAAAAAATGTAACTACACGTCAGGTCGATGCAGCCTGCAAGGATATTAGCTTTGCTCTTCCTACACTGGTGCGATCCAGTATCACACAGGCTTTGTGTTAGAGAGCTGGTGGGTTAAAGACCAGCTAGACGTGCCCCCCCGTCAGTAATAATTTTGCAAACTTCAGTCTAACATGATCATAAATGACTGCAAATGCAGTCAAGACACTGAAATTAAACAAGGACATCAAAATTAGGTATGTTCAAAGGCAATGGTGGGGGAATGACTGCAGTCCATGGATGCAGTCTGTGGTCTGGATAACTTCAACAATTTCACTGAAACCGCTTCCCTGCTTTTTGATTGGCCAAGTCTGGAATTCTGCTTCCCTTCTTAATTTTCCCTCAGTGTTTTTATAACGCGATGCTCCAAAACCTCCTAAAGGAGGTGATGAGGAGGTGTTAGGATAAAGGCCGTCACTCAGAACATTACAGTATTGATTTTGCAGTGACCCTGGTGGACCCTAACTACAGTGTAACAGAGCCTCTCACTGAAAGGGCCGAGGATTTTCTTCAGTTTGTCACCCGTCTGTATCTCAGACACTTCATGGAAACTCTAAGTGCTGCAGCATAAATGCTTATAAAAGCCCTCTGAGCATGCTCAGTGAGATTAGTGCTGCCTGATTGGAGGCGTCGCCCTCCCGCTGGTGTCACGCTGAATGCTGTCGCCTCTCTGTGTGGCTGTAGATGTGATGCGGCCACCGAACCAGTGAGCCTTTCTGAGCAAAGGTCGGAGGTCGAGCGTTTTAAAGGGGCTGCTGTAAGCTGGATTCAGAGGCTGATGCTTTGCAGTAACTGATTACAGTTTAATGACTTTTCAATAAAACCCCTGATATTTGATAGAGTCAGCAGTCCATAAAAGCTTTTCCATTCACTTCTGTCAATAGGTCACTGTTGAAGTAATCTCTTAACCCCTTCAGTCACACTGTAACATGTTTATCAGATTACCATTCTTTATCAGAAACATATTTCTTTGAGTGTTGTTGGCAAACTTCCTGAAATTATTTGAGATTTTTAGTGGCTCTCTGATTTGAGTTTAGGTCCACTGATTAGCTTCATATTGAAGCTTTCAGAAAATCATATCTTCATCCACAGACAAAGACCACGAGTTAGAGTTTAGAAGATTCACTTGCAGGCTAAATGTGGTTGAAATGTTGTTGCTTTTAAACATCTGTTAGTCATAAAATGGCTGCATTTCAGTCAATCAGCCAATCAGAGCAGTGTTTCCCACACACCTGGAAGCTCTTATTTTGAAAGTTTAGTTGCTGCTGAACAGCGAGCACAGTCAGCACCATCGTTTAAAATAATTTACAGCAGCTTCTTATGTGACTGTTTATTGTGGAAAGTGGGAATGTGCCTCCTTCCTCGGATACATGCACACAAATCCCTCCAGCTGTCACTCCGTCCAAATCACCAAACAGCAGAGCAGCAGTGACTGTCAATCAATTATTTAGTTCAAGGTTAATAAAAGAACATTTATGAAGGTCTAGATCAGTTTCACCACTAAGCTGAATATCAGTGGGTTTTGGACAGAGCACGATATTTGAAGATACAATTCTTCAATGCTCAAGAAGATAATCAAGAAATTATTTTGTGGCTCTAATTTTAGTGTGAAGCCGGTAAAAATGAGCCAAAGTCCCATCAAATGATGTTCATAGAACAAACATGTCACGAGGGTTGTTTTTAGCTAACATATTATCACGCCAAAGGACACATTAGTCATTTCATTTACAGGCCAGTTTGTCGACCCCTCAGATCCCTGCATTAATATTATAATAATCCAAGTTATGCTTTGCATAAGCTGCTGTTAAGTAGGAGTGTTTTTGAAGTTCAGTGATGAATTTATTAATTAGCTTCCTCTCGTGCTGTGATAAGTCTTAGCTTGTGTCATTATTATAAATGTTATCTCACTGGAAAGTCAGCGAGCCGGACGGATTATTTTAGCACTGCGAGTTTGTCAGCTGACCTGCGATATGAACGCCTTAATATTTCGCCTTTAATCGGCCGCAGCGACGCAGCAGGCGTGCAGCAGCCGTGCAGCAGGCGTGCAGCTGGATGGATGCAGCAGCAGCAGAGGGAGGATTAGGACGGCTCACACTGAACTCCTGGGGTTAGGAAGACTGGGCGCACTGTGAAATTTACCATCCTGAACTCAAGTGGTGCTAATCTGTGCTTATTAATGATGTTTGCTTAAGGATGTTGTGAACAGAACATAAAATACATGTAGGCTACAGAGAGAAGAGACGATGAGGGGACGAGACTGGATGTCAGCTTTATTTGAAAAGGAAGTTCAGGATTTATCAGATTTCCCAGAAACACAAAGTAAACAGAAACTTTTTTTGTGGTTTTTAAGCCATTTTTTGAGGCGGTTTGTGGTTCCGAGTGTGTCCTTATTATAGGAAGTAATCTAATGCATTGGTAACTGTTCTGTACTAGTTTATATTTGATGGACCCAAGACTGTTATTTATAATGAAATTGATAATCAAAGCCAACATTTCAGGGACCGGCATTCATTTTAATGACCAGCAGGGGGCGACTCTTATGGTTGCAAGTCTAGGAGAAAATGATACTTCTTCTAACTTGAACTATGACATCAGTTAACACTTTCCTGATGAGTTTATGGTCTCAGCTCCTGCTTTGAAGTCTTATTGAATACAACATGATGCTCATTTTTTAAGTTATGGACATATTATAGTAAAAACGGGGATAAATCATGCTGTGCTTTATGGTGGGGATACGTCAAGTCTACCGTATGACCGAGTTGTGTCTCTCAGTTTCTCATCTTAGCTATTCATAAATATCGATTGGTGGGAATGACAAAGACCTAAACACCAACACCAAAGTCAGCATGATAATATTGCTGTTGAGCTCTCGTTATGCAACCAGAAACCATTCTTATTCTGAAAACATGACAGTGCTTCCTGTTGTTGTTGTTTTTAGCACTGTAGGCAGCATTTGTAAGCAGGATACTGAAAATTGCTATTTGGTCAGACTGGATACTCATCTGCAACAGTACAGGTACCAGATTAATTCATGCAGTGGACACACAACGTCACACGACAGTGCTGCAAACAGCATCTTAAAGACCCTCAGAGAATTGAAGAATTTCATGATGTCAGTAAAGCTTCCAACTCAACAACATTAGCTGCCTGTTGAGTTATTATTAAGGTATTGGCTATTGGCTATAGCTAATAATAAAACAGTAATGTTAACGGGGGAACTGGACAGAAAATGGAATCAGTCTCGCCTGTTTGCAGCATTAACAGACAGTGTTAATTTAACAGGCTAACACAATTATTTGTGTCTAAAATGTGTTACGTTTGTCAGATTGAAGCTGAGAAAAGTCTGCAGAAACTAGACAGAAACATTGGCAGTCTACCTTAACTCTGATCAGCAGCCAGATATGGCACCAAGTCACCAGAAGCACAGGAAAAAACAGGGCTGAATGGACGAGTATTGTTCTAATCTTTATTTTTAAAGAATTATGCCTCTAATTGTGTCGTTGTTTCAAAAATTATATATTCCTGGGTATGGGTATTACCACCATCCATCCATCCATCCATCCATCCATCCATCCATCCATCCATCCATCCATTCATCCATCCATCCATCTTCTTCTGAGTATACAATTCTGTGTTGGGGGTGGGGTGGGGGAATGGGGGGCTGGAATCTGTCCCCCTCATCATGGGGTGAGAACTGTGGTCTCTTATTATGTAATAGACCATAGCTTCAACTACCAGACAGCTTTGCTTGGATGCTTTGGAAAAAAATAGAATCAAAATTAATTTTTTTCTTATATGAATCTCCTTTGAAAAACCTCATTAAGTACTCAGCGTGGGAACCAAACAGCAAAGCTGCCCTATTAAAGATCGAGCTATTTGCTTCTACAGGGCTGAAAATGAGTCAAGTACAGTGTATGCTAGACACTTTTTTACTACATCACATCATCATGTGTTTCATGCTCTTCTTGGAATGAATGATGCATTTGTTCTCACTGAAATAAAATAAGTCCTAGAATCTGATTGCTTAAATAAAATTCTGGAGAATAATTCCTTCTGGTCGGGACTGTGGAGATCAGAAAGAGGAGCTACCTTCGTGTTATATCCCCCCCCCCCAAAGCTCGTATCGTGGTTTCAGACAGCAGACCGTGAACAACTCGAACTCTTTTCTTTGGATTTTGTTCGCTGTTGCCAGTGCAGCAGCGGTGGAGGGAAAAGTGGTAAGTAGTGTTTCGGAGCTGTCCGCCTCTCCGCCTCGAATGGTGCGCTGTCTTTGTTTAGTTAATGCAGTTCTGTGTTTTATCATTTAAGAGCCATTTCCAGGCTTCCAAGCTCCGTCGTCTTTGTCTCGATTCTCTGCCTGATTCTTTCTGTCAGACTCAGAATAACTTC
The DNA here is from genome assembly GCF_007364275.1 of Archocentrus centrarchus. NCBI lineage: Eukaryota > Metazoa > Chordata > Actinopteri > Cichliformes > Cichlidae > Archocentrus > Archocentrus centrarchus. The sequence continues at coordinate 32,769,640 of NC_044362.1, read as the reverse complement.
CATCGATCCACCTCCGTCTGTTCAGAGCTTCGCCGGGCCCCTGTTGGCCCCACATCCTTTGTGTCTATCCTATCGAAGGCTGCGGTATTGATCGGTGCCTTTCCCTTAAAACCTTCACACTGTCATGCCCCATTTTTTTTCTTTTTTTCCCCTGTTGAAAAGACTCCAAGCAGACCTGATCCTGACTTTCCGATCATGGCTGTAATGACAGCTGCCTTTGTGCAGAGGTCATTTAGCCTTGTTTCTCGCTGTTAAATGAACAGAAGCATCAGTAAATCACTGTTCTGGCCAGTGGACGAGCGTGCGTGTGAATGGTGATGTTTGTGTTTTGGTGTCAGGGGAGAATTTGTGTGGCGCTAAGAGTGTTATAAACCTGTCAATAGCACTGTGTCTCATTCGCTCTGTTCACACACGCGCACACAGCGAGAGCTTCGTACCCGCCGATTAGCTGCTCTCCATCTCGCTGCAGCTTCCTCTTTCAAGGTCACACTCAGCTTACCTAGAGCGCCTCCTGCACAGAGGAGATAGGAGGGGAAAAAAGCCGAGTTTGGATTTCATACAGAGACAACATGCATGCATTTTCCATCCCCGAGACAAGATTTTTTTTTTGTCTGCTTTAACATTTAAAAGGCTCTGAATGCTAACAACCCTTTTCAAAGACACTGGCTTCATCTCACTCTCTGCTTTCATTTCCATTTTTGATTTTGGGCGTTTATGTGAGAAAAGGGTTTTCTGTGACTGAGCCTCGGTGCCACTGGCTGATCACAACCTTTTCTAGAAAATAAAAACAAAGCTGCACATAAAAGCTGAACAGCAAAGACAAATCAGAAATGTTTTCTCACAGCTGCATCTGCATGTAGAAATAAATCACTGGTTTTACCCCCACACAATCATTTTGTATATTACTGTGTGTGCTTGATTGAGGTGGTTATTCATCTGGTGCCAGTAATGGCTCATTGGCAGGTTTTGACAGCAGAAGCAGCATCAGCACCACCCTCTCTGTCCAGCCTGAAATCATTAAATGGTGGATGAATAACCATCTGAATCATCTGAAGTGTTATCACAATGTTTTTATTGCTTTTAAGGCAGCATTTCATGTCACGAGTGATGTCCTGCTGTAAACCGAACCACTCAGTTCAAATGCCTAACCTGAAGAGGGGCCAGGTCTCCACCCGGCCCAAAGCATTACCTTAAGCTCAGCCACTTACTTCAAATGCTGCCCTCATATTTACAGGCTCAGCTTGGACTTTGAATATGAGCCAGCTGAATATTTGAACTCTGCATGACGCACTGCTCGATTTATCCTGTCAACATATACCAAGACCCCAGCGACCTGTTCAGGGTTTGGTTGTGTTTTTGCCATAAACAGGCACAGAGTGAGGAAATAAAAGTTGTTACTTTCCAAGTGAAATATTTTAAATGCATTTTGGCCCTATGGTTCCTCTGTTATAACCTGTTAGGGTTAACCCTGACTAACCTTGCGTCAAATAAACCTCTAACTGGGATGGTGGCGAAAGGTGGACATACAGGTGGATAGCCTAAAGCAGGGGTCAGCAACCTGTAATCCTCAAAGAGCCATTTGAACCCGGTTTCCACCTAAAACAAAACAGTGAGAGCCGCAAATACTAGAGGAAGCCGGTAGCGGCTACCGCGAGTGACGCATATATTGAGAAACGAAAATAAATAAATAGATAAATAAAATGATTTTATTTTAATATTTCAAGATCACAATAATGTTCCAATTTAAAACTACAACAAAAACCAAACTGACAAAAATAAAATGCACTTCAATTGGATACTTATAATTTACTTCCGCGAGCCGCACAGGGCCGCAGATTAAGCCTGAATGAGCCCCGGGTTGCCGACCCCTGACCTAAACCCTAACCCTCTAACTCAGAGGTCTGGGTTCGAATCCACCTTGGCCCGGGCCTTTCTGTGTGGAGTTTATTGTCCCTGTGGGTTTTCTCTGGGTACTCTGCTTTCCCATCAGTGTGAATGATTGTCTGTCTCTTTGTGTTGGCCCTGTGGCAGGCTGGCGACCTGTAGAGGGTGTACCCTGCCTCTTGCCGCTCGTGGGGGGGTCTCAAGGTGGGATAGGATCCAGCCCCCCTGGCGACCCTGAACAGGATAAGTGGAAGAGTGGATGGATGGATGGATGGATGGACAATATGAAAGATGTTTTATGAAGCAAGCAGTGATTCTGCTGCAGGAATTTCTGCTGTGGACACTCACTGGACAAGTTTGGGGAAGGATGATGAACATATTAAAATCACTGAAATGCATATTTAAACGTGTATTAGGTAACAGTTTTTTCATGTACTAAACAGTTTTTATTGCCAGTGTCTGGACAGACTGAAATGCACCTCGTCCCATGAGACCATCCCTGACTCGTTGTTGTTAACAGACTTTAGAGTGACTTCTATGTGAAGGACTGGGATCAAATTTTAGACAGATATCCGGAGTATGTGACACCTCTGGTAGTCCCCAAATGCCTCAGTGCAGCTCTGCTCCCAGTGTCAACAGTTAGAAACAGGAGCTAATGTTATCTGAGGAACGCTCGCTAATCGCTGACATCAACGAACGGCCGCACAGCGCAGCACAACTATGCAGCACACACACTGGTCTCCCAGTTGTAGTACAAGATGCATGACGTACAGTACACTACATGCAGTACAATATCGCAACATAAGAGTGCAGGTGAGTCTCGTGTGTGTGTCATCACTGTTTTGACTGATGCTAGTTTGGATGGTATGTGAGCAGCACTGCAGTTCACTGTAGGGGCTCTGGCATCATTAATAACATTGAGGTTACGCAGAGGTCCTTTATGCTTGTAGCTTTTAACGATACCCTGCAGCCTGAACTTTTGCTTCCTCAAACGCTGAATGCAGCAAATGACAGTGATTGACAGTGATAGGCAGCCATGTTGATCCTGCCACAGTTTCTGCTATCTGAAGTGACCTTATAAGTGTTGTTGTCATTTATTGCTTTCCTCTTTCTTTTGCTTTTGCAGACATTTCGTCCGTGCGCGTCTTCAGACTGACTCTGAGTGTTTCTGAGGGAGGAGGGCTGCGGGGCAAGGAGGCACAGAAGAACGAACCACTGACTCCAGCCTTCCCCCGGCCCCCCCCCCTCACCTCCCTTTCACCCTCCTCGACGGTTTCATGCGGTTGATCTCAGACAATCTTGTTGTTACCAGACACTGCACTCAGCCGCTCTTAATATTTGATGAAGGCTCAGGGTCATCAGCCGCGGCTTTTGGAGCTTTTAATGGCAGAGTTTTCCGGTGACATTCTTGTGCAGCAGCCTTCCAGGCGTTGCTTAAAAATGACTTGAGAAGCAAAAGCTTTTTACAGCATTTCTGTCTCATTTCTCTGTCTGGAATTCAAGGGAGAAAATAAATAGTTTCAACCCATAAAGCAGCAGAGGTAATTTCAGATTTACTGTTCAAACAACATGAAGGGACGAGTCAACTTCCAAAGTAGGGGCGAGTGTAATTATGAAATAATTTAAGAAGTCCATCCACGTTATTTGCAGATAATGTGTGTGGGTCACTTGCATAAAATAAATTACAGATTTGAGATAAATTAGAGGAAGAACCAAAGTATTGTGAGGCTGTACGTAAAACCTGATCCTCAGGTAAAGCTTTGCTTGTCCTCCATCACTTTGCAGCGTCAGATGTTCACTAGCAGCTTCAAGCACACCGTAAATCCGAAAAGTTAGCAGAACCTGAAATATCATAACTAACGCATGATTTCAGTTTAAGCTTAAGATATTTTAGGTTCAGAACTGAATTTTTATTTACTTCTTACCTGCAGTTAAGTTAGCATAACTTAAAAATAATGCCTGAAAAATGCTCCATCAATGCACCGTCCTGTTTGTGCTAACAACAGTCAGTATCACAGATTTGCTACATGAAGGTGAATAAAACACAATCTGAACAACCTAATAAATATTACCTAACAACAGAAAAACTTAGTGATACGGCCACTGACCTTTTGACCTTATGACCTCGTTTTCTGTTTAATTACACTGAGCATTTGAGTTTACCGTGTAAAAGTTTGAATGTGGCACGATGTGCCTTTAGTCCAGCCACATGTTGTTGGTTGTGATAAAAAGTCTTTTGTCTCTTTTAAAACTTGAAACCTTCTGAAATTCTTACTGCAAATATTAATATTTGGGCTAATCTGCATGGTTAACGTGTCGTTTCAGGCTTGTGTCAATCAGACTTGATGCCTTACCACCCGGAGCTTGAACAGTAAGGTCAGTGTTACTCAGGGCTAACGTAGGTGCAGAGTATGACCTATCCCTGTGACTGCAGTGGTTTCTAAAAGGTGCTCATTATGATGACCGTTGTAGTGTAAGTATAGTTGATATTATTAGCAACGTGTGATCACAGTGTTGGAAATTTGCATTAAAAAACAGAAGCAGTTTGTGCAGTGAGTGTAACAGGTTTGTAGCTCAGAGTTTCTAAGATGTTCAAGGCGACAGAGTAATGATAGCAGTAACACACTGTTTGGTTTGGTTTCAAGACAGAAACAAATGAAGGCCTTTATGTTGGATCTGGCTCATTTCCTATAACAAACTTCACTGGGGGCAGTTTTTGGCCTTGGCCACCGTTTGTCACCTTGTTGACTCCTCCGGTCCCGTCCTCAGTAAGACCAAATGAAATAGTCTGTCTCGAAGAATTACGGCTCCTGAGTCTTGGCTCGATACGAAACGATAAAAAAAGACACCTCGTAGCGACTCATTTCCTCCTCTCTCTGCTTTCTGCTTTGGGCTCTTAAACCTTTTCGTGAACTTTAAGTGCCAGAAGAGTGTCCTGACCTGATAAATCACACCAGAGCACAGCCAGTTCTGAAAGTGCCGCCAGGGAACATGGAAGGTATTCATTTTTGACTCCATTTCTTTCACTGAAGTTTGTTCTTCCTCTAAACTTTCACTGAAATATAAACTGAAATGTGCCAGTTTTGCTCCAGAGTGCTGCACACCGACCTTCAGAGTTACCTGCAAGTCATTTCTATTTTCTCGCCAAACGCTGACTCAACACTCGCCCTGTTCCTGCCTCCATTATGAGCCAGGCATTCATCTCAATGAAAGCTTCTCTTTGTGTCCCTCTCTCTGGACTGCTGACAGAACCTAATTACTGATTATTATATCATGGCTGGTAAATGTAAGGCAGCGATTCTTAGACATTAATTGGACAGACTCGTAAAGGATTTTGGAGACACTGGTTGCATCGTGCAAGCAGAGTGTCTGCAGAATGTGCTTCGTCAGTGTCCTCGTGATGCCTTTCTGCTGCACAATCCAAATCTTCTGATCAAGAGTCGTACTGACCCCAAACCAAAGTCCACAGAAGGCTCACCTGTAGCCCACAGGATGAAAACTCTGCAGTAAAAGCCCCAGCCTGGTGTGTGACGCGCCTCATGGCCTCCAGTTTAGAAATGATATTTTTTTACCCTTCAGCCTAAAAAGGATGAGGGTGGGCGGGTGGCCAATTTTCAACTTTGTGAACACGATAACTCGAGAACCATGAACCGGACGAGTTCAAATCTCAGTGACCTTGACCTCAAGGTCAGAGGTCAAGATTTCTGAAAACCTTGAATAACCGGAGAAAAATGTCACCTAGGACTTTCAAATTGATACCACAGACACATCAACTAAAACTCTCAGAGGACTTCGTTCTTACCATAATAAACCAATCACAGGAAGTGAGAGTATTCTCAGTGGTTTGTATTTATTTGAATTTTAGCATTTCTTATTCCTGCTTCTTAGTCAGCCATTTGCTTTTGAATTGATCTGGTGAACAAAGTCAGTAAGGCTCATGTGCACCCCACTAAGATCTGAAACTTGTACTTCCAGGGGACCACCTAAAGCTTCCACTGCCAGGAGGCTGAGGGGGAGCACTGCGGCTGACAGTGTTTTATAATTATGGCTGAAACTATGAGTCATTTTATCGCTTCATGCAGAAATACAGAAAAGAGGAGGCTGGTTCAGAGTAGCACTGCTGCTCCTCCACAGTGAAAGGAGCCAGCTGTGTTTCGGGCATATCCAACCTGGAGGAGACCCCGGAGCAGACCCAGGACATGCTGTAGAGATTGTGTCTCTCCAGCTGGCTTGGGAACACCCGGTGCTGTCAGTTTCCTTGTACTGCAAACATTTACTGTACATTACTGTAGGAATAAATTTAAATAAAAATGTCTGTAAAGCTTTAGACACATAACACTCTAATTAGTAATCAATCACGTGTTGTGTTGTAATTGATTAATTTGATGGAAAATGTCTGTTACAGTTGGATCTTGGCGATGATGTGAATATTTGAGTGAAGTTGAGGCTGAATTTATTCTAAGACTTGAAAACAACTAAATGTATTTTGTAGCAACTTTTTAAATACAGCTGCAGACGGTCTGAACATTTCATGTTTAAATTTGTTCACAGGTTAAGATTTAGTCATTAAATTATGTTGAATGGTCCTCGACATATTGTGAAAATGACCTCGATCAGTCTAAATCAGGGAACGTCAACCCGCGGGCCACATCCGGCCCACCAGAGCTTTCCATCCGGGACCCCGAATAGTACTGCCACAGGTACTATACGCCAATCAATCGCCATAACCCAGTAAATAGCCAAGCGTGATTTCCCTAGAACCAATGCAAGATCAGACCGTGTGACTTCAAGCATTTTCTGGCTGCACTGAGGAGCCACTTTTGTTGGTGGTGATCAGATTGTGAACACAGCTGAAGGTGAGTCTGACTTTGTTCTGTGTAGAAAGAATGTTCAGCATCAAACTTGTCTGACTAAAGGAAGTAAAAGTCGTGACAGCCATCAACAGAGAAGAGCAAGACTTACACATCACATCATTAAAAATAGTGTAAATTTGAAAGGAAAATTGATATTTCAAATGATAATATATTACTTAGGATACAATATTAATTTTATTTTACTTTACAGTAGTGTTAATTTCATTGACGAACTATTTTCGTCATAGTTTTCATCAACGACCTTTTTTTCATTACCGAAATTAGACGATAACTAGATAAAAACACCTAAAAGGATAAAAACGATGACGAAATTAATTGACACTTTCGTCAACAAATGAAAACGAGACAAAACTGCTTGGCGGGGACGACAATCAATCAGAACTGATTTAATTTTGTGAGAGGGCGGGACAAGTTAGGAAAGCATCCAAAACTCTAAACACAGGAAGACCAACGTAGCCTGTGAATTGCAGAGGTGGGAAGTAAGGAAGTACAAATACTTCGTTACTGTACTTAAGTAGATTTTTTCAGGTATCTGTACTTTACTTGAGTATTTATTTTTCTGACTACTTTTTACTTTTACTCCCTACATTTTTACACCAGTAACTGTACTTTTTACTTCTTACATTTTGAAAACAGACTCGTTACTTTAGGTTTAACACGTCAGAGTAAAGTTTGCATTTCCGTCAAACATCAAACGATCTGAGCCTAAACGGAGGAATAATAACAGAGACAATCGTACTGCGTATCCTCCATCATCGGGGCTGATCTCGTACAAAGGGATTAAATACGCAAACCCATATAATTAATGTATCATTTATAGCGCTATAATCGGGCCGGACCGAGTCCGTAAGTTGCGCTGCGGCACATAAACAGCTTAGCTAGCGCTACTGAAGAGGAGCGAGCATGAAGGGAGTAACGTGTGGCAGGTAAATGCAACGTTTCTAAATGCTCAACAAATATCAGCAAACACACAAAGTGTGTGCAGTTTGTCACACAGTGTGTCTGCTAGCTAAAAGAAGAGCTGCTGTATTTCAGGGAGAGCAAAGGGAGAGAAGTTCACTCAGAGATGGAGAAAGAGGACAGGAGAGGAAGAAGAGAGGTTAGATTTAAAGGTAAGGACTGGAAAACAAACTGAAGTATGCTGACTTTGTGTTATTCAAAGACTGTATGAATATCCTGCACTAAACTGCAGTATTAACAGGTCAGCTTGTTGTACTGTATTTACAGTAAAGCTCTGTGTTGGTGCACAGAGGCTGTGTTCATGGTCAGAGTTACAGGTTACATCAGTGCAGCAGAGATGAGTTTGAATCAAAGCTGCTGATGCTGAGATTCATTCACTGAATCCAACATTTCTACAGCCTGTATGCTGTCAGTGTAGGGGATGGAGATCAGCTCAGATAGCTGTGAAATACTGGGTTACATCTTTGTGAGTTCACTTCATCCACACAGAGCAGTAAACCTCAGAGCAGCAGCAGCAGGTCAGCTGATCACAGCCTGCACACCAACATCATTTACTGCAGCTCACAATAGAAAGTTGTGATTCTTCTCCCCATGCAGAGCCACTACAGCTGATCTTAGGGTTCCTCCACCTTCTGAATCCCACTGTAACCCCTGAGTATCCTCATGTTGGTGTTTAGGTGGAGGCACAGTCACCCTCTGCTATGGAGGACACAGAGAACAGAGCTGTGTTTAAATTCCCTTTCACTGTTTGTATTTTAGTCGACTATATTCTTACGCCAATTCGTCGACTAAAACTAAAACTGTTCAGATGACTAAATTATGACTAAAACTAAATCAAAATTTGCTGTCATAATTAACACTGTTTATGAGAGCATCTGGCCCTCAGACCGTCTGTAGAGAAAAATTCTTGGACAAATGCAGTTGGTGACCCCTGCTCTATATGAGTCAGTGGGTTGGGGCTGTTGTTGTGTCTGGGTTGGAGACCACGTGCGCAGCATGGATCCAAAACGGATAAGGAATCGGATCTGATCATGCCCACATCCGGTTCACCTCCAGTTATTTCCCAGCTCTGGATCTGTTTGTAATGGCTGAATTTTCCCACACACGGTCTGCATTCTTTGTTTAAATGTAAAACTGTTACTGACCTCTGACCTTTAACAGTAACTCAGTAAAACGTCTCTGCTGTGGCTGTCAGAGCGCCGTCATCTGTCAGTGAACGCTGAGATTAAATCAGATTAGAAATCCTTAAACTGGGACCATTAAGCAGTTTTTCCTCCAAATCTCATTTTACATATTTATCCACTAATGGCAGAAATAATTAAATTCTCTATTTAAAAAAGTTGCTATAGTCCATCAGTATAATAGATTTTTGCTGACTAATTATTCAAACAATGAAAAGATCATTAACAGTTTTTATTTATTAAAAACAGTGACTTTGGGGCAGATCTGCCCCCTGGGGTGTGCTGCTGTCTGATCTTACAGCTCCATCTGTTAACTGTGTCTGATTTCTCCACATTTTTATCTTCAGTTTCTGTCTCCTGCATTTTGTCCTGTCAGGTTACAGCTGAAATAATTAGATTCAACAATCAAAATTAGGATTCAGCTTCATGCAATCAAAAGTCCAGTCTGTAAATGATGACAGCAGACATAAATATATATTTTATATTAAACTTTTATTCTGCCTATGATGATGACAGAGTGGACCGCGCTGATTAACAGGACGTGTCCACATTCGTCGGTCCACTGGGTTAAATTGGAAGCTCTGCTCTTTATTTACCTGTTGCCGTGGTGAATCCTGGTATCAGCGCTCCATTGGTGATGGCTTTGCACTCGGCTAACTCTGATCAGCTGTTGTGGAACAGGAAACTCGGAGTTCACCAACTCCGGTTTTATTTTTAAACTCAGTTTTCTGAACCTGCTTCCTGGAATGGGGCTGTTCATTGGAACTCTCAATCAGGTCCAAAGAGATGTTGGTGCACGTAAAGGAGGCCATCATTTGGTTAAAAAAACAGATCCACCGGGCAGCTCAGCAACATTAAATGTTCTGAAGGAGCACAGAAGGCAATAAATGACTGCAGAATTCATTTAAAAGTTTATGGAAAGCACTAGAAGTCAGAACAGGATGTCTGATCCTCATACTGAACAAATATAGCACTGGCGCTCCTTTCTGTGTTGTTCATCGGTAGCTTCTCAGTGTCCCTCCTACTCTCTGTGTGGATGTATTAATTAAGCGTAGTTGTGGCTGGAGGCCGGGTCAGGAGGTTAAACGACGAGGCGTATTGATCATCTCTCACAAACACGGCGGCTGATGAATTTGATGGAGGCCACGGTGGGCAGTCTGAGCCTGAAACCTGCCACAGGTCTAACACACAACAAACATGTTGACTAAGGATGACACATGGCAGAGATCATCACCAACAGGGCTCAGTGCAGAGCTCCGTCCATCCTCACTGAATCAGGACGTCCTCCCACGCCTACATTCAGTTTTATGCAGCAAACACTTTTTCTCTCTGAGCTGTTCTCATTGTTTCTGTTGGGTTTCTTGAGGAGTCACCTGAAAGAACAAGTAAGAGTAAATGTGT